>NC_134713.1:14122647-14425678 GCF_049634645.1 Pelodiscus sinensis
ATCGGCAGATCGGGGCAGCCATTTAAATTTAAATGAAGCCGCGATTATTTTAATCGGGGCTTCATTTCCCTCTTCCGATCTGGCTAATCTACATGCCTCCGTCGAAGGAGGCATGTAGTCTAGACACACCCTAAGGGTACATCTACACAGCAGCATTATTTCAGAGTAACTGATGTTATTTCAAAATAAAATGTGTGCTACAAGCAAGCCATTATTTCAAAATAATGTCAAGCTGGAGGACATCTTAGTCCGACTCCTGTAACCCTTATTTCACGAGCTAAGTTATTTCAACTTCAGCTATGCAATTGATGTGGCTGAAGTTGCGTAGCTTAATTTGAATTTTGCCAGGCAGTATAGCTATGCCCTAAGATGCCACGAGACTACTTGTTGTTTTTAAAGTTAAATTTCCTGTGCTTCATTTGCATAATGGTGGATGCAGTTTTTTTCTAAACGGGCTTTTCGATTGAAAAACGGCAGTTTAGACGGGGATCTTTTGAAAATAAAACCCTTTGTTGAAAGATTCTGTACTCCTCAAAAATGAGGTTTACAGGATCTTCCAAAAAAGCTTGCCCTTTTCGAAAGAACTGAGTCTAGACCACGGTTTTACTTAGGAAATAGCACTTTTTAGAAAAAGCGCCATGAAATGATTTTGCAAATAAAGCATGAGAAATTCAAATCCCAGCTTCATTTGCAATTTTGAAGTGTCTAATTTACATCCCTCTGTCAAAAGTGGGGTGTAGTCTTAACACAGCCTTACATGTGTACAGATATGAAAGTCTTTTCCCCCACCCCAATTATTTTTTCTAACAAATCTGCATTGATTTTAAAAAGGAACCAATGTTTTAGTTCCTGATTCTCCTGCAGAATTGGTGTGTGTGTCCAGGGGAAGAGGGAGATGCTGTTTATAGAAAAAATAACACCAATGACCAAGCCAATAAAAAATCTAAAGGGATCTTAAAGCGAGGAAAAGCCTCCAAGGGATGCATCGGGCGTTTGTCACAAGCTCTGAAACCCAGAGAGAAAAGAAATGGGCTAGGTTTGGGATAAAAGAGAAAAATAGTAAGCCTGTCAAAACAGGCATTCAAGACTTATTCATCGTTTGCTTCTATTTTCCTAATCCACTTGCAGTGGAAAAGTCATCTGGGCTAATTAGTCCAAAAGCAACTAAAAATAGCTGGGAAAAAAGGCTGCTACTTAGACCGCTGGGATAATAAGGGCAGCTTCATTTAATGGTTGCTGGACCATAAAATCTCCAGAACGATCCCATCCTGAGTTCTCTGACAAACTTCAATATAGTTGTTGCATACAGCTGCAATCTAGTAATAAGCGTATCGGATGCCTTTCGTGGGGAAACTAGCATTCTATAACATTCCGCTAAGAGGAAGACACAGCAGCAGAGCATATGGGGGTAAGAAGAAGAATATTGCACTTTAGTCGCAAACTGCTTATCACTAAACAAGACTGGGACTGGATTTTCCTGTGCATTGGGAACTGCAATAGCAGGATGGACTGTGCCAAAGATACACGGGGCCATACAATGTGGTGCAACATCTTTCACACAAATCACTTTCTCAAACCGTTTTACAGAGTGAAATGCACAGCTGCAGAGGGAGACAGAAATTAACAGCAAAGGCAAGGAAGCAAAGATCTGAGATGTGGGGGGAGGGCACAAATTCAACGGGTGGTATTTTAAAGCACAAGAATTGCTGGAAGCCTAAAGATGCATCAGCAACTTGATTCCCCACTTGAGGCATTGTAATAGGAGGGTCAATACAAGAACTAATTTCCTTTTACCCTCTCTCGAATACAGAGGATAGCCCATGGCTGGGACTCCTCAACCTCCATAATCTCTGGGATTCTTGGGCTTCGCCAACCATATGTCCATCCCTGGTAGCTGACAAGGTGAAGAGGGCGAAAGGAGGAAGATTCAGAGAAGGAGGCTCCCACCATCTGTGGCTAAGTTGTACTCTCAATTTCTTCTACAGTGTTTAGAATAGGCTGGTGTTACGCCAGCGTTGTATTACCATCAAGCAGATGATCCTGTGAGGATATACAAATATGATCAAGAAAATGTTAGCCAAGCCACGGGAGAGAAGGGAACGTGGGAGCCAAGGCAAGTCCTTTGTCCCCTGCCGAATCTGGGGTTGATTCCTATCTAAATCATCCCTCACGTTTCCACTCCTTAGCATATTATGATTCACTTATGAAGATGTTTGTTAGGGTTACCAGGTGTCCAGTATTCACCCGGACAGTCCAGTATTTTCGCCTCTTGTCCAGTAAAAAATTCAGAAAATACTGGACACCTAAGCTGTCCGGTATTTTCTGAACTTTTCTCTGGCCAGGAGGCGAAAATGCCATGCACCTGGCAACCCTACAAACACTCAGCACCCAGCCTCCCCCCCCAACCCCGAGTTCCCCCCTGGCTCCTAACATCACCAGCCCCCATGCTTACCTGGTTCCCCAAGGCTGCTGGCACAAAATGGCTCCCAGCCAAAAGACCTAGGGGAAGCAGTGCTTCCCCTGGGTCTTAGTGCTCAACCGCTCCCCTGTTTCTATCCCTGCACTCACTCTTAAAGGAGACATGCTGTTTTAATGCTGTTTTATTTTAATTTTTTTTTGCTCAATAACTTTGGTCTCCCCCCCTCTTTTTTTCCCCCCTTCAACAGAATTTTTTCCTGGTGTGTTTTTTTTTTTGAGGGGTGGGGGAGAGGGATGTTTGGTATTTTTGTTTCAACCATCGGGCAACCCTATTTGTGATTTCAGGATTCACTATGGAGACCACTGTAGTTAGGTGGATTTACTGCCGTGGTGTCCTCACAGGTCTCTGGTTCCGTTGATGATGGTAACCAGAAGGTTGCTGGCATGTGTACTCAATGATGTGGACCCAATGACCACAGCAGACCCTGAGAGGGCTCCCAAAGACCACAAACCAGATAAGGATCAGAGGTGTCAGGCCAGGTTTATTGTTAAGCGAAATACAGTAACTGTTGTCAGTAGACTCTGCTGAACCACTACACACATGTACTTGCCACAATGGAATGACTCAATCAGTGAGAAATTTCCACTGCCCCCCCAGTCATACAAAGGCTGTCCCCCCAAGACACCACCTTATATACAGGTACAAACAAATCACACCTCACTACTGACGTTGTCAGGTTACCACCCTTAGATGCCACCCATCACCCTGTACCTTGTGGTTTGATTAGATCATCTCTATCCATCATGCTGTTATTTTAAACCCTTTCTTGAACCCAGTTCTGTATAGGTGAGGAGTGGGTACCAAGATCTTTTTTAATGAGCTAGTGATATTCTGTGCTTTCCACTTATGACCAGTACCAATTATTGTTCTGCACCTGGGCCTATTACCAACTAGTGTTTTGCACACTCAGCCCTATTTGTGCCAAGTTCTGTGAGCTGGGGCCTGCCTCTTGCCCACAGCTTAGCTTTGCTTTATGTTAGCCATGTTTTGTCCATTGTTAGCTAGGCCTTAGCTCCTCAGGCTGGGCCTGTGCTGCACTGGCTTATGTTTTAGGCCTTCATCTTACTACGACCACTTGTATCATGAGAGTTACAAGAGCAAGGCAGGCTCCCAGTCAGGGGCAGATGATGATTTTGTGGGGCCCAGGGCAGCACAATTTCGCGGGGTCCTCCCTTTGACACGGCGCATGCGCGGTGGCACATGTGCGAGGCTTCTTGAAGCGCGGGGCCCGAGGCAGCCATCCCGCTCGCCCTGCCCCATATCCACCCCTGCTCCCAGTAACAGCACAGTGCAGGACATAGCAAGAGTGCGCTGGCCTTTTCAGAAGCTTCCTTCAGATAAGTGAGCCATTAGGAGGGGCATCTGCAGAAGGAGGGGATTAAGTCCGTTTCTGTTACTGAAACATAAGCTGCTCTGTTGGAGATTAGTGCAGAGGTAACTAATTATTTGGCTTTCTCTTGCTCTAATCTTCCTTTACCAAGATGCAGAACATGCTACAGAAACTGGAGTAAGAAGTCAAAGCTTCTATGATATAACATGGTAATAAATTGGTAGAATACAGTGTAAACAAAGCTGAAAAGAACACCAATCTTGTCAACGGCAGCTGCTTCCGTTAGCAACTCCTAGGCCTGGCCCACACTGGGACTCACCCCCAAATCATCCATGTAGTGTAGCTGCAAAACAAGGTCCTAACCCTGCATCAGTCCAGAATATTTAGGGAGTATGAATTCTGCTATGGGAATGTGTGCACTACTCAAGGGGCTTGTCTATGCTTGTAGCACTTCACTGAAGGCATTACCTATACCAGGGCTAGGCAAAATACAGCCCCATGGGCCAGATCTGGCCTGCCAAGACACTGGATGCAGCCCATGGTTGCAGCAAGAAGCCTCTAGCAGGCTCCCTGCCTGCCCTGCCCGTCCCTCTGCCCCGCATGCTGCTCAGAAAAGCAGCTCCTGGGCCATTTTTCTTTCAATAACTGCAAGAACCCGTGGGGGACACTGCAGCACAGGCAGCATGCAAATTACCCCTCCCCCTTCCTTCAGGCTCATAACTATCCATAGACCAAGGTTGCCAGATGGCTGAAACAAAAAGACTGAATACACACACCCCCCCCCAAAAAAAAAAAAAAACAAGGACCTCCTAGGGTTTTCCAGGTAGTCATTTAAAAAAAAAAAAAAAAAAACCAAAAACTGGACATGCTTTATTTCCAGATAGTCATTTAAAAAAAAAAAACCACCCGGACACACTTCATGGGGGGGGGGGGGAGAACACCGGCCAGGAAGGGAGCGGGGGGAGGAGGACCTGGAAACAGCTAATGGGGAGGGGGCCATGCGGCTGGCCAGGAGAGATGGGGGGGCCAACGGGAAGCAGGGCTGGTTGGGAGAGGGGAGGTCGGGCAGAACAGGGCTGGCCGTGGGATACTGTGGGAGAAGGGACCAGCCGGGAGGGGGCGGAGCTGGCCGGGAGTAAGGGGGATGCGGGAAGCACAGCTGCGGGGGGATCAGGGTCCGTGAAGGTGGCTGGGAGGAAGGGTATGCGGGAAGCACAGCTGTCAGGGGGGAGAAGGGTGCAGCGGTGCTGGCTGGGGAGATCAGGAAGAGGAACGGGCCGGCAGGAAGCAGAGCTGGGGGAGTGCAGGGGGGCTGGCCGGGGAAGATCAGGAGGGGAAGTGGGGGAGAACCGGCCGACTGGGAAGGGGGGGCTGTGAGCAAATTGGCCGGCGGGAAGTGGGACTGACCCAGGCACTTGCTGCCTGTCCCGCGCAGGCTCCCAGCGACACACGAGCGAGAAGGACGCTTCCCCTCCTCCTCACACTCAACCGACTGAGGGCTCCCGGTGGCAGGTGTGGCCCCGCCTCCCAGCTGGACTCCCAGCCACTCCCCCCACCCATACCAGGCTTCCGTCTGGTGCGCAGCCGGAAAAAACAGAAAACACCGGACAGTGCACATTCCATGAAGCCTGCGTCCTACGGAGCGGTTGTCGCACCGTGCGCCAGGGCAGACAGTGTGGGGGCTGCAGAGGGGAGCAGGATGGGGCCGCCCTCCCCCGAAGCTGGCCATGCAACACCTGGGAGCCCCGCTAATCCGAATTGCCACATGCCCCCCTGCTCGCTCTGCCTTGGGCAGCCACAGGCAGGCCCGCTTTGGGCGGTAAGGCTGGCCAGAATGCCGCCCCTGCATATGTGCCGCCCCACGCACATGCTTGGTCTGCTGGTGCTTAGAGCCGGCCCTGCTTACTACAGTAGAACCTGCAACCCCATTGTACAAGGTTACATACACATACAACAAAGAATGAGTCTTAGCTACAAAGACTTTACAAACTAAAGTGTGTGATGAGAGACAAACAAACAGGAGAAATAGGGGAAGGTAACAGTGAAACAATCATGTTTAATAGAATAGCAGCACTCAGATCACACCTATTGCCTAGCCATTTGCTTCTAGGGAGACCTAGTATCAAAAGATTCTATGGGGAGCAAACAGGGGAAACTTTAGAGAGTTTAAGCCCAGCACAGGACTGGCACAGCTCTTCTCTCTCACCTTGGCTGTCCTCCAGGAGATGCCTTTTGCTTTTGGCTTGCATGTGTGTTGCTCTCCAGAGAGCCAGAAATAGATGATCAAACATATGATGAAATTGTTCCAGCCATAGAAATTCCGCAGTAGTTTTAAGCTCCTGTAATGTTCCCTCCCGCTTTATGTTCTCTATTTTTTTTTCTGCTTCACAAGAGTGAACTAAATTAAAAAGTGAAAGGATAGGCTGGTGCACTGGTAAGAGCACCAGCCTAGGACAGGGGGAAAATGGAGGGTCAGTTCTCATCTCTGCTATAGGTTGTATGACCTTGGGAAAGTCATCTAGACTCTCTCTCTGCCTCAGCTCCCCATCTGTAAAATAGGGATATTTGTCCTACCCTACCTCAGATGGGTGTTAAATCTTGTGGGATAGAATGCTAAGGCTGAAAGAGACCTCAGGAGGTCATTGAATCCAGCCCTCTGCCCAAAGCAGGACCAATCCCAACTCAAGATATTACAATTCTGAGGGCTATGGAACTACCCAAAGGTAAACAGAAAGATGGTATATGAAATACAGTGAATTTTAAACTAAACTCTGCTTGCTCATGAGGTCAATTTCCCCACAGTTCTTGCAACTTAAGATGAGACTTATCCAAACAATCCACGTTATGGGGAAAGAAATCCAAGAAAGAGGAGCCCATGAACCAAATCACTCTTCTGAAAGCTGCAGTGAGTCTGAAAAAAACATTAAAATCAAGGATGTTCTCTTCTGGTTTTTTCAAGGAAAAGTAAAATGTGTCCCTCATCCTTGACTATCCCTGTATGATCAGGGCTACTGAATAGCAGATTATTAATGCTGCCTCACTAGTAGAATATCATCTAATTATAATGGTGGTACTGCCAAGATGGCCCCAGTCTGATTATAGCATATGTTATCTGTGTTAGGGCACGTCTATACTTACCGGCAGATCAATGCTCCGGAGGTCGATCTTCTGGAATTCGATTTAGTGGGTCTAGTATAGACCTGTAAATTGCATGCTGAGGGCAGTTCCCACCTCCCCCTTGCAGTTGCGAGGATTTATAGAAGCCGACAGGAGTGTTTCTTCCTATCGGTCTCTCACTGTGTGGATGCCGCCAAAGCTTGGTTTAAGGTAAGTCAACTCTAGCTACGTATTTTACATAGCTGGAGTTCCGTACCTGAAGCTGACCTTCCTGTTCTAGTATAGAGCAGGCCTTACACATTATTCATTTAGTGGTAGTATAAGAATCGCTATGTAGGTCATCGGTATTTCCATTCCCCACTATACCAGGAGGGTGCCACCACTTATTTAAGCCATCACCACAAGGCTCGTGTCATGTCTTGCCTCACAAACACCACAATGTCCCTACTATCTCACAGTGCTCCCTTTTACCTTTACTAGGTGTTCCTAGTTTGCTAGTAAAATAAAGATACAAAGGTGGCTGTTCGGATCACTGAGGAAACCAAGCAGATCTTATCAAATGAATTCCTAAACACAATCCCAAGCAGACACATGGGTGCATACTCCAGTGATTCCCAATCATTTCCTGTAACACTGGGTTTTAACACTTGCGCTGATTAGAAGAGCATTCATATTAAGTCCTATCAGTGTAGATGAAGGAGCATAGCCACAGGCTAGCAAATGGGCTGACCTGTTATTCATTTATACAGACAGACAGAAAGTACACTAAGGCTGGCTTAGTGATCTGTCATGTGGCACAATAGAACTTAATCTTCTGCCCTAAATTTCAACAGCTTCTCCTCACACACTCACCTCTCTCAGTTTTAATTACCATCTCCAGGCTCTGTGTTTTCTCTAGCAGGTAGGTGAGACTGGTGATATGGGCTCAGAGGCCAGAGCCATCTTTAGCCCAAGCTTGCCTGGCTGATCCTTTTTCTTAAAAATAGAGAAATACACTGGCTTTAACCCTTATTTACATGAGCACTTCAGAGCAGCTCAGTTAAAACCATCCCGACTCAAGCCTCCCTCGGAGGCAGGATGAAAGATCTGCTCGAAGAACAGCTACTACCCAAGGATAGAGGAGGCTACCATTCAGTTTACAGATGCTTGTAATTCAGCAGTTATTCCTGGTTCGCTTACTTATATACAGTCTTCTCTATATGCAATTCTCAAAGGACTATCCCAGATTTAAGAATCTGCAGTAGCACCTTTTGGATTTGAAAGCCCAATGCTCACTGGGTCAAGCCTTTTGCCTTGATTTTGACCTTGATTTTGACCAGCATGTGTTTCAAGACATTTCAACTATTCTCAGGATACAAGTAACGAAACTAGAAGTGGCTGGAAACCACAATTTATATTCCATAGGAAATGTTGACATTTCAAATTTTTTCAGTCTGAATCAGAATGAAAAGCCCAAATTTCATAACTTCCCATGGAACAAAAGTTCCGATTCAGAACTATTGAATCGTTTTTGTTTCGGTAAGGTAAGAACATTTAAATAATATCGAAACATTTGCAAATTCTAGAGCCAGGAAGAACCATTGTGATCATGTTATAATAGAAAATACCTATATTTATAATATATTAAACATTGATATTTTAATAGAAATCTATATGAAACATTTTACCTTATTGAAAAAAGACATTAAGATATTATTGAAACAAAATGTTAAAGCAAAACGGAGCCATGTAGGTTCCTTCCTCTCAGACGTCTTGTTTGGAATATAGCTGCTACCACAAAATGTTTTGTTTTCAACAAAACTGCATTTGCGTCCAGAAAACTGTTCCACTGAAAAAACATCAATCAGTTCTAAACAAAAGGTAGCCATCAGGGGGGCTGACAGACTCGCCAGGTCACTGGGCACAATGGAGAGTGGGGGGCTGGCTCCACACCCCAAGAAAGGGTGGAGCTTCAAGCTGAAGGGGCAGGGCTAGGACCAGCTTCCTCCAGGCCCCAAGCACCCCTTACCACTGCCCAGAGCATGCCATGTGGGACTCCAGTGGTGATTTAAAAGGCCCACTGCTCCAGCTACCACTGCTGCCACAGTGGTGGTGGTGGCAGTGACTGGGAGCCCTGGGCCTGGGGCAGTTGCCCCCTTGATCCCTCTCCCCCATTAGGAGTCCTGGTAGCTATGAAATGTCCTCTACCACTCACACCCTGTCAGACGGGCACTCTCCTGTTCCAGAGCACTATCCATGTTTAAATCGCCAGGTAGGGGAGGAAGGTTGTGCTTATCCCATGGTTAAAGCACACAAACGGGTGTCTGAAGGTCATAAACACAGACATACTGGTTCAAGTGTGTTTCTAACTCTGGTGCTTACTTGGTATGTAACTATAGTCTGCCCCCTTCAGGGATGCCAGACCCCCCTCAACTAACGACCCACTCCATAGATACTAAATATCCACTAAACACCTAAAAGGGAGGAGTTTAGTTTGCTGGTACCCCTAGTGTGGGGCAAAATAAAGGCTGTGGTAGATATGTAAAAGATGAGGTGCGTGTCTCCATACAGAAGCAGGGTGTCAATAGAATTAGGTGGATTAACTTTTCATTTCCTTTTGCAAGTGTGGGTATATCTTAGCTAGCTCACCAGGAAGGTTTAGAGCATTACTATTAGAGCTAAGCAAGTAGTTTTTAAACTGTACTGAAAAATCTGGGGGGGAAAAATCAGTAGGTTTAAAAAGTGCAACTGAATTTTTTTCCCCATAAATGTAAAAACAAAAGATAAATGAATCATTCTGAACATCTAGTCAAGTCTCAAGACAAAATATTTCAACATTCCTTATTTTTCCAGTTATTTTTCAGCTGAAATGTTTAGCACGTTCATCCCAAATTAACAAAATTATTTTGGTGTCCAAAAAAATGCATTTTTGGCAAATGTACTAGTCACTGAAAAAAGTCACCTACCTCCAATTAATATTATAGTTTGAGAAACAGCATGTGATGTAGTTAAAGACTGTTTGTTTCAGAGGTCAGGTTGCACATAGATAACAATGTGGCTAAGGGTGCTATGTTCCCCTCTATAGATCAATCCATACAAGAGATAAGAGCCTACTACTTTCTACCAGCCAACAAAGTGACTCTAAAAGCTCTAGTCATAGAGGCCAATGCTGAAAGTCCCAGATTGATTCCCCATTGATGACCCACAGTGAGTGGGTTACATAGACACAACCTTATCTTTAGTATTTTCTGACTTTTGAGTATTTAATTGTGCCAGCGCACACACATCTAAAGCATTTAGGGATCCTTTGGTTGAAAGGCCACACTTTAAAAAGTGCAATTATTGTCACCTGGACAACTTAACTCACCATCTAGAAATGATTTCAAGACTGCTCAAATCCTTGTCCTAAACACACTGACAGCATCCTTCTGTATTGTAACAAAGCAAAGAATTGGACAGTAAAATACAGAACTTTGATTTCTGTTTGAGCCTGGATATTTCAGTTACAGGGGGCACCAGTTCTGGTCTACACACAGAATTTGTATCCGTACAACCCCTAGTGTGAATGCAATTATAAAACTGTAAGGTGCCCTGTACTGGTATCATTTACTCCTTTGGCTCTATAGTAATATGCTATCTTGGAATAACTGCATTTACACTAGGAAGACTGTACTGCTTTCAGTATGTGAGACTAGGTAAAGCAGTACAACTTCTGAGTTTAAACAAGGCTGTTTCCAGGGGGTGAAGGGGACACTGCTGGCAGCTGTATTGGCAAAGCCTTTGTTGTATAGGCAAACCCTGGACGTCCACTGTTCAAGACATTATTTGGGCACCCTGTGGGTCAGTGACTTGGCCATAGGCCTGGAAATTCAGGAATCCTAGGTTGTATTCCTAGCTCTGCCACTGATTTATGATGCCTTTGTCTGGCATGGATTGAAGCATCTCTTTAGAATCTCTTATACTGCTCAGTCCTACACATTCTAGAAACACTAGTCAAGGCAAGTCATACTTTGGCATGTGCTCAGCTGATCAATAAGAGTAACATGCACTGTAACATGGGCAGTGTAGTCACGCTCTTCGGAGGAGCACTCTCCTAGCGATTAAAAAAAACACAGACAAATGAAGGCTGGTAGCTTTATTGCCTGAAGCCCAAGCACTGTCTAAATTGGCACTTTTTAGCACTAAAACTTCTATTGCTCAGGTGGGTGCTTTTTCACTCCCCGAATGACTGATGTGTTAGCACCTAAAGTGGCAGCGCAGACACAGCCTAAATCTTAATGACATAGGTCAAATCACTTAGGCTATTTCTACACAGTAACGTTATTCCAAAATAACATCTACACACAAGCAGTTATTTTGGTATAATGTCGAAATAATGTCGAGCTGGAGGACTTCTTATTCCAACTTCTGTAACTCTCATTGTATGAAGAGTAAGGGAAGTCAGGGGAAGAGAGCTCTATCTCAAAATAACTGCTATATAGAGAGCACCAAAAGTCGAAATAAGCTATTTTGATGTAAGCTATGCAATTAGCGTAGCTCAAGTTGCATAGCTTATCTCGAGTTTAGCCCTGCTGTGTAGATGTACCCTTAGAGTATATCTACACTGCATGCTTATTTCGGAATAAAATATTCCAGGAGAAAAACTCCGAAATAGCTTACTTTGTAATAGCGTGTCAACACACCAAAAACCGATCGAAATAGCGTTGCACGTCTACACTCGTTGAATACTGAATCGCATGTAAGGCCACCAGGAAGCACTTTAAGGCAGGGCATCAAGACAGCAGTCACTTCCTGGAGCTGCTACCTGCGGCTGTCTGAGGCTCAAGCTTAAAGAGACCCTCCTCCCCACGCCCCTGTACAGCCGTGTGTCAGGTTCTTTCACCTTTGCCTACCTCCTCGAGGAACAGTAAAGACTTTTCTCTGCTGGCTGTGGTTGCCCTTGCGGACACCTCAGCTCTCTAGCCATGGAGCCAAAGCTGCCTCACAGCAGTTGAAGGCTCTTACAGGTTGTGCTACAGCTCCTGCAGCGCTTTCTGCCAGATGCCTTCCTGGCCCTGCAGGAACACAACCCCCAGCTCATTGTAGGGAACTTCCTCATCCCTCTGCTGGCACTACTTATGCTGCACGACCCCACCTGCCCTCCCCTGCATACCGTGCACTGCTGCTTCTGGCATCTGGACCCCAGTTCCAACTGGTGGGGCAATCAGCAGTGAAAGAACATGTTTCTGGAGCTGTGTGAGTGGGCTTGCCTCTGCCCTCATGTGACACGACACCCAAATGAGACCTGCCACCCTCCTCCAGAAGCAGGTCACCATCTCCACTTGGAAGCTCGCCGTAGATGTCTGCATACCTGAGTCTGATGCGGAGATTCTGGCGCTTTTCCTCCTCTCCCCAGACTTCAATGAGGTTCAGTATCTCTGCACTAGACCACGAAGGCGCACACCTTGTTTGGCCCCGGACAGATTCCTGGCAGCTGTGGGGGGCTCAGTTGGAGAGGTGGGCTCGGTCATGGCAGCAGAGAAGGCTGTGCAGGGTCCTGCTGTGTGACATGATGCGAGTAGGGCCTGCTTCATGCTACAAGCCCTTTCCTGTCTGCCTGAAGCTTTAAGGGCTGCAAGGGAAAGAGCTATAAAGTTCTGAAGAGTGTGGACAGAGCAACCAGCAGGGCACCCATGGGAAAGCCTGGAGGCCCCTTATTTTGAAATAACTCCAGCTGCCCTGTCTACATAGGCACTATTCCAAAATATCTATTTTGGAATAGTCGTTATTCCTCATAGAATGGGGGTTACAGAATCCAGAATAAGCCACCCATTATTTCAAAATTATTTCGAAATAATGGACTTGCTGTGCAGATGCTTGCAAAGTTATTTCGGAATGACCTCCGTTATTCCGAAATAACGCTGCTCTTGGAAATCCCAGCCTTAATTTCTCTGTGCCTCTATTTCCCCATACTTAAAGAATGGCAGCACTTACCTACCCTGACAACAGCAGATGCAAAAGTTCTACCCACTACAAATGTTCCTTATTTCATCCATAGAGACACCGCTGCCAAACATGAATGGCTTTGTCCATCACTAACATTTTGTTTAAGTTCCAATGAAGACTCAGTCCTGGATGGCTAACCTACTTGTCTGAAGAGGGAGGCATTTATTTGTAAGCGGAGGAAAGATCAGAGAGTGCACATTAATTTTCCTACTGCATGGCTGCACTCCAAGCTGAAAGGATAAGAGAGCTTTCTACTTGCATGCTTGGCATTTTTACTGTCACAACATCAGTTTTAACTAGGCTGTCAAATAATGTTTGGATGCAAAACAGATGTCATGTCCATAATGCATGTCCCTGAAGGAATGCTGTTCTGTTTTCATGTGTGCTGTCTTTCAGGACCCTGGGGATATCCAATGTCCCATTCAAACCCTGGCAATAGAAAAAGCTGAAAAGCAGATTCTTGTGGATTTCTCCTCTAATCCATATCCAAACCTGAAACATATCAATGAGGCTTTTGGTAGCTTTGCCCAGACCGCCTTCCTTTTTAATAACTCCTTTATTTACTACTCACAAAAGCCAGTCTTCTTCCTGCATTACAACCTCTTAATAAGATTCCCTCCACGTTACTGAAAGTCCAATTGTGCTCTGTGGCTGGGTTATTCAGAAGACAAGAAAGTTTGGATTACACGGCCATTCTCCCTGGCATTCCAACTCCTCCTGACCCTCCCCATGCAAATCAATCCTTCAGCGGAAAGAGACTGTATAGCTGGCACCACCTCCTGAGGAGGGCAAAGCGGGACGGCTCCATGTTTCCCACCAGCAGCCAGCATGCATTTTCTATTTCACGAGGAAAAAAATACCTTTGAGGATGAAAGCTGAGATGAAAAGCCAGGTCCTGCCAACCTAATACTAGTACAACATAATACAACCCCATACTATTCGTCTCTAGCAGCAAATCTACACCCACTCTGCATTACACAACAGCGCACAAAGAAGGGCAAAGACAGTGTTAGATATGGTTCACAACACATTATTGTAGTCCCTGGTTCAGAAGCCAGAAAGGAATGCTGGACCGGAAGGGGCTGTCCCATGGCAATGTATCCAGTGAAGCACGAGACAGTATAAGATGAGGCACTTCTATGAAGAAGGGGGATCTACCTACTTAGCCTCCATCACCGCAGTATCTGATCACTTCATACTCATTGATGAGTTCAGCCTCACAACACCTTGGTATGGTAGGAGAGAGCTGTTGTCACTGTAGAGATGAGGTCACACAGCTGGAGGTTCCTATTAAAATTAGCACATGCCACCATACTGCGCCTCAGTCTGGAATTTCTGAGATTGCTCAACCTAAACAGGTAATACTTCCCCATGCACACACACTGGCTGAGTCAGTGTCTGAAACAAAGATAACTGCATCAGGGAGCATGGGCATGCAGCATCAGTCTGAGAAAACACAGCTGCAGCGCATCTGTAGGAATGCTGCAGGAGACCCTCTCCCATGGTAACTTTGGCAGTGGTCAAGTAACTTGGTTCCCCCACCTGCCAGTGTGAGGGTATGTCCAGACTACATGGCTCCGTCGACGGAGCCATGTACATGAGTTTACTAGACATAGGAAAATGAAGCGGCCATTTAAATAATCACCACTTCATTTACATCAAAATGGCCTCCGCGCTGTGCCAATCAGCAGTCTGGACGCACCGCAGTCGACAAGGGAAGTCTTTGTCGACCGCTCCAGTAAACCTCATTTCACAAGGCATACCAGAGCGGTCAACAAAGGCTTCCCTTGTCAACCATGGCGCGTCCAGATTGCCCCATTGCGCCGCCAAACAGCTAATCGGCACAGTGTGGTGGCCATTTTGATGTAAATGAAGCATTTTCCTATGTCTAGTAAACTCATCTACATGGCTTCGTTGATGGAGCCATGTAGTCTAGACATACCCTGAGTGTCCAATAGGCAAGTGAACTCTTAGGTGTCTCACTTACCCCTTCACAAAACTCCACTCAGGGTCTGGGGTCAGCAGGCAGGACAGTTCCAGATTCAAATTCCGGAAACTCTGCCTATCATCTTTTGGGAAGTGCTGCCCTGTCCTGTGCAGAGGTTCTACCACCTCATCCAGTGACAGTGATTTCAGCTTCCTTTAGTGCAATGTTTCTTAAACTTTTTAAGACTGAGGAAGACTGAACAATTTTTGTTTTACAAGGAAAACCAATCAACGGGCCTGGGAGACCTGGGGGTCGAGATGCGCCACAACCCCCCTTGCTGCAGCAGGGAAAGCCTCCAGGGAGCATGTTCTTGTTCCTCAGGGGAGCAGGGATAGAGAGCTTAGTTCCCCCACCCCCACCACCCATGCAGCGGGGAACCCAGGGCAGCTGCAGCACCAGGCCAGGCTTCCCGTTGGCAGAGCAGAGTGCGGAGTAGAAACCCCGACCGTTCCCATCCGATTAAACTCTGCTACTTCCCCAGCAGGCTGGGGAGGGGCGCATGGGAGAGAGCAGCAGCAGCGTATGGAGGGCAGCAGAGCCCGAACACTCCCCAAGTGGCAATGAGAAACACACATGGGTCCTTTAACTTGTAGCAACATCACTGTGACCGATAGCACAGGGAACCAGCACACAATGGTCACTCTGCCAAGGCTTCTGCTGCTTAAAGTTTCTGAAGTCCTGTCATGTAAGGAAATTAGCAATAAAGAGCCTAATTCATATCTGGTACAACTCCACTGGCTTCAGTGGTGTCTACATTAGAAATCATTTGGCCCTTACCTTGTTAAAACAAACTTCAGCTTCTTCAAGTCTGGCTCTGCAGAGTCATCTTGACAGCTTTACGTCAAGTGAGTTAAATGTCTCCTAATGACAGACAGGACTTAGCATTTGTTTCCTGGGCCTATGAATGTTTGATCTCTCTCAATCCCCCCTTCTCTCACAGGCTAGGAGGTGCAGACAATACAGGGTGGGGAGCAGAGTTCAAAGCAAATTCCTTTCAGAAACAGCAAGTGTGGATTTCACTCAGAAAGAAGCTGTTCCACTTGCCAGGCCAATTAAGGTTTCATTGTTAGGGGGAAGGGAAAGGAATTGGGGTAAGGAAGGGAATGAAAATGTTTTGCAGTTCGTGCAAAACTCATTACATTCATTTTCATGTACCCCAGGAAAAGCTGCATAGAAGAAATTCCATGATTTCCTTTAGTCCCAACTGTCCCAGCACACAGAGAGATCACAGCTAACATAGATGCAAAGACGCATACAGAAAGCACAGATCTGCAATACTTTCCATACCGGCCGAGTCTTTAAAAGGCACAGAATTGGGGACTGGAGCATAGTTTCCCTCCAGAACACATGCAGCAGGGGTGTGAAGCCTATGGCCTGGGAGCTGCATCCTGCCCCCTGAGGCTCCCCATCATCATTAGGGAGCCGGTGCTTCTACTCCAGCCCAGCCTCCTCCACTCCCTGAAGCTAGGGAGCCGGCGCTGGTGCTCCAATCCTGCGGGAGGCGGTGCGGGGCTGGAGTGCCAGCGCCAGATCCCTGCTGCAGGGGGTGGGGAACCCAGAATCTCGCAGGCTGGAGTCAGACAAGCTGGGGCCAGATCCAACCCACAGGCTCTGCCTGGTATGTGGAGGAAGTGGTGCTGTATGCTGCCATTCCCCCTTCCTCTAGCTAGGAAAATGTCAGTGGAGGCTTTTTTCCTGCAGCTCTGATTGGCCATAACTATGGCCAATAGGAGCTGCAAGGGGCGGTGCCTGGGAGCAGCAGGGGACACAGAGGCATGTGCATTCCCAGGGAGCTGTGCCAGGTAAACACCACCCCTCACCCAGACCCCACACCTCCACTTTGCTCCTACACCCTACCTCTCCCCAGAAACCCCACCTCAATATCTGCCAGCTTCTGCAACCGCTCCTGGCCAGACCACACACCTGCACTCCACTCCTGCACCCTACCACCCTTACAGATCCACCAACCCCCAGCCCACTCCTACACCCTCCCTCCCACCAGACTCCCACATCCCAAGCCCGCTTCATCAGCCTTCTCACCACACTGAACCCCTCGTTTTTGGCCCCACCCCAGAGCCGAATGAGGCCCACAAAACCTACTAGCCCCCTCCCCCCCACACACACACCTCTCTGCCCCAGGCTTTGGTGTGCGAGGGGAACATGGGAAGTGTCTTTTTGCTTCTCGGCTGAAGGCCAAATCACTTTCTGCTTCTCACTATTGTGCAGCCCCTGTCTGATTTTCCTGTGAGTAAACTGCCCCTGACCCCCGCCCCCTAAAAAAAATGTTCCCCATTCATGAAGTGGAGGGATTAGGGAAAAGCAGTAAAAGGTGTGCACTCCAAAACAAGGCAAAGCACTTTGATGAGCTCTTCTCCACACACGGATGTGCACACAGGTCCCATAGCTGGAAACAAGGCAGTTGTGGTGGAGACATGAACTGGGCCTATAATTCATAGTCATCCAAGTACCATCAGGATTAGGGGAAAGAGGCAAAGTCATTCAGCCTGTCACCATTTGGAGAGACCAAGGGCAGTACATGCCAGAGTCAGCAGTTTGTAGCTGGTTGCACTGTGGGACAGCAGCTGGATATGCTGGTTATTGTATCTGGTGACAACTGGACACTGACTCCATAATATTTTGGGTCATTGCTTTGATTCCTATAGGATTTTTTCTACAATACCTATCTGCTAACTAGATCATGGTGGCAGGGAAGATACCATACCACATTGCATCCTGCGGCACTTAGCTGCCCGTGAGGTGAGCATAACACGAGTAGCTATTTCCCTACAGAAGGAATTTGCAGACCACTTTCTTCCATTGCAGAAGAACAATGATTGGAGCTGGTAACTATGAGTTTGTCTAGACAGCAGCTTCATTTCAGAATAACATCCTGCGCGTCTACACTACAAGCTGTAATTTCAAAATAATGTGGAACTGAAGGACTTGTTACTCCGACTCCTGTAACCCTCATTACACGAGAAGGGAAGTCGAAGGAAGAGTGTTCTTCCTTCGACTGCCTGCTGTGTAAACAACACCAAAAGCCAAGTTAAGCTAATTCAACTTAAGCTACGCAATTGACATAGCTGAAGTTGCATAGCTTAATTCAAGTTTATTCCCTGCTGGGTAGACATACCCTACATGACATTAGCCTGGATACCTCCATAAATGGGCCATGCATTATTACTATACATTGTTGGGATACTTGGGCTGTGCAGTATTCATATGTATTGTAAGGAAAATTGGGCCATGCAGTATTCCTATATATTGTAAAGAAAGTGAGAAGGCAGAGGACATAGCGAGTACCTAACACTATGGAATGACAGGAATCTCTCAGGCACATAATATGGTCTTCATTGTATACCATGAGGAAGCTAAAGAATGGTGGAAATACATTATTCTCAGGAATCCATATTGACTAATAAAACCCCATGTGACTTATGATGTATAAAGACAGAACCCAATTCTTCAAAGTCTCACCTGAACATCTGAAATGTTTCCAGATGTCAGAAAGTAGCATGTTTTTAAAAAAATATTGGAACTAACAAAACAGATCCATGTGTTTGTGTGAAGATGAAAAGCACATTGTGATTTCTCCATTACTCATTTCAGGGAAAAGTAATGGTTATGGGACTTTCCAATAGCACAATGTTGGGAGTGTTTATTTAATCTCATCCCTAAAAGAGAATAGTAGAAGACTAAACTCACAAGCTCAATTTGAGCTAGCTGGTGCTTTATTTTTTTTTATTTTAAGAACATACAAGCAAAGGTGAGAGTTATTTTCAGCCTTAAACTTTTGTTTTGTTTTGTTTTTTTGCTTTTGTAGATTTATGTATTGATTTTTATTAAAAAAAATCACTTTCAGCTTTAAAAAACTATGTGCCAAACAAATGTCTTTATGTCGCAAGACTATTAAAAGTGAAAGAAATTTAAAATACATGTATGCTCTTTCCTTTGCAATCCTCTCATTTTGAACATTGGAATGTGCTCCCTGGAATCAGACCCATAATGCTAACCAAAAGTTGTGCAAATACGCAAAAAAAAAAAAAACCAACCTACATGGACACACCTATACAAATACCACTCTATTCACTATGCAAACAAACCTCTTACTTTCAGTACCAAACTCACTAACCCTTACCACTGAAGGCAGTGCCCTGTTATCATTAAAGTTCTTAGCCTGCCACAGCCAGCCTTTGCAGGAGGATACCATCTCACATACATAACCAATATATTAGAAATACACAGGCCCAGATTTTCTAACAAGTGAGCACACTTGTATGCGTCTCTGAAAATCTGTATAACAAAAATAGTATTTGCAGTGCTTTGTAGCCTTGTTGGTCCCAGAATATTAGACAAAGGAGGTGAGGTAATATCTTTGACTGGGCCAGAGTCTGTTGGTGAAAGAGACAAGCTTAATGGTGAGCATTTAGAATTGCTTTTTTTCCTGTTCAAAGCACTAAGCTAGTCATACCTCTTAATTAGAGTTGGTTGAAGTGCTGTTAATTTTTCCACTGAGACTATTTTTGTGATTAAAATCCAGGTTTTGGACCCCAAAAATTTGAGTGTAAAATTCTAATTTTTGTTCAAGTTTTCACAGGTTTTGAACTGAAAATGTTTCTGTAAAAAAAATCAGATTTTATTTTGTTTTCCCCCAAATACAACATATTTTAATTATTATTTTATGAAAGACAACTGGCTTTTTGTCTCATTAACCCCAAATCTCTTGGTATTGTCATGGAGACCTCCTGGTCTATGTCCAGGGCCTTTAGGAACTACACAAATACAAACTATAAATATTACTATTACTACACAGATGAGGAATGCTGCTAATAGCAAGCTTTCAAAAAAAAAAAAACATGACCTCTTGTAAATGTCTCTTTCAGAGGGACCACTGTCATTCAACATTTGCTACTATTTTGATTACTTCCACTCAGAGAAGCTTGAGAGCACAATCATATAACCATTTTTTTTAAAAAAAAAAGAGAGAGAGAGAGAGAGAGAGAGAGAGAGAGAGATACACACGCACACACATATAACACACACAACACCAGGGCTGAAATTTGTCCATCAGATTTCAGCCCAACATCCATTTATAGTGAAGATTATATGACAAGCACTTGTATCTGTCTCAGAGCTGGGAGCTGCAGCTAGCTGTAATTCAGCAGGCAAAAAAACTGACTCCCAGACAAAGGTTTCCCAAATGCTGACAAGCAGCACAATCAAAGCAAATCCATTGATGAAGAGAAGCAACTAGGCCAGTGAGAAACAGCTGGGCCAGAGGGCTGGGCTGCTGATGGATGGCCACATCTCCTTACTGAGTGAATTCTTTCAACTCTTTTTAGCTTCCTTTTTTAAGCTGGCTGAGTTAAATAAAGGCTTGGAGTCAATTCTACCCAGATTCAACACATACAAGCCCCACCCCCATTAAAAAGTTCTTACATCAATAAAGGCCAAATCCTGCCCTCAGCCAACACGTGCATCACTGCCATCGAACTCCCAGATTTCAAGGTCAAGATGGGGACATTATAGAATCATCATAGACTTGTAGAAGATTAGAGTTGGAAGAGACATCAGGAGGTGACATAGTCAAACCCCCTGTTCAAAGCAGGAACAACCCCAACTAAATCATCATCATCTAGTCTGACCTCCAGCGTAACACAGCTATACAATTTTGACTAGCAATTCTACATTGAGCCCAAAAACTTGTGATTGTATCATTTTTTTTGAAAGATAGCCAATCATGATTTAAAGATTCGAGATGAGAGATGATTTACCACATGCTTTGGTAAATTATTCCAAGCACCAAGTCCCCTCACTTTAAAATAGATCTCTCCATTCCAACAGGGGGTACTTGCAAATAAGAGCTGGATATTGCCCTATGCACTCTGGAAAAAACCTCTCTTAACTAGTCAGGACTCTCACGTCATTTGCAGAGACATCACAGCTCTCCAGACAAAACCATTTCTGTGGTATATTGCTATAAAGCAAAACCAGGTTCACTGCGTGATGACTGAGCTGTTAAATTCCTCCCTACTTCAGGATACATGCTAATTCTTATAACTTATCTTCTGATGCTATATAAATACAGGACAATCTTTGCTTAAAAACCAAAACATTTCTAATGTTTGTAGTTGCTGAAAGAAGCCTGAAAACATGATCCAGGTGAACCTAAGAATGGTCCATCCAATTCCAATATTCTGTCTTCTGGCACTAGCCACTGTTAAGCGCTTCAGAGGCTATGCAAATTGCGTATCTTTTTCCAATGTTTTTTCAAAAGAGGCTTTTCTGAAATTTGGTGCATCTACATGGTGCCAAATTTTGGGGAAAAAGTCCTCTTTTAACACATCCCTTCTTCCTCGTAAAACAAGCATTAGAGGGATGGCAAATGAGTGCATCTACTTTTTCAAAAAAAATTCCGAAAAAGCAGACATGTTGTTTAGACGTGGCATTGCTTTTCCGGTATCCCAGAAAAGTGCTGCAGTCTAGACATAGCCAGAGGGAATGAACAGAACAGACCAATTATCAAAAGATCCACCCTCTGTCAACCAGTCCTAGTTCATGGGAGTCAGAGGCTCATGGACACCCAAAGCATAAGGTTGTGTCCATATCATCTTAGCTAATAGACGTTGAGGGACATACCCTCTATGAACCTGGTTAATTCTTTTCAACACAGTTATACATTTGGCTTTCAAAACATCCTCCGGCAATGAGTTCCAGACTCTGTGTTTTATGAAGTAGTACTTCCTCATGTCTGTTGTAAATCTGCTGCCAATTCATTTCATTTGTGATTCCTGGTTCGTTTGTTATGTGAAGGGGTAAATAACACTTCCCTATTTAATGTCTTTACCCTCTTCATGATTTTATAGACCTCTGTCACATTCCTCCCTCAGTCATCTTTTTCTAACCAAAATAGTCCCAATTTTTTTTGTCTCTCATAATTTCTCCTCATTTTGTTACCCTTCTCGGTACTTATTCCAATCTAATATAACTTTTGAGATGAGGTGACCAGAACTGCATGTAATATTTAAGGTACGAGTGTATCGTGGATTTATAGAGTGGCATTATGGTATTTTTTGACATATTATCTATCCATTTTCTAATGGTTCCTAACACTGTTAGCTTTTTAGACTGCCCAAGTGGATATTTTCAGAGAATTAATCATGACTACTTCAAGATCTCTTTCTTGAGTGGTAACAGCTAATTTAGGCCTCATTATGTTATATGTACAATTGGGATTATATTTTCCAATATGCTTTACTTCACAATTATCAACATTAAATTTCATCTGCCGTTGTCACCTAGTCATCCACTTTTGTGAAATCCCTTTGTAACTCTTTGCACTCAGCTTTGGACTTAACTATTCTGAGTAATTTTTTTTATCATCTGCATGTTTTGCCATCTTACTGTTCACCCCTTTTTTCCAGAACATTTACAAATATGATGAAAAGCACTGATCCTAGTACAGATCCTTGGGAACCCCAGTATTTACCTCTCTTCTCTATAAAATCTGACCCTTTATTCCTAACCTTTGTTTACTGTCATGTAACCAGTTACTGATGCATGAGAGGACTTTCTTTCTTATCCCGAGGAAAGAAATATATGGCTACGTCTACACTGGCAGCTTGTTGCACAAGAACTGTTTTGTGGAAGAGTTCTTGTGCAAAAAGTCTTCCACAAGAGCGCATCTACACTGGCATGTGCTTTTGGGCAAGAGCATCCATAGCAGTACAGACGCTGTCTTGCGCAAGAAAGCTCTGATGGCCATTTTAACCATAGGAGCTTCTTGCGTAAGAAATTCATGTTGCCTGTCTACACTGCCCTCTTGCGGAAGAATGCACGTGCAGTGTAGACAGCAGGCAAAATTTTGCATAAGAATGGCTGTTCTTGCGCAAGAAGCTGCCAGTGTAGACATAGCCTAAGTGTTTCTTCCTGTTTTTTCAGGGTTTAAATCACTTGATGGTGGCAGCCTATCTTCCAGAGTCAGTGCGTCCATGACTCTGGGGAGTTGTTTTTTTGTTTTGTTTTGTTTTTTGTAAGCAGAGCCTATAGAAACAAGATATTTAAGGACTTTTGCGGGCCCTCAATTTCTGTACTCTCAGTGCCAGAGTGGGAAACAGCCCTAATACTATAGTTCCAAGAGAGGCCTGATTTCATAATAGGCAGCAATGCACTAATCCATGATCTTATACTGTGGTGTCCAACACACTAGCCACTAGTGGCTATTTGGCCAGTTGAGTGTGGCTAGTTCACTATAACAGTAGCCAATACAGTGCTATTGCTTCAGAACTAGTCAGATACCATGGCTATAGAACGTTCACTTTCACATTCTCTGCATGTTTTTCCCTCCTTCTGAATCTGCACTGGTCAATGGTGGTCTTTAAGCCAAATTTGCTTTAAGGGAGTATTAGTGCAGCCACCTGGTTCTTCCACGGCATGGCGTAAGTCAAATTAAAACCACTGGTCTCCCACTGAGCCCAGATAAACAAGAAAAAAAAATCATTCAAAGACCTAAATTGAGGTATTAACAGCAACTGAGAAACCCTCTTTCCTTGCTTCCACTGAATAAAACCAGCATTTTTTCTAATATCTAGAATACCCACAAAGAGGACAGTTTCCCTGGACTCCGCAGCTGTCTATCTGTAGCACTAGTAATGCAATCAATGAACAGTCCCATTTCAACAAGATGTAGCATGTTCCTATTTATTTTTTACTCTTCCAATAATTGAACCCTAGTATGCAGATTAGATTTCTAACAGGGTCTTTCTACCATGGAAGGCTATGTGATAGTCTGTAAACCTTGGGTAGCCCTCCGGACATAGGACCTGGGGACAGCTTTGTAGAGCATCTTTTCTGTGAGCACAAGTGGAATGTTATTTCACAGTGTAAGTATTTTGTCCTTTTTGTTTGCATTTATGAATGGGTGGTAGAAAAGGAGATAATCCCAGCACTGAGTTACTGTAGATGATCTAACTGTGCAATTATGCAACTTGTTTTCCTCTGGGCTGTCTGCAGCTCAACCATGATTAGCTAAGCCCGTCCATTCTCTGAAGCAGGGTAGTATCCCCGGAAGTCTATTCGCTTAATTGAAAATGCAACATTCTTCGGGCATTCAGAGGTCACAAGATACATTTTGTATTACTTACGTGATGCAAACCAATGAGCTGCTGAAAAGTCGTAAGTCAGCAGCATCCTAGGACAAGAATCTAGAAGTAGCCTCCTCTAATTTACAATAACTTTTTGAAGCTCTTTTGCAGAATCTTTGCAGAGAAGGTTAATAATACTGAATTTTATAACTACGTGAATTTTTATAGATTACTTGAATATCTCTCCTGCCCGCGAAGCTTCTTGTCCACCTTTTCCAAGAGCAATCCATGGGTTTTGGATGTTCAGATGAAGATATCTTAGAAAGGGCATGATTTTCAGAGGGCAGAGCTTCAACTCTTTCTACAAATCAGATCTTTTTGCCAAAGTGCTTCAAGCTAGCATCCCAAAATTGAAGCACCCAAAATCATGAGTCATTTTTGAAAATGACTCAAACATCACCCTGATGTATTACAGTTATAGCTGGGTGCTACTGACACCCTATGACAGACAAGAGGATAGAAAAGCAATTCAGATTTAAAAAAAAGAAGGGTAAATGCATCCTGCTTCTCCCAAGATTGCTGGGATTATCAGTGAAAGTAACATCTGGGTACATCTGTGTGACTGTTCCAATCTAAGGCTTATCAGCCTAGGCACATGGCGGCATGCACACCCTGACACAGGAGTGAGACTATTCTGGGGTGAGGACGCAGCCCAATCAGCCACAGGGTTGTCGGCCATCTCTCTAGTCCATAAACATCCCCTTGTGTCTGGGTAACACAGAGTCCATCGGCAGCCCTGCTCACAGGGCAGAATGACCCAATGCCCAGAGTCAGTAAGCAGGCCTTGTCACAGAGTAGTATGGCCGACTGACCAAAGTCAGTAAATAGCCCCAGTCTTGAGGCAGCACAGAGAGTCAGTTTAGTAGCCCTTACTGCAGGGCAGTATGGCCTGCTGGCCAGAGTCTATAGGCAGCCCTTGTCTCAGAGCAATATGGCCTAATAGCCAGAGTCAGTAGGATTGGGGGCTAGCGCTCCAGTAGGGGGACCCTGGACCAATCTGCTCCACCGGGTCCCAATCCACGGCCCAGTGAGCAGTAGATCGGTCCACTGCTCCCTTGGCGGGGAATCCGGCTGAAACCACTCCTGCACCCTCCCTGGGTCACTTCTTACTGGTGCTGTTGGGGCATCTTCCCACATAGCAGCTGGGTCTCCTGGCTCCCCAGCAGTGGTTACTCCCTCGGGCTCTGATGGGGCTGAGTAGTGGCAGTCTCCTGGAACTTTGGTTCCCACTGTCTGGATCACTGGCTGTTGCAGCTCCAGAGCTCTGGCTGGAGGTCCTTCCCCTTCGCTGGCCAGCCCAGATTGTGCTGCTCTCTTGCCTTTTATGCTGCCCCAGCCCTAGGAGCATGCCCAGCCTGGTTGAAGAGGCGGGACTTCCTCCACCCACAAGGTTTTCACCCCTCCTGTTCTAGTGCGGGGTATGCACACCCCGTCACAAGGCACCTGATCCAGATGGCATTTTCAATTCTGCAGAAAACAAATGCTGGAAATAGCATCCTTTCAAAACAACCTGTGCAGAAGGCCTGTTTGGCGAGGTCTACACTGCAATGTTACATATCTTTTTCTGATTTACTTTCGAAAGAGGCTTTTCTGAAATTTGGCATGTCTACACGGTGTCAAATTTCAGGGAAAAAAGTGCTCTTTTGACACATCCCTGATTCCTCATAGAACAAAGTTTACAGGGATGGCAAAATAGCGCATCTGCGTTTTTGAATTTTTTTTTTTCTTCAAAAAAGTGCACGCATTCCTTGGACATGGTGTTGATTTTCTGGGACGTCTAGACGTTGTCTTATTCATGGGGCAGAATTTGCTTAGGAAGAATAGTGAACATATTCCCCATACCAAGAGACAAACTGGCTTTAAAAAGAGACTTGTTATCCCAAGGTCAGATCTAAAGTTTTATCATTCCGTTTTCCATTGTTTTACTCACTGGAGTTTGATTTGGTAGCTTCAAACCTTTAGTTCTTTTTTTTCCTCCCTACCATATGGATTTCCTTACCTTCCTATACTTTCCTCGTCCTATATTTTCCTTCCATTTCCACTATGTTGGTTTCTTAGGACCCATGATCCTCCTCTCTCTCTCATTTTAAAGGCGGTAATTAAACAAGCTGGCAATGTGAATAAATTCTGGTTCCAGGTCAAGTAACACCAGAGAATAAGGAAGAGATATTAATTATAGAGAGCGGCTAATTGCTTCCTTAGCAGCTAATCTTTCTATTTAGCCAGCCAAAAGGTCAGATCCAGAAACCCAACACCTTTTCAAAATACAGTGAATAATCAGTACTTGTGGCCATGCGCCAGAATTCCCAGGTATGTACTAATCTGTACTTCTTAGCCTGCAGTGGCCACTTAAAGTCAATATAAACACTCATCTTTCTTCCTGGTCATTTTTGGGTCATTAGAAAGCCCATCAGAGGATGAGTAGAAATGCAATTCACCCTGTCTTCTTTATACTATTCACTTAAGACAATTTGAGAAGTCCTCCAAAGCAAGGTGAAACATTCAGCTGCTGATCCAGCAAACTCTTCCTCATATAACCAACACTTACTAGCATGTGCCGCAACCACCCCTGTAAGTAAAGATTTGCTAGATCAGGCCTTAAGGTGGTATTTTATCTTTATTCAGTATTTCTAGCCCTTTTAGCATCAGAAATGATATGCACAGGGTTTAATCTGATAAGAATAATTGCATGTGAATGTGCTGTTTATGGAGGAAGGACCAAGGCCCTGATCCAAAGTCCATTAAAATTAAAGGAAAGATTCCCATTGAATATTTCCATTGACTCCCATGGGCTTTGACTCTACTGTAGTTGCTTTGCAGCTATACATAGTACAGACTGATAGTGCATGGAATTCCTTTCATAGCTCTCCCAACACATACCAGCCCCAAGCAGATACACTCCCGAAATTCCACTCAGCCTGTTGGGAGCAAGAAACCGCCCACCCCAAGTTGTGCCCACTGGCACATTGGGTTTGTGACAATTTTGCCACCTTATCATCCAATATTGTGCCAACTGAAGAGAATAGAAAACTGCACAGTAATGGGCACTGAATCAGGTGGGCTCTGAATTCACACCCACAACAGGTAAAGTGATGTTATGTGAAGCAGCATTGTGGCACAAAATAGAAGTATTTTACATATCAGACGGAATCCCTATAGGCAGGGGAATACATGAGATATATTATTATCCCTCTTTTACAGATGGGGAAACTGCAACATAATATTAAGTCACTTACACAGAGTCAGTGAATTAATTTGTTCCTCATGCTAGAAAGCCTCTCTGAGTAGTCAATTACTGAGTCATATTTTAGAATGTAAACCCCATATCATGACTGTATCTAAGTGATTCTCTTTCTTCAGTATGTTTTTTCCCTCACAAAGGCAGAATTTGCCCTTCTATATAGTGAATGCACATATGAACTTAGCAAATTTGATTCTACCAGGAACTACACATATATTGTACACATACACTGTCAGGGCCATGTGGTAGAGTAAAGTTATCTAATAGCTCTTTTCTATCTCCAAGTTCTAGAGTCCACAAACCACGTTTTCACTGTTCTATTTCCACTGTCATTCCCCCCTCCCTCACAGAGTTTTGCATTTGTGATCCTGTTCCCCCAACACTGTGGGTGTTTTTGTCCTTTTAGACTTACACAGGCTCCAGGAAGGTGAGTGTTTGGAAAGTGCCTATCATGCACTGGGTGCTACCACAGTACAGTAACTTGGCACTTGGGCTGCACTTTTTAATTTAAGTGCTTTGTTAAACTGCCTATTAACTTATGGTTATGGTATGAGTAATTGCCCTATGGGCTGGTGGCACATTAGTGCATTTGGTGTAAGGAGTTCCTAGCCCTCAGAGACCCTGTACAGTGTTTGAAAACCAGGCTGAACTGGAGGAGCTAAGGGAGACGGAGCAGAGGTGAAAGTAACTTACTTTTTTACAGGTACTGTTGTATTGCACTGGGGTGGGGGACGTTGCAATACAACAGTACCTGTAATAAATTAAGAATGGGGTGAAGTGGGGGGGCTCAGGGTGGTGGTGGGTGTGGGCTCAGGGCAGGGAGTGGAGATGTGGAGGGTGCAGGAGTCAGGGCAGGAGCCTGGAAGTGTGGGGGCTCAGAGCAGGGAGATGTGGTATGGAGGAGCAGAATTAAGGGTTGGGGTGCATGATGAGGAGCTCCAGGCAGGAGTATGTGTCTGTAGGAGGAGTGTGGGGGGCAAGGATGCTCTTTAGGTGGGGCAGGGGGAGCTGAAGCCCGTCCCCCCAAGATTCATACCAGGATGCTGCTTGCTGTTCTACTTTGTCTCAGGAAGCAAGAGTAAAATACACAGCCTGGGTCACTCACTCTTCTGCCCCCTCCCTTACCCTCTCTTCCCCAGCCAGGAGGGAGAGGGATGCACACATGTTATCTGCTTTCCTCTCGCTCCCTAACCGGAAGGGGAACAGCAAACAATGTCACAGTATGAATCTCGGAGAGGGGCCAGGGGCTACAGCTAGGCAGGGAGCTCCCCATGCCTCCTCCTGCAGCCAAGTGCTCTTGCCGGGGCGACGCAGTGGCTTACTTTCACCTCTGCCAGAGAGGTACATAGATGAGATTTTCCAGGACACAATAAACACATGCCTGAGGAAGGTGCTACTATTTAGAGCCCAGGTTCTCCTTGCTCCCAGCCCCAGTTTCCAACACTTTCTAACAACGATTCACCGTGTAGCTTTGGGCATATCACATGCCCCTGTGCCTCAGTTTCCCTACACTGGTGAAGAGTCTCATCTGAAAAACGCTGATAACTTTTATGGGGACTGGTCAGAATTTATATTTGTATATGGCTTTGCAGAGAAGCCTGCCTACCTGTGCACAGATTTTGTTCCCAACACAGCCCAATCTCTGCTATTCTTTGTCAAGAATGATACTGAGTGGGAGTAGGTGTGGGGAGTTTTTATGTTTATGAGCCCCACTGAGGATACCTTGGCAGCTGCCACACAAGGTACTTGGGTGGGGATTTGTGCAAACATTTTTGCCTGTATTTTCTGAGGGGGCCCAACAGGGCAGAGCCTGACCTTTTGTTCTCAGAGAAACAGCAGGTATCTATCAACTGTGGTTGGGCCTTCCCCACCCCCACTCCGTAGCAGGTCAGGCGCCTTCTTAAAATGTCCAGGCCTCAAGTCCCACACCCACATCATCCATCATTGCTCTGTCAAGCATGACAGGCAGAGCCATTCTGATTTATATTGGAATCAGCCAGGGGAGACCCTCTGCTACTCTGGTACCCCATGCTAATGCAAGAGGCTCTATGCGCCTTCCTCTGCTTACTGTGAACCCACTGCTACATTTCAGCAGCAAGCTCTAGCCCCGCTGCAGGCTGGATGAGTTAGTAGGAGGGTGCCCAGAGTTTTCCATTGACACTCAGAGTTTATTATAAAGACATCATCATCTTACCTTTGCAGCTCATTGTACACTAGATGGAGACCAGCCTTTGCCCCAGACATGCTGCATTTCGCTTGTGCTGTTTACCGACTGCTCTATAGCACTTTCACACAGAAGTCATAATCGGTGAAAATCATCATTCTTTACTCAGGTAACATTGATATCAGCCTGCATGATGACTGCAGACTCAGGGCCTACATGATCTTGCCAGACAAGAAGGGAGGAGCTAACCCTACAAGGCACTGAAGCAGAGCTACCTGTATTAAACCTGAAGTTTGCACCACTGCTACAGCCTCATGCACAGAAATCTCTGTTAATACCACACCATGGGGCCAGGATCTCAGCTGGGGTAAATCAATGTAGCACCACAAACATCAATGGATCTGAGCTGATTTACACCAGCTAAAGATTGGGCCCATGAACTTTCCCACTAAGCTACTACAAGGAAAAAGTTCCTTCTCCCCTCACTTTCTATGCTACAATAGGGGATATAAAATGCTCTACTGGCTACACCTCAGTTACTGGCCCTTTTTAAGTAAGGATGTTTATCATGTCTGTGTGCTGAACATTTCACAGCCAACAGCTGCGCAGCTGCTTCAGGGGCTTTTTGTCAGACAATTTTAGCCTTGGGCACCAGTCAATACAGTTACCACTTTGTCCCAAAGCCCATAATGCGCCCTCAACCTCATCTATGTCCACTAGAGCAAAATGACAACATGCTACCACCAGGTGCGCTAGCCACTCTGTGTTACTGGTTTCCTCCTTTTTGGTTTTGTGCCATCGTGCCAAAGCCCAGGGCAGCTGCTCATTATTCTCCATTTCTAGCAAGCATATAAAATGGTGAAGAAAGTCCAGGAAGGGGAAGAGGGTCCAAACACAGTGCTTATGTCAAGCATGGAAGTTAGGCGTGGTCCAAGAAAAGGAACAGGAGCTAGAATCTCCTGACTCTGAGTCCCAGCTCTGTGCCAATTCCTCCTGTGTAGCTTTGGCCACTTCATATAAGCCAAAAATATCTGAGGGTCATTATAAATGTCAAATGCCTTAATTTTGGGACACTTAATTCGAGATGCCTTTGGCCCACATTTTCCAGAAATTGCTGAGCACCCCTGGTTTGAACGGTAGCGACAACTCCTCACGTTTAAGTGGGTCATAAATTGGCCACCAAAAAACAGCCTCCCAAAAATCAGAGGTTGCTTTTGAAAACGTTGACCTTTGCCTCTCTGTCTCCTAACAGTGTCACTTAGGTAAGGGTGCGGTGTGAATTAGTCTATGTTCATACAGTGCTTTGAAGATGGAAAAAAACCCTATAAGGGATATGGAAGAAGGAGATGCATTTTGATCATAAAAACAAGATTTCGGGCTGTTTATTCCTACACCTTTCTGGAAAAGGAGTTATCCGAACAACGATAATTCCCTGTATGGCATTATACACATTCAGTGACTAACTCCTTTCCTCTAAGTACATGAGGCCTTAGTGTTATCAGTCTCTGTACCATAGAGTCACCTGTCCTATACTGTGAGTGCATCACTGGCCTTTGCTGCAGATCTGCCCCTCACCCTCTGCCTTCTTCCCAGATTAGCTTGGGGATGGCATGGTGTGGGACAGCAGCCTTGGATGAACACCCTTGGCCTGCAATGAACCACTACATAGCACTAGCAACCTCTGTCTCAGAGGAGCTGTGAGCAGGTTTTGTCCTTCCGAGTCACTGATCTCCCCTCCCCCAATTCCTTCCACTTTAGGGGGAGAGCCACGCCAGACCATCTGGCACATAGAATATATTTGGAGATTCCATTATCCACCCCACTGGCTCCAAGTTTCCTCCCATCAACTAATGATATTAGCCCCTTGCTTCCCAATGACAGCCTCTTAGCCCAACATCTGGCTGGCTCCTTTAGTATCCAGGAAGACAAATCAGTAGGCTTCTTCAGTGTGAATGAATAGCAGTCTGCTTCCAAACAGGGAACAGCAAGAAAAATGGGAATCATGGTAACCAATATTATAACTAGAAATTTCCTTGCAGCACAAAGGCAAAAGCCACTGGGAGCAATGTTCCCTCTCGTCTTTTCCATCTGTGTGGATTTTTCCAGCAATATGCGGAATAAATTTTTTTGTGCACTCAGGCAACCACCAGTAGAAACAAAAACCTAGCTTTGGGTGCTCTGCGAATCAGCCAGGTGGCATTTGAATCTCTCCTGAGCAGCTGCACAAGCCCGCAGCTTACAGGAAACACTGATTGGGAGTTTGCCCACCGACTTCAATGGTCTTTAGAGCAATCCCATAGAGTCGGGCCTCAGTGCTTTCCTAAGGTGATGTTGTTAAGCTTGAGAGTGTCTGAGGGAACCAGATTGACTCTGATGAAGCTAAAGAGGGAGACAAATTCTGAGGGGCCGCTTCATAAATTGGCTACAAAACAGGCAGTCTTCTGGGGGGAGACATGGGCCAGTGACAGCGGTGACCAGATGGCAATTCCCAGCCAAACACAACATAAGGAGGAAGCAGGAATAAATGGACTTGAATTGTGTCTTGGAGTCTGAACTAATGTTTTTTGTGGGGAGAGGAAGGAGTAAAGGGAGGAGAACTAGTTTAGAAACCATAGAGCTCCAAGTCCCTTTGCCTTTGATCTGTGTCCATAGGAAATTTTACCCGGTCTTCCCTCTAGGAAAGGGGATATACCAGTACTTAACAGGCACTTGAAAAGATTATAATGAAGACTCCACTCTCAGCTCCCCCATCTCACTCATTGGGACACTTAATTCATTAATGCTCATAAAGTACTTTGGGCTATTGAGATCAAAGATGCTCTAGGAATGCCTTATCCTCTTCTAATCCCAGTAAGATATAGGCAGCATGTGATGCAGAGGAGAGAGCACTAGACTGGAAGTCAGGACACAAGCTTTACTGTTGTCCAGTCATGTGACCTTGCGTCACTTGCTCTGTACCTCAGTTTCCCCATCTGTAAAACTAGGATGATGATATTTACCAATCTTTGTTAAGTGCCTGGTGATCCATGTGTGAAGCATGCTATATAAAGCACTATCCATTGATATTAGTAATTCTGTGGAAAAAATGTTAATTTTTTCTGATAAAATCCAGGGGGGAAAAAAACCTCTAAAAATTAGGTCATAGAAAGACAATCACCCATTTGGGACCTAAACTGACCTTGCCACAAGTCCTGCTGCACCGCAGAGGATGGGAACACAGAACTCTGCAGCAAAGAATCTGTAAATAATGACAACAGTGTATCTGTCCCTTCTGTCATTGAAAGAAACCTCTGGGCTGATACTGTTCTGAATTTCTGGAGAAATCTGAAAACACATAACAGTTATCTACTGTTCCAGCAACATCAGGAGTAGCAACAGGTGAGGAAGCTACTTCAGAGTGTCAGTATTATTTATCCTTATTACCATAGTTTAGCAAATATAACCCGCACCCGTGTATAACCCGCGGTTTTTCTTTTTTTTGTAAAAAAAACCCTTAGATTACCCACGGATGTGTATAGCCCGTGAGTTCTGCATTCATCTACTCGTGGCATTCACCACATTCAAGCCCAGGCCCCGCGCAACCACAGCCAGGCACAACCCACCCGCCTCCAGGCAGGGGAACTGCTTGTGAGTAAAAATAAACTTGTATACCCTGCAGAAATGTATACTGTGGGGGGGTGTTGTAAAAACATGTATAACCCGCGGGTTTATATATGCTAATTTACAGTAAGTAAATGCCGTTACCTAGAGCAGAAATTAAAGAGCCACTCTCCATTGTTGTCCCACTCCCCAGCATCCCACTCATGGATCTATCTGAGCCCTGCATTCCCATAGCTTCCCGTGGGATCACCCACACCAGTCAGGACTACTCTCATGGGGAAAGGTGTGTCACATGGGTCCCTCCATGCTACTAATCAAGAGCAATGAATCGTTGCAATAACTGGAGCAACCCAGATGAAATAAAGATCTGCAGGGCCACAGACGACAACTTATCTCCATGCAAGATACTGTTCTTTTCCTCAGCTTAAGGGAGGCAGCAATTGATAGTGGCATTTTCACGCTGGCCAGGGTTAGATTTACTGGCACGTGGGGACAGAGAGCCATTTCAGAGAACAGCTGAAGAGGAGTGCTGTCAGAGGCAGTGGTGATAAAGTAGGCCCTGGTCTTCCTTGAAAATCCGAAATGGAATTTAGTCAAGAGGAAATGAAGCAGGATTCTCCCTCCATGTGGTCTCAGTGTTAGGAACATTTCTCCAAGAAATGTTCCTAACTCCTCATTAGATGTTGCGGAAGAACAACTTTGATCCCTTTCTTCCTAAAGTGGGTGTGTCCCCCCTCTTTTTCCCTCGGAAGTAGGTAATTCTGGACATTAATGAGCTTACACAGGTGTCATTGGGTGTTTTTATGATTCAAGCAGTTGCCTAAAAAACAAGTGGCAGAAGATTCCAATGGGAAGCCAAGGAGAGCCATATTTCCTTGTAAAGGGAACCCCGTCGATCCCTAACACAACCCTATTGTAAGCAGGGGAATGGTCCCGCTATTGTGGGGAGCTTTCCTGGCTTCTATACACCCCGGTGAAATGGACCAGCAAAAGGATCTGAGTCCCCGCTCCCACTTCCTTTACCCCACGGCTCCCCTGATCCTGAGGGCTCCCCTTCCACTCTCCTGAGTAGCAGAGTCCTCGAAACCCCAACAAGGCTGGGCCCAGGTTTCCTGGGGCTTAATCCCCGACCTTGTAGTCACTAGGGGCAGGAGTTAGTGTGTCCCCACTCCGAGGTGCTCTCTTTACACTGCAGGCCTTCTTGGCCCAGTGATCATTTCATCAGGTTCAAAGCAAATACAATTTATTAAACATCAACTGATTAAAGAGAAAAGAATAAGAAAAAAATGAGAATGGTTAAATGAGAGCACACAGCCCTGCTCTGTAGCACAGCAGTCTGCAGAGTGTAAGGACAGTTCACAGTCTCTTCCTTAGAGGCCCTGGATGTGCTGCAGGGGGCTGCAGGCTGGACACACTTGCTCTGGCAGTGACCACACAGCCTCAAGCTCTAAGTGGCCAGACCCCTCTCTCAGTCCAGAGCTTCTCCCCACACTTTGCAGTTCCCAGTAGCTCACCACATCCAGCTGCAGGGTGCTGCTTGGCCAGTCTCTATCTCCTTGCGGTGCTTCTCTGTTCCTTTTGGCTCTCTGAGCACTGCCAGTCTGCTGCTCAACACAGGGTCTGCGCTCCTTGAGCTGTGTGTGTCTGGCTCTGCTGCTGCAAAAACTGCCCCTCAGCACAGCTTGCACTCCTCTTAGCAGTCTCTCAGCTCTCTCCTTGCTCAGAGAGACCCAGAACAATCCCAGCTCACAGGGAGGACAGGTCCTGGCCTCTTGCTTTTCTCACTGGCCTGTCCAACTTGTCAATCAGGCTGAGCTGGAGTGTTGGCTGCTTTCCATTGTCTCTGGGGTCTGTCAGTCTCATGGAGCCTTCCCCTTTTGATAGTGGGAGCTGGCAAACCAAAAAACTCCCACAGAGTTTCAGTAAGGGGCTAACAGTCCCCTTACACTATTCAAAAAGGAGCTCAGAAATTCAGTTTATTCCAAAAGGCCCCTTAAACAGCCCATCCTCAACATCCTGTAAATTAAGGGAGACATTTAAATCTCTGCACATTGTCTGCAACTTCCCTTCCTCCAAGAAACAGGCTTCTGTTGAGCAAAAACAATTCCCATCAGCTCCATTGCTCTTAATATACAGATGATGGGAAAATGCATAGGAAGGTTATGTGAACAAAAGGCATCTCAAGCCTGCTGGGGTCAGAATGCATATCTGTCCGGTAGATTGGACTTTCTACTAATCTGGCTCTGTTTCTAATGAGACTGGTTCCCATTGCTGCAAAAGGAGGGTCATGGCTTAATTTGCCAAGAGGATTATTATCATGCAGCCTAGAGAAGGAAAACAATCTTATCGCTTTGGCCAGTTTAAACTTGAACCTTCTACTACCAGCTACCCCTCCCCAATTATAAAAAGCAGAATGTAAATAAAGAGGAGAAAGTGTTTTCCACTTCCTCAGCAAGGAAAATGTATTGTTGGAGATGTTAAGCAATCATCTCCTCATGGATCAGAATAGATCTTTATACCCCTGCTAACCATTTAGCAAGGGTCACATGTCATTACAAAAAGAAAAGTAAATCTCATGCTAACATAGTACCAATCTGAGATGAAAATATTGTTCCTGCATTTGAAACGTGACCTATTTTACTCACACAATTGCGATATCTCAAAGCACGTCTTGAGAAAAAATGAAACTCCAGAGCTGGGGTGAAGACAAAATAGCAAAACAGAACAGCAGGACAGAACCATTTCACAGAAATGGTTTTGGCCACTTCCCACTGTAGAGCGGACAGCATCTAAGAAGTCTCTTTAAAAGGCCCACTATTATGCATTTATGGCTAACATAAGGCCTATGCTGTCAGGATTCTGATATAGCATAGCTAAAACTAGATCGGTTTGGCAAATACAGTTTTGTCTCTTGTCAACTGTTCTTTCCTCCACACTATTCATTCCATCAAAGTTATTTCACTGAACAAGAACTAGTGCTGCTCCTTATTGTTAGTCTAACAATAAGCTAAATGTGAGCACAGCTTGGGACCTAGACATATATGCACTATCATTCACTGGAGATTCACTTTGCTGCTCTACATTAACTTTTATAAAGGTTTCACTGCTTTGATTTTTCATTTGGCTTGAACATATAAACCAGGAAGTGAACAAGCTTCCACAAGAGAAGCAGCATTTAAACAAAAGATGATATGGGGGAGAGGGGGAGAGAGATGTGCTTCAGAAATAATCAAGTCAATATCTCATGTTTCTAAGGGATGATGTGAAAAATAAAATCTACAAAGAAAATTCAGTAATTAACAATCTTCTAAAATACGAAGAAATGTAGTTTAGTGAATTCACATACAGCTAAAGGGGTTGGCTTTGAAACCTTATAACTTTGAAAAGAAATATTTATAAAACTGTATATTCATAGCAGGAAACATGTGAAGGCATATAAAAGGGAAACATCTTAAAAAATCCTATCATTCGCTTATGAAAGAGCTCTATGAATATAAATTACTCACACCTTCCTGAAAATTCATTTCTAATTTGTATCATGACCTTTAAACCCTAGCTTCAGGAAAGTACACTCTTATCTTGCCAAGAATGAGCATGGGCCTGTAAAACCGGCATCTTCTTACTACATTTTTCTTTTTACATTCAGTCATGTCTTACCTAATGAAAAAAGTTACAAATATAAAGTTAATATGTATTGCACCTAGAAGATAATAGGGTTATAAGGAACAGCCAGCATAGATTTGCCAAGAACAAATCATGCCAAACCAACTTAAATCTCCTTTCTTTGACAGGGTTACTTGCCTAGTGAGTGGGGGAAGGGCAGTAGATGTGATATATCTTGATTTTAGTGAGGCTTTTGACATAGAATCATAGAACTGGAAGGAACCTTGAGAAGTCATCGAGTGCAGTCCCTTGCACTCATGGAAGGACCAGGCACGATCTAGACCATCAATGGCAGGTGTTTGTCTGACCTGCTCTTAAAAATGTCCAGTGATGGAGATTCCACAACCTCTCTAGGGAATTTTATTCCAGTGCTTCACCACCCTGACAGGAATGTCCAACCTCAACCTCCCTTGCTACAATTTAAGCTCATTGCTTCTTGTTTTACCATCAGAGATTAAAGAGAATAAAGTTTTACCCTCCTCTTTGTAACAACATTTTTAGGTACTTGAAAGATGTTGTGTCCCCCTCTCAGTCTTCTCTTTTGCAAACTAAACAAACCCATTTCAGTCTTCCGTCATAGTTCATGTTTTCTAGGCCTTTAATCCTTTTTGTTGCTCTTCTCTGGACTTTCTCCAATTTGTCCACATCTTTCCTGAAGTGTGGAACCCAGAACTGGACACAATATCTAGTTGAGGCCTAATCAGTACAGAGTAGAGCAGAAGAATTACTCTGTGTCTTGATTACAGCACTCTTGTTAATGCACCACATAATGATGTTTGCTTTCTTTGCAGCAGTGTCATGCTGTTGATTCATATTTAGCTTGTGGTCCACTATGATCCTGATTCCTTTCTGCAGAACTCCTTCTTATACAGTCACTTCCCATTTTTTGTATGTGCAACTGATTATTCCTTCTCAAATGGAATACTTTGCATTTATATACTTACCTTTACATAGATCTTGATATTCAAAATACACCTTCTAGTTGTAAGTGTTCAGCATTGTTGTAAATCAGAACCCAGGTCTCAAGTTGGACACCCAAAAAATGAGGAACATACAATTAGTGACCACCTCTATAAAGTTTGCTTTAAGTGATGTTGAATTCAGCATCACATTGGAATTTGGTGCCAGAGGCAGGGACAGAATCAAAATTCCCCAAGACAGGCTTCACACATCTTAGCCATAGGGCTGTTCGTTCTCATTCATTTTCTCTCTATATATAATCTCCTGCCTTCTTTACTATGCACCTTCCAACTTCAGCTACAAATGAAGCAAAGGTCCCATAGACAACAACCTCTTTTGTTACATAACTCTGATTCACCCCAAGAGGAGGTCTACCCTGTGCTCTGAACACAGCAGGAGTTTTGTGGGAAAAAAATACTATGTGATCATATAATTAGAGACTGAATGCATACACCCAAACTGGGCAAATAAAGATTGCATGGACAACTTAAATCTGGCACTTCCTAACTTTTGCATGCTTGACTTTGCAGTCTTACTAATGTTCGTTTAAAACAGTGAGGTTTGCTGCTGGATTGTTTTGTTTTATTTTGTAGTTTCTTAGGCTTTAAATAAAACAAGCTGGAACAACAGTAATTCCACTATATGACATATTGACACATGAACTGATCATCAGCAGGCTTGGCAGCATTCGCTCCACCACACAGACTTCTCATATTTTAGCATTTAGCTAATGCAGTAACTGATAGCAGCAGTAGGTTGTTATCCTCTAGACTACAAGGGTTGTTTTTTTTCCAAAAAAAGTGGCTCCCCTGCATCTAGACTGCTGCTGCTGCATTCTTTCAAAAGTAAATTGAAACAACGCGGCATTTTTTCGACCGCGGAAAACCTCGTTTTTATGAGGAATAACACCTTTTATTTTTAAGTGCTCTTTCGAAAAAAAGCGCTATGTGATGCAAACTGTGCTTTTTTGAAGGAGAGCATCCAGACTGCCTGGGTGTTCTCTTTCAAAAAAGCAGCTTGCTTTTTCAAACGTATTGGTTGTAGTCTAGACACTCTTTTTCGAAAGAGGCTTGAAGTCTAGACATAGCCATAGCAGCCCAGCATTAGAGGGGGATGAGACATACACTTTGCCAATGGGTTTAACAAATATTTGCTGAGAGCAGAGGAATTTAAGAGACTTTGCAATCTTGAGTTCCAGTCCAGGCTCTGGGGAGGAGTGTATTCTTGTGGGCACAGGTTCTTTGCCCAGTCATCCTAGTATTGACCACTCTCCGGCCCCAACTCCTCCAACCTATCAACATCTTGCCTCTTTCCCACTTCAGGCTATTCCTTCCAGCACTATTCTCCTTGTGTATCCTGTTACAGTCTCCATTTCTCAGGCTTCTCCTTCCACTCCCAATCTTCTCCAGACTCACTGAGCCTGGAGGACCATCTCTCCCCACAGACACAGACCTGGAGCTGAGGAAAGTCACCTCTTTCTTCAGCTGCCACAGCCCTGCCCATCCTAAATTCCCACACCCCTCACCTATCTCCTATTTCACTCACCTCACTCCGTGATTGCCTCCCATCCACCTCCTATTTCACCCAAGGCCACCTTACATATGAGGGTCCAGGATCACGGCACCTAACTGGTGGAGCCACACCTGTGATAGGCCTTCATTTTCTCATGTGCAGCTGCCCAGGTGCGCACCTTAGAGGGAACAATCCATGGACCACCTGAATGGAGCTCACGGAGCACAGTTTTATTCTGGTGTGGGTGTCACTCCTGTTGAAACTGTTCCACTGTGGGTAAATTAAAATGCCTTCGAGGCAGAGGAGTCTCACACAAGCTGGAGAATAATTCTGTGGCCTAATGTTTAAAGTGCACACTCAGGATGTGGGAGACTCAGGATCTAGGTCCCTGCTTCACTAACTCCCAGAATCCATTCTGTACTAAGCAGCTGCCCAGGCCTTCTGCTGGTATCAAATGCAATTGCAATTTTAACCAGATTCTATTTCTTCTCTCAACACAAGATGCAGCACAGCCTAATGATATGAGTTCATTTGAGATTGGTCTGACCTCCCGTTCCTCAACTATACCATTCGTAGCAGAGGTCCTGCTTTGGGCAGGGGGCTGGACTCTATGACCTCCAGAGGTCTCTTCCAGCCCTCAGCAGGTTTTGAAGGGCACATATTCTGCTAACATGAATCCAATGCTACTCCTACAATTTCTGCTATGGCACATGTATGCCCATCAGTCATAGAATCATAGGACTGGAAGGGACCTCGAGAGGTCATCGAGTCCAGCCCCCCGCCCTCAAGGCAGGACCAAGCTCCGTCTACACCATCCCTGACAGATGTCTATCTAACCTGTTCTTAAATATCTCCAGAGAGGGAGATTCCACCACCTCTCTTGGCAATTTATTCCAATATTTGACCACCCTGACAGTTAGGAATTTTTTCCTAATGTCCAATCTAAACCTCCCCTGCTGCACTTTAAGCCCATTACTCCTTGTCCTGTCCTCAGTAACCAAGAGGAACAAATTTTCTCCTTCCTCCTTGTGACACCCTTTTAGATATTTGAAAACTGCTATCATGTCCCCCCTTAATCTTCTTTTTTCCAAACTAAACAAGCTCAGTTCATGAAGCCTGGCTTCATAGGTCATGTTCTCTAAACCTTTAATCATTCTTGTCGCTCTTCTCTGTACCCTTTCCAATTTCTCCACATCTTTCTTGAAATGTGGCGCCCAGAACTGGACACAGTACTCCAGCTGAGGCCTAACTAGCGCAGAGTAGAGCGGCAGAATGACTTCACGAGTTTTGCTTACAACACACCTGTTGATAAAACCTAGAATCATATTTGCTTTTTTTGCAACAGCATCACACTGTTGACTCATATTCAACTTGTGGTCCACTATGACCCCTAGATCCCTTTCCGCCATGCTCCTTCCTAGACAGTCGCTTCCCATCTTGTATGTATGAAACTGATTGTTCCTTCCTAAGTGGAGCACTTTGCATTTCTTTTTATTAAACCTCATCCTGTTTACCTCTGACCATTTCTCTAACTTGCTAAGGTCATTTTGAATTATGTCCCAATCCTCCAAAGAAGTTGCAACCCCACCCAGTTTGGTATCATCTGCAAACTTAATAAGCGTACTCTCTATCCCAATATCTACATCATTGATGAAGATATTGAACAGTACGGGTCCCAAAACAGACCCTTGCGGAATTCCACTTGTTATCCCTTTCCAGCAGGATTTAGCACCATTAACAACAACTCTCTGACTACGGTTATCCAGCCAATTATGCACCTACGTTATCATGGCCCTATCTAAGTTATATTTGCCTAGTTTATCAATAAGAATATCATGCAAGACCGTATCAAATGCCTTACTAAAGTCTAGGTATATGACATCCACTGCTTCTCCCTTATCCACAAGGCTCGTTATCCTATCAAAGAAAGCTATCAGATTAGTTTGGCATGACTTGTTCTTCACAAACCCATGCTGGCTATTCCCTATCACTTTATTACCTTCCAAGGGTTTGCATATGATTTCCTTAATTACCTGCTCCATTATCTTCCCTGGGACAGACGTTAAACTGACCGGTCTGTAGTTTCCTGGATTGTTCTTATTCCCCTTTTTATAGATGGGCACAATATTTGCCCTTTTCCAGTCTTCTGGAATCTCCCCTGTCTGCCATGATTTTTCAAAAATCATAGCTAAAGGCTCAGATACCTCCTCTATCAGCTCCTTGAGTATCCTGGGATGCATTTCATCAGGACCTGGTGACTTGCTGACATCTAACTTTCCTAAGTGATTTTTAACTTGTTCTTTGTGTATCCTATCTTCTAAACTTACCCTCTCTCTGCTTGTATTCACTACGTTAGGCACACCTCCAGACTTCTTGGTGAAGACCGAAACAAAGAAGTCATTGAGCATCTCTGCCATTTCCAAGTTTCCTGTTACTGCTTCTCTCTCCTCACTAAGCAGCAGTCTTTTAGGGGTACTCCGAAATCAGGATTGCCCAGAGTTTAGCAGCCTACAGCGAATGCAGCAGATTAGAGCTGCCAGGCTACAACACTGTCTTGATCTGAGCAGCCAGCTAGAGTCAAAAGGGAGCATTAAAAGCTAGCACTTGTAGTCTATGTGGTCCACCATACCCCATGCCAAAGACAACGGCACCCATTGACTGCATTTGTGGTTACTTGATGCATATGAGGTGCCTTGTCCTGTGTAAATGACTCAGAGCTGCCAAACCATCATTGTATCTCCTTGGCATGAAGAAACATGCCTTAGGTCTAAGGCATCCAAGCGTTAAGCACCCGCTGAAGGAGCTGAAGTACATCCTTTAATTACCATGAACGTGAGCTCATTCTCACTCAATGAGCTGAGACAGACATGCTCAGATCAGTCCAGCCTCTGAATCAGAGCAGAGAGCCAGCACTGTCCTTCCTGAGAGAGAAGCAGCTAAACAGTGGGGGAGAGGATTTCTTAAATCCCAAACTTTTGTTTCAAGAACACCTAGCATAATGCAGAATGCATTCATTAAATTGCCTTCCTTTTTCATTAAGCTTCCTAACTTTAGACAGACACGTTTGAAAATTATGGTCCGTATTTTTCGTTATTCAAAAGGAAATTTATAAACCCAAATGTACTTTTCCACTATTTATACTTATGTTTTGAATTGTATATGAACAAAAAAAAGAGAGTCAGTTTTGCTTTTGTTTACAGTCACTTTCTAGTCAAATTCCTTAATGAAACACCGCAGTGTTTGGGTTGCAAACCCTGCAAGAGGATGCCAATTCAGAAGGATTTTTAGTTGTTTCAAACTGTTTCTATATGATTCTTTTTAATTCATTGAAGTTCTGTGGGATGCAGATTTATGATACCTGCTTTCACAAATCTTTAATCTGGGACTAACACTCACCTGGTAGAGTCAGCTGAATAACTGCATAAACATTTTTTTCATTTTCATGGGCATCTGTCCCTTTTCACAATACAGAAGCAGGGAACTACTTCAGTGTCATTTTCTTGCAGCAGATTATGTGTGAAATGGGAGCAGCTGCAAATTGGCTTCCTTAACACCTTATCTATTTTCATCAATCTTGGCAAACTTTTTTTTTAAAAACGGAACTATTTCTCTCTTCTAAAGCACAGTTATGTCAGCAACCCAATTCTATTCAAGACTGAAATATCTGTGTACAGTCTATTTAAACTCCACCACTCACTGCATGTGAATTCGGACCCTCAGGGTTTCTTATGTTTCAGATGACAACATCCACCATGCCTAATGTAGTGTGGGGAGCTGCATTCCTTATACTCCTTTTGGTGTTAGGAATGTCATCAGCTGCGGCAGGGGAGACAAACATGTCAACCCCCAACTCAGGTCTTGGCATGAAGAGCCTTTCGGGTCAACTTCACGTATTATACTCTAAAACGCTTGCACGCGCGTGTGCGCACACACACACTTTAATTTGCTTGTGCAAATCTAGTGCACATGATCAAAGCTCTGGAATCTACAGTTCTCTATTTTGTCACAAAACAGGCTCAGGAAGGGCAACAAAAGTTTCAAGTTTCTCCCTGTGCTTGAAACATGACTTGGAAGAATCACCTCTAGGATCGTCTACTTTATTAAAATCTGCACAGGTTGAATCTCTCTAAATCCAGCACCCTTAGGACCTGATTGGTGCTGAACCAGAGATTTTGCCAAACCACAAGAGGTCAATATTGTCTAGAAGCATTGCCGACACAGTTGTCTGTGGATCAGGCACAAAGGGGGACACTAAAGAAACACACTGATCAGTAAGCCACACAGGCTCAATTTACTGTTTTCACTACAGTTAGCCGATGACTTTGAAAACATTAAGGCCATGTCCGCTGGCTCCCTAGACACCTTGGAGGAGCCTGGCATTCTCTCCTCAGTGTCTCCTTCTGGGTGCCTGATTTTGACCCTCTGACCCTCCCTGCTGTCCTGTTTTCTCATTAGCTGTTCCCCAGAATTGTTTGGAATCTCGGTCCAATAGCTTCTTCCCTTATGCTGGGGTGAGGAGCCATTAGCTGTGGGGATTCCCAATGGGTTCTAGTTGCCTGGACTCTCACACCTCTCTCTCCTTTATCCCATGGCCAAGTTTCTCTTTCCCCACACACACCTTTTCTCAGGAGGACGCACTGGAGTCTTCTTGCTCACACTGGCCACCAGGGTGGTTATCCAACTTCCACCCAGAAAAATTGCATTTCTTGGGTGGGGGACACCCCTTTTACTATGTTTCTGCCCATTGGTCTTCATACTAAGGACAACCCAATTGACTTCTCGCCTTGCTTTTCTCCTGATTCCAAGAACTGGTGCTGGGAGAAGTTCTTCAGCACTGTAGAGCTCTAGATTAGAGAACTGGGAGGGTGGAGCAAGGAGGGCAAGGGGCTAAGCTCGTTTTGCTGAAGTTGTTAAAACATGGCCCTTTGCCCGTTCTAGCAAAGGCTAGAGAAATACAAACCCTCCTTACCAAATTACATAACTTTGTTAGACACAGTGAGAACAAAACTGTCTACCATCCCCTTGTGTAACATACTACTTCCGGAAGCTGCCCACGGCCTTCAACATGCTTGGATGTTGGACCTCCCCCAATGTGATTGAACCTATTCACATCTCCAAACCCAATATCTAAGCCTACTTAAATGCCATTCAGAAGCTGTTAGCCCATCAATTTCAGTGATAATTTGGTGAATGGACTTGTCAAACAAATTGCCTTTATTATGGCCTGATTAAAGGCAAGCAGGGAGCTGGGGCTTTTCTCCTGCCACTGCTAAACTCCCTCCCCCATCAGCTTGCACAAACACAACCAGCCAATTAGCAGGTAGGTGACAAAGGCAGCTGACAATTTAAGTCAGCCCTGCTTAAAAAACACTCTGGCAGCATTTAAACATGGGGAAAGGTCTTCAAAGGATAGTCACAAAAGCTGCAGAGCAGTTAGCCAGCACACAGGACCGAGACGAGGTGTTTATCACAAACATTTTATTGTGGGGGCACCAGATTGGGGCCCATTATGCCGGTGTTGTAGAGGCATAATCGATGACAAATCCCAGCCCCAGAGAAGTTCATCAAAAACACAGGATTGCTTTGACCCCTGTACGTGTGATAGCCAACAGCAGGGTTGAACCAGGGGCCTCCAGAGCTAAAAACATCTACTGCTACAGTTTGAGCTAAAGAGCTTTGTCCTGGAGGAGCACTTGTAAGATACCCACCCATGGGGTACATGGACAGCAGCTCTTGGCAAAGCTAGCAACTTTTACATTTTAAGTCACGACTAAGGACCACATTTGATCCCATCCATATCCATCCAGCACCATGAGTGAACAAATGGATATAAGCTGGCTAGTAGGAAGTTTAGACTTGAGATTAGACGAAGGTTTCTAACCATTAGAGGAGTGAAGTTCTGGAACGGCCTTCCAAGGGAAGTAGTGGGGGCAAAAGATTTATCTGGCTTCAAGATTAAACTAGATGACTGTGTCTAGACTGGCAAGTTTTTCCGCAAAAGCAACTGATTTTGCGGAAAAACTTGCCAGCTGTCAACACTGGCCGCTTGAATTTCCGCAAGAACACTGACTTCCTACTGTAAGAAATCGGTGCTTCTTGCGGGAATACTATGCTGCTCCCGTTCAGGCAAAAGTCCCTTTTGCGCAAAACTTTTGCGCAAAAGGGCCAGTGTAGACAGCTCAGATTTGTTTTGCACAAAAAAGCCCCGATCGCAAAAATGGCAATCGGGGCTTTTTTGTGCAAAAGCGCGTCTAGATTGGCACGGACGCTTTTCCGCAAAAAGTGCTTTTGCGGAAAAGCGTCCGTACCAATCTAGATGCTCTTTTCCGCAAATGCTTTTAACGGAAAACTCTTCCGTTTTATTTATTTATTTATTTGCTCAACAGCTATGGCCTCTCCCCCCGCCCCCTTTGTTTTTTCCTTCAACAGAATTTTTTCCCAGTGGTTTTTTTGTGTGTGGGGGGGGGATGTTCAGTATTTTTGTTTCAACCATCTGGCAACCCTATCTGCATCAGGGGCTTGTGTCGATGCAGCTGTGATGATGGCTAACATGCAGGCAAACCCCCAGTGCAGAGGAGGCGTGAGGCACAGCGATGGGTGCAGAATCAAATTCACACAGAAGGCAGGATACACTGGTGACTAGGAAATCCAAAGTGGAGGATGACCGGAAGGCAACCCCACCACTCACCCTCAGAGCTGATTTAAACCCTGCACCTGCAGCGAGAAGCCCTTTGGTCAATATCTGCTCTGGAGCAGATCTACGTTGACTTCCATGGGGGCTGTGCCTCGGGTCACCACACAGTGCTCAGCACAGGATCAGGCCTGGAACGAGCCCTAGACTTGACCACTACCACTCTCCTTCCTGCTTTCTGGGGCTTCTCACCACTTAGTCCTGCTGGGCCAGCTCCATGGTCTCCACCAGCCAAGGCACAGAGCTCAGATCACTGCCCCCCCATGAAGCAGTACAGACACAGAAACTCTTCAGGTCCAAAGAAAATGAAGTTTGGGGCTCAGTTTCCCAGGATACCGCTCCTCAAATGGGATCAGAACCCCAAAGGAATTATTTAGGTAAGCTCCCTTTAATGATGAAAGGGGGAATGTATACACTGATTGCTCCCCCAGGTCACAATTATATACACTGGGCCCGATAGTAAATAAAAGTGATTTTATTAAAGCACAAGCAGTAGGATTTAAGTGGTTATAAGTGAGAACAGGCAGAGCAAAGTAGCTTAAACCCCTGCTGTAACCCCTGTTTAAAATAACAGAAAACACTTAGCGAATTCTGACACTAAAACCTCAGTACAAACATATTACAAACTCACATATAAATGTTCAGTGAGTTGCCTATACACAGGTGTGGAGGGCAGAGCGTGTTTTGTTTCGACACCAATACTCACTGCAAGCATGGAAGACTGAGCTTGATAAGTTTGTGGAAAGGGTGGTAAGATTAGACTGCCTGTAGCCAATATCCCCAGCAGCTGGTGACAGGGCACTAAGCGGGGAAGGCTCTGAGTTATTACAGAGAATTCCTTCCCCAGTTCTGGCGAGTGGGTCTAATGGACAGGCTCAGGGTACAACTGATCGCCACGCTTGGGGATGGGAAGGAATTTTTCCCTAGCGATCCTATGGGAGTTTTGCCTTCCTCTACAGCATGGAGCAATGGTAACTTGTAGGTTTTAACTAAAATAAACAGTGGATTCTCAGCAACTTGAAGTCTTGAAAACCATGATGTGAGGATTTCAAGTAACTCAACCAGAGGCCAGGGGTCCAGTACAGGAACAGTTGGGTGAGGCTCTGGGCCTGCAGTGTAAGGATGTTGGACTAGATGATCACAGTAGTCTCTTCTGACTGGAAAGTCTATGGCTACGTCTAGACTGGCATGATTTTCCGGAAATGTTTTTAATGGAAAAGTTTTCCATTAAAAGCGTTTTCGGAACAGAGTGTCTAGACTGACGCGGATACTTTTCCGCAAAAGCAATTTTTTCGGAAAAGCGTCCGTGCTAATCTAGACGCCCTTTTCCACAAAAAAGCCCCGATCGCCATTTTCGCGATCGGGGCTTTTTTGCGGAAAACAAATCTGAGCTGTCTACACTGGCCCTTTGGCACAAAAGTTTTGCACAAAAGGACTTTTGCCCGAACGGGAGCAGCATAGTATTTCCGCAAGAACACTGACAATCTTATATGAGATCGTCAGTGTTCTTGTGGAAATTCAAGCGGCCAGTGTAGACAGCTGGCAAGTTTTTCCAGAAAAGCAGCTGATTTTCCGGAAAAACTGGCCAGTCTAGACACAGCCTACGAGAATAGCAAGAATCAATGAGTAGTGCTGTGGCATCTTACAGACTAACAATATATATATATATATATTGTACTGGTTGGACCTCTCTGGCCTGGCATCCTCAGGACCTGACCAGTCTTGAATGAAGGAATTTGCTGAACCAGGGGAGGTCCTGTGCTGCCAGATTTCTAGTCCTCCACTGGCTCTGCTTCCAGCCCCAGCTGATCACGGTGCTGACAGCCTCAGCTGGGCTGCCTGCTGATGGTTCCAACTCAATGGGCTGCTGTGCTGCTGCAGCCAAGCTCCTCTGCCAAGCTGCTGCTCCCTTCCCCTACCAGGCTGCCACAGCCTGGTCCCCCTGCCTCTCTGTCATAGCCCCTCTGCCGATTTGCCACATGGCTCTGGATCAGCTCCAGCTCAAGCTCCCTGGCGTGCATGGCTCCAGCCCGCTGCCAGGCTGCTGTGTGGCCCTGGCTCCCCAGTTCGTGCAGCCCCCCTGCTGGGTTGCCACATGGCCCCATCTCCCCTGACAAGCTGCCTTGCAGCCCTAGCCCTGGCTTCCCTGCTGGGTGGCTGCTAAGGGCTCCCAGCAGCCAGCCCTCCTGTTGCCTGACTCCTTGACACCAGGGTTCTCTGGTCCAGGAACATCCAGGGTCCTGCCAGACCAGAGTCCTGGTTTAGGGAGATACAACGTGTAACGTGAGCTTTCATGGGAAAAACCCTCTTCCTCAGATGAGCAGAATCAACAAGTAAATGTGCAGCAGGGATTTCACTGGGCTAGTCATTAATCCTAGGGGTCCAAGAGATCAGCAGTTTAGTTCTAGCTTTGCTGCAGACTTCAGATGGAACTTCAGACCCCAAAACCTTTGTGCCACCCTCAGATAGCCCATCTGGTAAAGGAGAATAATATGGCTCTGCTTCCCAGGGTTTAATAATGTTTGTAAAGCCTTTGATGTTCTCAGCTGGGATGTGCTCCAGAAGTGCAAAGTATTCGGATTACATAGAAAGACTAGAGAGAATACTGCATGTGCAGGTAAGAAAAGCTGCCATTTAGAAGTTTGTTCGTTGCTCTTTTCCTTTTGGAAGGGGATGACGACGTGTGGCCGTCACTAAAGGCTACAAATGCTAAAGCGTAGAGTTTGGTTCCCTGGTGACTGTCTAGGACCAGAGGATTCTCAGCCTGAGATCCACTGAACAGAAACACAATGTGACTAATCACACACGTTAGTGCCAAACACTAATATCAACTAACACAGCAGCTCATGCTTTTTTTGCAGGAGCGGAGGCAGAATGCCAAGTTGACACCCCCTGCACACACGCAGCTGATTAAACTATAACAAAAACCTTCAAAACTCTTCACATAGTTCAAATACTTCCCATAAAAGGCATTTTTATTTTGACGTCTCAGATTACAAGAGCCCCTAATGTGCCACTCACTTAATTTGCTCCTTTTTATGACGTTCAAGTTGCTTTGGCAGTAGGGTCCTTGGAAAACCTAAGGCAGATTGCTCACTCTAGAGCAGTGGTTCCCAACCTTTTTTATACTGCAGACTGGCAAACTCATTCAAAAACTTTTGGTGGACTGGCACAGAAACATTTGCATATTTATCATGGTAATTAATGTGTTTGCATATTTCCAAATTCATTGTGATAATTTATTCGTGTATTCATTGTGGGTAATTAATTGTAAGCGGTCACGTTGTTTTACATTGTGTCTGTATGCATGTAATGTATGCATTCATTGTGTGGATGGGAAGATCAAAATCATACATTGCAAAACAGATGGCATGCTTTACAGAATAGTGCTGGTTTTCACTCATTTTTGCCTCTCTCCAAAGGGGTACAGCAGACAGGGCAGGAGAAGGGGGGCTGTGGCCAAGAGGAAGAAGGGAGGGAAAGAAAAGAAAGGGGAGACCAAGCCGGGGAGAGGCTGGGCTGAAAGCGGCAGGGTGCTGACTCCAGCTTGGAGGGCTTCTCCTGCCTTTTCCTCTTGCCCCACCCCAGCCGCCTGGGTAGTGGCAATCCCAAGCACCCCACCAAGTCTCAGTCCCAGCCACTCCACCAAGGGGTCCCTAAGCCAGCCCCCCCAGGCTCAATGTGGCCAGGTGGCCCTGCTCTGCAACATTGCCCAGCCGCCCCTGGAGCTAGTAGTCCTGGCCCCCAGAGCAGCCCCATTGCGCCATGTGGGCCGGCTGCCCCCGGAGTAGCCCCACTGTGCCATGTGGGCCAACCAGCCCTGGAGTAGCTCCAGCTCCCAGAGGAGCCCCCCCCCTGGAGAAGCCCTGCTCCGCCATGCAGCCCAGCCACCCCAGAGCAGCCCCATTCCACTATGTGGGCTGGCTGCGCCCGGAGTTGCCCCATCCCCCAGAGCAGCCGCGCGCCACGGGGCCCTGCCAGCTGGGCTGCATGGCTGCTATGCAGCAGGAACTAGGGCCGTGGTGAGGTTGCCCCAGTAGGGACGGCCTGGCTCTAGCCACAGCAGCTCACAGCACCACTCACTGTGGGAGGGTGGAAGGAGAATTTTTAGTGCGCACCCAGGCACACACCTTGGGAACTGTGTTCCCCAGTGGGCGGGGCTCATTAGCAGCTAGAGGCATGGCCTTGCAGAATGCTGCAGCCCAGCAGACACAGGTTCGTGGCCTGCCACCGGTCCATGGAGCAGTAGTTTAGAACCACTGGTCTAGTGGGTAGGATGATGCCCTGGGAGTCCAGAGACCATCATTCTATTCCCAACTCTGCCACCATCACTCACATGACCTAGAGCACGTCACGCAGTCTCTTTGGGCCTCTGCTTCCCTTCCCTTCATCTATCCATTTATATTTCTCTTCAGGCAGGACCTGTCTCTCATTGCACACTGGGGCCGTTGCTCTCAGTCGGGTGCAGAGAACCAGTGAACCAAACTGCAAACCTTGTATATCAGTGGTGCACAACCTTTTTCGATGTGCTACCTCTGCGCTGCGGGGGCTGCCAACTGCCAGGCTCAGCCCCCGGCAGGCCAGATGTAGACGCTGCACCGCGGGGGCCGCCAACTGCTGGGCCCAGCCCGCAGCTGGCCGGTTCTAAGCACTGTGACCCCCCTGGGAAGACATCCGTGACCCATGGGTTGCTCCCCACTGCTGTATATGATGGAAACCACCTCAAGGCAGCAGCCTTTAGTCCCTATGGCAGTATGAACAATATGTCAGGGCCTTCTCTTGCAGTGCTAATGCAGACCAAGCTCTGCCAAAAAGTGTGTTTCGCTTGTGCAGGGACTACAGATTTGAACTCTCAATAACCATTTTCCTCACGGGAGCACTACCGTGTGAGTGCCTGTTTTCCCAACAGGGATGCTGCTCCACAACCCAGGAGACCTGCGTCTCACCCTGAACCTCCATCCTGCGCTCTCCTTCCCCAAATGGCCAGCAGTTGGAATTGCAATGGAAACCCAGAGTGGGAAACCAGGGTGTGCCAAGGCTTCCTGGTGCTCTGCAGAACAGCGATAAATCCTAGAGCATGAACAGGCTCAAATGTGAGTCCAATTCAGCCCAGCCCAGCCAGGACAAAGGCGGCTACAACACAGGTTTTCAAGGGGTGAGGGCAAAGCCCACACTAGGCATCAGTGGACTATGCAAATTGCTTAAGGCCCTGAGCAACTCAAGGGGCCCTGTTTGCTTTGTATTATAAAGAATGGGGAAGGGGAGAGAATGTTTCTGTGGTGTTTAGGGCCCCCAATGGCTGGTACTTGCTGTGGGTGAGAGCTGCAAGCAGGAGATAATGGAGGGAGGAATAGAATAAAAGCCATTGAGCCCATGGGGGCAAACACTGTGACCATATTGGACTGTCACTCTGGTGAGGTCCCTTGTCTCTACGACTGATGAAAATTCAGACAAGGACCTGGAGGGGGGGATGACCTGGAGCTGGTTTCCCTGCTTTCCCGGTGACCTTTGCCTCTGAACCCCCAGGATAGCTCTTTACCACCCACCAGTGAGAGAGGTCTGCGTGCTCTGCTCTCCCAGCCACAGCGACCATGGTATTCAAATAGCGAGACCAAATGTACATTCAGCTCCCTTTGCAGGAGAATCCAATGTCTCTTGCCAGGAGATCCTTAACTCCCTGTTCTGGGTGGTAGCAAACAATCTATACCTCTGATTTGCCTTCATAATACAATATAAGATAAGAAAATGTGCAGCAGGTGGACTCCCCCTTATGTTCAAGAATAAATATTGTATACCATTTCTCAGCCAGCATCCCTCCATAGAGAGAGAGAGCACATTTGGCCCAAACTTTGGTGATGTGTCAAGAGGGCTGCCCATCACGGATGGTGGCAATAGGATGAAACCGTTATTAGTGTTTATCTTTGTAAAATCATTGCAGGTGGGGAGGCAGAGAAGTGCTATTGGTAGGAGGAATATTGTAGCTTTATCTAGTACTTTTCACCCAGAGGATGCCAAAGCACTTCACACACAAAGAAGTGTTATGGCAGCACCCACAAAGTGACAGGCTCTGTCCATACCTAGAGTGAGACTTGCTCCCCATTCCATAGTCTTCCGTGTGAGAAAACAAGTGACAAAAAGCCCTCCCCACCCCCTCAACATTTCAAAACAGCATCCAACTGCTTGCAGCACAGCAAGTGGGTAAGAGAAGAGAGACTTTGCACAAAGACAACAGGTGCCATGGACCGCACTGAACCCTTCCATAATCATTAGACTTCTTGGAAATGCCAAAGCACAGAGTTTCATTGGTGGGATTTGAATCTGTAGTTGAATGAAAGTTAGACATTTCCATGCTAATGCTTAGACCACTGACCTATCCCCTCCTTTTTCACTGATCACAGTAGAGCTTTGATATTGTTAGTACCTGGTAAGACATGATTTTGCTACCACTGACTTTCTTACACCCTCTTTTAAAGGAGTAGCATCTTTCTAAGCAGGCATCCCCACATACTATTGATTTTTTTTCTGATTGAGCTGCTATCATTGACTTTGTGCTTCCCCTTACCGCTGGGGCCAACTGACCTTTATGCTAGTGCCTTAAGATCACAATGTACATCATTATGCTTTTGCCAGTAAGGCTGGTTGGGATGTAAAGTGTCTAGATTTCAGTAGCATCAGCACAGGAACTAAAATATAAAAGGCAGTTTCAACAGTTGTTCCTAAGCAGCCCACCCCGCACACATCCACTCTGCACCAGCTTGCTTTAAACGATGGATACAGAGAAAGCTCAGGGCTTATAGAAACTTTAAAGGGAACAAACCACTATAAATTGGAAGTGCCTCAGCTCTTTCCATTCACAGGCAGATCTGCTTTGAATGGCAGCCACAGAATTGATCTGCCCCCAAAAAAGACTGAATCGCAGGCAGGTCAGCCCCTTCAATACACTTTAAGTAAAAGACTTAAAACCCACAATATTCTAGTTCCCAACTCTACAATAAACACCTCCTTTATAACACAAAGCCCTCTGCAACATGCAGATGCATTGGGCTCCCTATAGCCAAGTTGTAATGTTGTGATGTATTGAAACTGCTATCCTGTACTTCAGTTTAAATCTTTTGATGGCACAGTTCTCATTACTGACATTTTTCCACCAACAAACTATAATAGGCAGCCCTCATCCACTAAAATGTTTTAAAACACTCTATAAATAGAATATCCTGAATGGATCTTAGTTTGAAGAAAACACACAAATGCATTCACAATTTGATTAGATATTCTGGAGTCAATATAGCCCCCATCACTGATGAGCTGAATGATTATTCCTAATCTCGTGCAAAATTAGATCTGCATTATTGTTTTAGAGGCTGGGGCTGCTTTGACACATCTACATAGCCACAGGGAAAAGCAGCAGAAATCTAATTTTAAAGCAACTATTACAGCTACATAAAATAGTCATAAAACATATAGTATTTCACATGTTAAAGTGCAATACATGTGACTATTGTGAAAGTTTCATGATACATGCTGTGAAAAAAATGTGAAACTGATAAAGATTTCTTTACAAATGAGTACCTGTAATTTTTTAGAATTGTATAAGGAAACATAAGGTCAGATTCCAATTCATTTACCCATTGCTAGTAGCATCTTGCTCTCTCAGTATTCCTATTGATTGCAATTAACTATTAAAGGTGATTAAAAGTACTATTTAATAAAATCAAAGATGTCAGAATCTGGACCATAATCAAATATCTTGCTCCTGATGTATTAGTTTTAAATTGTGTCCAGATACTTTCCAGCTCTGTAACCTTTCCCTTTTCCACCCTCTCAGAAATACATATTTCTATCCAATGCCACAAACTTAGGAAAGTTTACATAATCCCTTTCTTCCCCCATTTCCTGAAGTTATTCAGAAAAATCTCTGAAATATGTTAACTGGGGTTGCTAAGAAGATTTTTAAACACTTGAAATTGAAATCCTCTTAATTTAAGAACTGTTTCATCATATTTTCAAAGAATTGCTCTCAGAGAGGCTTGGATCCACTTTTTTTGGGCTGTTCTTAAAGAATATTTATTACTAACTCTGACTTCTAATCAATACACTGGAAAGGATTAGAGTTTCACTCCTACCTGAAAAGTCTGAGGAAGTCTTAGCAAAGTTGCTGAGAGCTGTCAAGCACATGACTCCTAAGAGAAAGGTAGAAGTGGAAGACACATCTGGGCAGTTCATCCTTAAATATCCTCAACTGCTTGTTTTCTTTCAGAGAAAAGAAATCTCTTTCTCCACCCAGCCTGATACTCCTCATTGCAGAGAGACCACTACTAGTCCCCTGGCTTGTGAATAATCACAGCAACCAGGCAGGAAGCAAAAGCACTCACTGCACACACATCCCTGGGAGTGAGTGAATGGGGTGAATGAAACTGACTAATGAGACTGACCTACCTGGGCCTTGGCGGAATTCCCAGGGTCCTAAAGCCCACTTCTTCAAACTCCTCAGGATACCCTGAGCACAAAGTTTGTTCCAATCCACTGCTATTGGCATTGTTGTAATTTTCTATAGTGGGAGTCCTGAATGCCAATGAACAAAACTGCAAACCCTGTAAATGATAGCAACCACTTCAATCCAGGGAGTGCAGCAAAACACCCACTTCCAGAACCTCTGGCCATGGCTAATGCAGATAATCCCAGATGCTGGTAAATTTGCTGCAGTTTTACAGGGTTACAAGCCTATTATGCTATAGATCAGTGGTTTTCAAACTATGGATGGTAACCCAGTACTGGGTTGCAGAATGCCAGGCACTAGGTCGCTTTGCTTTAAAATGACCAGGGGACCAGAGGGGATATTAAGGCAGGCTTCTGACTGGAGAGCATCAGCAGCCTTCCTGCAGACCACGTTACACCCTAGAAGTGACCAGCAGCAGAGTCTGGGCACAGGAGCCAATGAAAGCTGGCGGGGGAGGGCCTGCAGACATGAGCAGCACACAGAGCCTCTTTTACACCTCCAGCTTAGGAGGTGGAAGCAGCCAGCAGCATGTCCAGAGCACAGTTCCTACCACAGTGTCAGGATGGGCAGAAAACCTGCCTTAGCACCTCCGCTGCATGGGTTCCACCAGAGGTAAGCCTGTGCCCAAGTCCAGAGCTCCCTGCTGAACCTCTCATCCCCAGCCCCAGCCCAGAGCCTGCCCTCTAGTCAAAATATATAATTATGTAGGGTTGTGAGCCTCGACAATTTTCTTCAACTGGTTCACAAGAAAAAAAAGTTTGAAAGCCACTGCTCTAGATATTTATCTCAATTGCTCTTGCTAAGATGGATAGGCATCACTGTAGCTTGTAGGTCTGAGGTAATAAGCACTTATTTCTACACAGAGTTCATCCCAATCACCATATTGTATACTGCTTACTAGGCAGGATAGATAAGCAATATCAAGACCTCTAGAAACTTACCAGCTGTTTCCTATGTTTGGGCAAGTGAAACTCTCTGGCAGCATTTGCCTGAAGCTGCTCATCTTATTAGCTGGTGTTGATATTGCTGATAAAGGGTTAAGTGGGTTCTGTAAAGTCATTGGTATAACAAAAAGGAGAGAGATTCTGGTGACAAAAAGATCCAAAAGCCCTGAGTTGAGACCCTCAAGAGCAGCTTAATATAAAGAGCAGTCTCGAGCAGACTTTTATGTTATTGTTAATAATGTTGAGCCCAGGAAAGGGGTGAGTTTTTAGCATCTAGTATATCGGCTTTGGTTCTGTGTAGGTTTGGAAAGACTTCCCATAGCCAATGTAAACCAAAGAAACAATGTATCAGTGCATGTCTTCACTACAGGTCAAAGGGCATCAATCAATTCAGCAGGGATCAATTTAGAGAAAGTAGGCACGATAAATTGACCACCGAGCACTCTCCCGTTGATTCCGATACTGCAGCAGAAGGAGAACAGAAAAGGGAGTCAATGAGAGAGCATCAGCTGTTGACTTACTGCAGTGAAGATACCACCGCAGTAAGTAGATCTTAGTATGTCAACTTCAACTGCTTTATTCACATAGCTGATGTTGTGTAGCTTACACTGATGGCCCATGTTAGTGTAGGCTAGGCGTCAACTTTTTACAACTGGACAGTTCAGTTTAAACTTATCTCCATAAATGCCTTTATCCTTAGGGCATATGGGAGCATCAGCTGAGAGTTTCAAACTGAAAATGGCCACCTGTCTCAAATATAGCAGAGACAAAGCATTATTCTTTCATTGCTTATGGTCCCCAAGGATATTAGTTGGTGGAAATCTGTAACTCCTCCTTAAGAGACCTTGAAATCCAGCCATCCCTCCAAATATGTTTCCCAGGGGATATAGTAAAATACATTATGTGCCTTGTTTGTGAGCTGGAAATACATGTGATCAGACAAATTTAGGAGGTGACAAAGCCTAATAGAGGCCTTGCTCCAGAGAGGCAGGATACAATCACCCAAGAGAGAGCATAATCATATATTAAACTGATGCAACTCTTGATCTCAGCCAAGAGGACTGACTGCTTGCCCACTTTGTAGGATTTCTTTGGAGTATGATGTACTGAAACTGTTATGTTGACAAAGCTGTCCCATCCATAGGACAGTTCGGGGCAGCTGCCCCAGGCTCCATGCTTTGGGGGGGGGCCTGTGGCATATAACTCAACCTTCCTATGGACAGGATGGCCCCCCTTATTGATGTTAGCTGGGGGGTTCAAGACAGCCTGGGGTATTACTTGGAGAGGCCTGGTGCAGGAGGCCAGCAGGATCCCGCCCTTTGCACTCACCGTCAGAATCAGACCCTGTTGTGCCAGGCACTGTACAAACACTGAAAAAAAGACCATCCCAACCTACATCTGGCTCCAAAAGTTTCCTGCAGGCCAATTTCATAACCTAGTGTCCGTTTTCGTCTATGTGACATAGCAGAAGTATGGCTTTATGCAATGGGATAACAGTTCCACACATCACTTCAGGGCGGGGATGACACTGTGAAACAGACCAATTTATCCTGGAGAACAAACTCCAGACGCCAAGCAATGGAATAGAAAATTGACATCTTTTAAAAATATCTAATGTTATATGTTTGTTTATAAATGCAGCCAATGGGTTTACAAAGGCAGACGTGTCTTGCTAGGACTTGTGGGAGAGAGGTGATTTTTTTCCTCACATAAATATGTTTATAAATAAGGAGGTGGGTAGATCAAGATTTGAAATGGAGAAAACAGGCCTTGGCTTATCAGTATGTCTGTTAAGGGTGAATTTTTTTTTAAACCAAATCAAGCACTAGCATGGATGCAGTTATATGTATCTAAAGATGCCTCAGGCCAGTTTAAGATACTTTGCTTCCCAAACTTGGAATATGTGGTACCAGGACTAGCACAACTACAGCCACACTAGCAGGATGGGTTGCAGAAAAACTGCCTCTTGCCCAAAACCCCTAAATCTTATGAGTGATTCTCACAGTTGTCAAAAGTCCCATTGAAATGGATGGGATTACATCATATAAGGGCTATCTACTCATGTTTGTAATATCAGACCCTTAATATAATCCAGTTTTATACAACAAACAAAAATAAAAGGGTTTTACAAGTATCATTATTTTCCTATACTAAAAGAAAATTATGCAAAATATTTGAAATGTTTCAAATGTTTGTCATTTGAAATTCTCTCACTTTGTTTCTCTACATTGGCCCAGTTTTGCAAACAAGTGTGAACTCCCATGAGTTTTCAATCAAGACTACAGTTGTTTTTGAGTGACTGTTTTATGATCTTGTTGTTGTTTAGACATGGTCCTACTTAGAGCAAAAGCCACATTGAGGATACATTTGCTTATGAAAGTGCATGTTTTGACACTCCGAACAAGCCCCTCCCTTTTCTGAAAGTTCTGCAAAATGGGAGAAAATTGGGAGGCTGTAAAATGCTCAGAAATATTTTCAGAATATAAAATATCTTCTCATCTGTTTGTACTAAGTAACTAATGTTTAAGCCTTTCTCAGATGACAATTCCTTTAATCACGTAATATTATAGACTGGAAGAGTCTGAACAAACTGATGAAATTTCAGGAACACATTCATCCACTGAATATGATGGCGTTATGCCAGGCATAGGGGAGGGCATTGGTAAGTGCAAAGGGCAGTCTTGTGCTTAAGGCACTGGGCTAGGTCTCAAGTGCGGTTCTGTTCCCAGCTATATCACACATTTGCCATGTGTCCTTGGGTAAGTCCCTTCGGGAAGTCACCACATCAGTTGGGCATGTGCAATCGCAGCCCATGTGGACATGCCTGAGCTAGCCTTAATCTGGGTAGTTTGAGCATCAATAGTAGTGCGTCTACAGCAGCCAAAGGAGCTTCAGCATGTACTATACAAGCCTAGGTATATACTCTGGGAACTAGTCTGTGCTGAAGTGCAGGCTGCTTCAATTTAATTGCTATTGGTACCCAAGTAGCAAGGCTGCTTACATGTGCTGCAATCAAACCTTACCATGTAATGCACACATGCCTTAGACCCCGATTCAGCACCTGCAGCAATCAGTCGGAATCCTGCCACTAACTCCAGTGGGCAATGGATCAGGTCCTTGACCTCAGTGCCTCTGCTCCTGAGAAACAGGTTTAGTAACAGTTCTTTCTTCATAGCCTGTATTCTTCTTGCTTATTAAGGCCAAGCCTATGCCACAGACTTTTGCATACATAACTAGGTCAGTCGGGGAGAGGGGTGAAGAGCTGAGATCCCAGAATGATAGAGCTGCATCTATGCTAGATATCTGCACCGGCATAGCCACCTTGGTCAAAGCAACATTTTGACTGGGATAACTTGCTTCATTCCCTGGGGTATAGTAAACTACTAGACTGAATGCAAAGCACAAACTGGAGTGTACGAACAGTATTTCTTAGGGCTGCTAAGAAATACCCTAAGGGAAAATAACTGATTGTAGAAAAGTCAGCTAGCACAGTGTTCCACCACCCATACTGGGAGCGTCAAAACACTCTTCTATAATTTTTTGACCACTCTGAGTTCATTGCTATCAATGCCCAAATGACCCAGATTAAGGCTAGATTAAGCATGTCCACGTGGGTTGTGATGGCATGCTCCCAATCTCAGTGGTGACTTCCTTAAGGGATTTGCCCAAGGACACATGGAAAATTTGTGGCAGAGCTGGAATCAAACTGCTACTTGAGTCCTAGCTGTGTTCTCCCAGGACTGCTAAGAAATACCCTATTTGTACATGCCAATTTGTTTGTACTTAAAAGAATGGTGTCATTTTAGTCTCAAATGATGACTAATCTTTTTTTTTTCCCCCTCAGGCTTTTTCCCAGTCCTTTTCTCAGATGGCCTATTCACCAGCAGCTCTACTTCTCATGCTCGATTATGGGTGTTCTGGAGCACATATGTGAGACAGAACAAGTGCATGGAGAAGACAATTCAACAGTATATCCCAAAGCTCCATGATTGCACCCACCCTCTTCAAACTGTACACAAAATGGCTTGCCACTGATTCAGTCACATACATTTATTTGAGAAGATGACATCTACTGCAGTCCCCACTCATGCTTGTTCACTCAGTTGGAGAACATCTCCACAATTCAAGCACTAAACGGGTGTTAGATGTCTTTCTGAAACAAAACAAACCTGGTCTCCCTTGGTTTCACACTGGAGTGCTCTTTGACTTCCACAACTATCTACAAAAGACTATTGTCAAAGTCAGGATCAGGAATGATCTAATCAGCAAGTAAGAGGATGAGTGTTAACTGAAGATACTTGGAATATTTTGCTTGTCATTGTTCCAACCATTCGACTGCCAGGATTTGACCTCCCATATCACCTTTGGACTCTCTTTTGAACAAGTTTCAAACTGGCCAAGGAATATTTGCAGCCAGCCTCTACACCTGAGGCCTGTATGATAATGTACTTCATCAATATGGCCTCCATTAGTCAATGGTGCATAGTGTCAACTCACTAGTTTTCAGAGATATGGAGCAGCACTGTCACGCACAAGTAATCACCGTGACATGTACTGATAATAGGCAGGTACATGTGGCACCTACAGTACATTGTACAGAGGGTTCTGTTTCCATGTACAGGTATGTTCTTGGGAAATGGAAGTCTTTTGTAGGAGTACTTAAGAATGGGGCCAAAAATGGGCTGCTTGTGTTTTTCTCATATGAAAACAATAATAGGTCCATGAAATCCAATTCAGTTCCCTTGTTTATGCTGGAATTCCTATTTGTGATGGATCAGGGAACCAGGGGCATCCCCCAATGTACCCCCAAACCATGACTCAGGATTTGCTGGTCCTATGGCTCTCTCCATTTACAGTATTGTTTTATTCACAAGGTTTCTATCAAACAGCTGTAACTCCGGCAGTTTGCTGCCAGTTCACAGAGAATCAGTGAAAAGTCCAAGATTCAAAAGACCTGAAGGGACAGAAGTTTGCTGAAACAATGTGTCACAGCATGGCATAATAAATAAATTCCGCACTTCATCCACAAACCCCATTTTGGAGGCACTGTACCAGCTGCACTGCAGTGTTTTTGCCTGTGCTGACAGGTTGATTCACTTATTATCACCTCAATTAACTCAGCTACTGCACACCTGTCTGTCTCTAAATAACCTTTTCTTTTTTTAAAATAAGTGTCTTGTTGCATAAGCTTAGACAAAAACCAAAGTACATTCATTAAAAAGAGGCACCATGTGAATGGAATACAGATTCAGGGCTAGTGATTTGTAATGAGGTCAAAGAAAGGAAGCCACAGCTGGTGGTAGAATTTCTCTGGGTTGGGGGACGGCAAAGGGAAGAGACAGGAGGTCACATAGCTTAATGCAGCATCTACATCCTGCTGCTTTAAACACTTCCTGCTACCCTTTGCAAAGAGTACGGCAGGAAAGCTGTACTTGAAAAGCACCATTCTATTTCTGTTGAAGTGTATGGAAGTCCTCCCATTGACTTCAGTGGAAGATAGGTCTTAAAATGAAACACCAGTAGCTCCACCCAGCTTGACTTCCTGCACACCTGCAGCACACCCTTGAACCCACTAGCACTGGGTTTAAATGGGATTTATTGCAAAATAAAAAAAAAGATATTGGGGCAAATTCTACCCTATTGCCAGTGTGATCTTGAAGAAACATAGCCAATAGTAGAATTTAGTTTCAGTGAATATGGATCTGTGACTTTGAGCAATTTCAACATAAATGTATTACTTCTGTGCCTTCCCCCAGACATACACACACCATGACAAGGGTATGAGGGTAAGTGTAATTTACCATGGCAAACCCACGTGCTCTAATGATACATTAATCATGGGGGGAAATTCTCTGCCTTTGAACTCTCCTACCTACCTAGAAAGGAATAGGGTAATAAACTGAGAGCGAGCAAATATTGACTAAGAAATGCAAAGGTATCTGTAAGTTCACCCACCGGTCTTCAGTTTACACTTGCCTCTTGAAATGAATGAGTTCTCTCTTGTAATCTACCCTATTTTAAAAGCATCTAAAGAAATCAGATGCTGCATGTGGACATTTCAACTGTGTGCCCTCTTCAAGCTTTCAGACTGGTCTGGATTGGGTTTTAATAAGTCTTTCTAATGTATTGAGCTCTGAGCTAGAGAAGGACCCCAAATTGCAGGAATAGAGTTATAGGGCTGGAAGAGATCTCAGGAGGTCATCAAGTCCAGCCCCCTGCCCAAAGCAGGACCAACCCCAACAGGGTAGGTGTGGAGCAGAGTGAGCCAGGAGTTCTCTCTCCTGGGCCTCTACTAGTGTTATTAACAAAGGGGAAGTCCATAAAATTAGTTTGACAGTGGTCCCTGAAGTGCATGATCCCAAGCGCTCATTTCTATTATTCACCCTGACAGGCAGCCACAAGCACAGAAATTCCAAGAAACTCAGAATTCTTCCCTACAAATTTTGACTACTGCTGATCTCCTGAGGACTGTGCTGAAGAAAGATTCACAGTCCATTAGTTGTAGCATTAGCTCCATTCAACCATCTTGTTTTGATACTGTAGTCAACTCTCATCCGCCTGGAAGTCCTTCACTCATTTGTCTTGTGGATTAATGCTTTATTACCTTCTATACACGCGTAGAACAATTCTACAGGTTGAACCTCCCTGATCTGGCACCCTTGGAATCTGACTGGTTCCAGAGGAGGGATTTTGCTGGACCAGGGGAGGTCATTCCTGCCCCCACCCTTCCACCCTATAGGCAGCCCAGCTGTGTGTGCGCACCAAACTTCCCAGTTCCTGTCCCCCGTCTTCTCCTGGCTCCCTCCCCCACCCCACAGCCCAGCGGGCCACGCACCAGACTCCCGGCCCTACCCCCCCTATAGTGTGCCAGATATCTCTTGCCCCCATAGCACAGCAGGCTCCCAGCCCGCCCCCTTCCCCACAGTGCATCTGAACTGTCTGATCCTGGATGGATGTTGCCGGACCAGAGAGCCCCAGTGTATACAGGTGCAACCTGTATCAACATATTTTTAGCACACTGCACATTTTATAATTGAAGAGACTATGAGGGTTTATAAATCCCTAGGTAACACAGCTACTCAAGGAGCTGATAGAGGAGGTATCTGAGCCTTTAGCTATGATCTTTGAAAAATCATGGCAGACAGGGGAGATTCCAGAAGACTGGAAAAGGGCAAATATTGTGCCCATCTATAAAAAGGGGAATAAGAACAACCCAGGAAATTATAGACCGGTCAGTTTAACGTCTGTCCCAGGGAAGATAATGGAGCAGGTAATTAAGGAAATCGTATGCAAACACTTGGAAAGTAATAAAGTGATAGGGAATAGCCAGCATGGGTTTGTGAAGAACAAGTCATGTCAAACTAATCTGATAGCTTTCTTTGATAAGATAACGAGCCTTGTGGATAAGGGAGAAGCGGTGGATGTCATATACCTAGACTTTAGTAAGGCATTTGATACGGTCTCGCATGATATTCTTATTGATAAACTAGGCAAATATAACTTAGATAGGGCCACGATAAGGTGGTTGCATAATTGGCTGGATAACCGTAGTCAGAGAGTTGTTGTTAACGGTTCTAAATCCTGCTGGAAAGGGATAACAAGTGGAGTTCCTCAAGGGTCTGTTTTGGGACCCGTACTGTTCAATATCTTCATCAATGATGTAGATATTGGGATAGAGAGTACGCTTATTAAGTTTGCAGATGATACCAAACTGGGTGGGGTTGCGACTTCTTTGGAGGATAGGGACATAATTCAAAATGACCTTAGCAAGTTAGAGAAATGGTCAGAGGTAAACAGGATGAGGTTTAATAAAGAGAAATGCAAAGTGCTCCACTTAGGAAGGAACAATCAGTTCCATACATACAAGATGGGAAGGGACTGTCTAGGAAGGAGCATGGCGGAAAGGGATCTAGGGGTCATAGTGGACCACAAGTTGAATATGAGTCAACAGTGTGATGCTGTTGCAAAAAAAGCAAATATGATTCTAGGTTGTATCAACAGGTGTGTTGTAAGCAAAACTCGTGAAGTCATTCTGCCACTCTACTCTGCACTAGTTAGGCCTCAGCTGGAGTACTGTGTCCAGTTCTGGGCGCCACATTTCAAGAAAGATGTGGAAAAATTGGAAAGGGTACAGAGAAGAGCGACAAGAATGATTAAAGGTCTAGAGAACATGACCTATGAAGCCAGGCTTCATGAATTGGGCTTGTTTAGTTTGGAAAAAAGAAGATTAAGGGGGGACATGATAGCGGTTTTCAAATATCTAAAAGGGTGTCACAAGGAGGAAGGCGAAAATTTGTTCCTCTTGGTTTCTGAGGACAGGACAAGGAGTAATGGGCTTAAAGTGCAGCAGGGGAGGTCTAGATTGGACATTAGGAAAAAATTCCTAACTGTCAGGGTGGTCAAATATTGGAATAAATTGCCAAGGGAGGTGGTGGAATCTCCCTCTCTAGAGATATTTAAGAACAGGTTAGATAGACATCTGTCAGGGATGGTGTAGCCGGAGCTTGATCCTGCCTTGAGGGCGGGGGGCTGGACTCGATGACCTCTCGAGGTCCCTTCCAGTCCTATGATTCTATGATTCTATGATTAATCATCCCTTCTGTAACCAGCAATTGTGCTATGTGCCACGTTCATTATTTGAAACAAGGCCAAGATTCAAACTTAAAGAGAAGTCACAATACTAAATTGCATCTTAAATTCTTAATAATCTGAAGTCTCCTTGAGGGGATTTTAGAGAGGGAATTTTTTTGTATTTATTTAATACAGGATCAGTATTTTCAAAATGCACCACTGTCAAAGTTACTTTTCATACATCTCCCATTCCCTGCAACATGTGTCATTGGCACCTGTTTTTTTAATCCCCCCCTAAAGTTATATAAGTGTCAGCATCTTGTTCTTCAAGTCTGGCATTTTAAAGAGCGCTTGTATCAACAAGTCGGTTTTGTGCCACAAAAGCAGTGCCCACAGCAACAGGTATCCCGGAGCCTCAGGCAAAGGTGAGGGTATTTAATGAGTGCTTCAGTCAGTCAGTATTTTGCAAGTAAAGGAAGAAAAAGCAGCATCAATGGTATGGCAAGATTAACCATAAGTGAACTCAACAAAACATGCATGTCTCACCTGCTGAAATCACAGGGATTTCTAGACTGAACAAGCTGCTGTTTTTAAAATCCATCTCCAGAAAAAGCAAAATCCATGTTGTTAGAGAAAAATATTTTCCCCTTGCCACTCAATAAAGTAGGAAAGTTATTGTTTGAGGGCTGTCACTTTAATGCAAGCGTGGGCGATAAGCAGCCCACGGACCGGATGGGATTCACCAGGGCTAGCCTATGCTGGGCCACCAGACACTTTACTTACTTAAGTGTCCACAGGTATGGCCACTCATAGCTCCCATTGACTGTGGTTTGCCATTCCTGGCAATGGGAGCTGTGGGAAATGGTGGCCTGGCCCTTGCCACTTCTAGGGTTGCCAGGTGTCCGGTGTTGACCCGGGCAGTCCAGGTATTTTTTCTTCCTATCCGGTAAAAAAAAATGCAGAAAATACCGGACACCTAAAATGTCCGGTATTTTCTGATTTTTTTCCCTGCCAGGAAGTGGAAATACCAGACACCTGGCAACCCTACAACACACTCAGCAACCGGGTCCCCCTGGACTCCCGCTTACCTGGTTCTGCAGGGGAGCTGTCTTGTGGCTGGAACAGAAAAACAAGATGGCTGCCGGCAAAAAAAGCCTCTTCTTAAAGGGGCCATGCTGTTTTTGGTGGTTTTTTTGCTTAATTGCTGTCAGGGTCCTTCCCTCCTCCCCTCCCCCCAACAACTTTGGTCTCCCCCTTTTTTTTCTCCTTAACAGAATTTTTTCCCGGTGTTTTCTTTTGGGGGGGGGGGGGGGGAATGTTCATTATTTTTGGTTAAATCATCTGGCAACCCTACCCACTTCCCACAACTTACTGTGGGTGGGAACAACAAACCGCAGCCAAGAGGAGCTGCAAGCAACTGTATCTGCAGACATGCAGATAAAGCATCTGGCGGCCCACCAGGAGCCAACCCTGGCAAACTGCATCCTGCCTGCCCCTGATTTAATGTATAGATTCACAGGCCTTATGAACAGAAGGAACTATTAGATCATCATTTGACTGCTGGTACTGCAAAGGCCATAAAATTTCACCTACTTCCCATTGCTTTGAGCCCAATTACATGCATTTGATTGAACTGTATCTTTCAGAAAGAGCTGCTTTGCTGGCCGGTCATTTTAGGGAGCTTAATAAATCCACTACATTCTGATTCCATTTGGAAGAGCCTGCTCTAGGATTCTGTAGTTGCCAACTATCCCAAAGAGCTATTACCGCACCTGGAGATATTTGGGACACATAGGATGATAACAGGGCACCTCAGCCATGCCCTCATTTCCCTCAACCACACTCCTGCACCAGTGACCGATTGGTGGAGCTAAAGGAACTCTGCCCCACTTGAGAATGAATCCTTTAGTGTCTGGCTAAGGTGACTTGAGGGCAATGCAAACTTAATACAGAATAGGGGAAAATGAAACTGCAAGGCAGGGGAGACTCGGGAGCAGGAATTCTATGTCAGTTCTCTCACCAACTTGCTGCATGGCTAGTAGATCAACTGCATCACTTGATCTATCAGGGTACTTTTCTTCCCTGCAAAGGGCTACAAGGTTTAACTGTTTGCTACATGTTCTGAGAAGCTAAGGAGGAAGGTATCATGGTCCACAGAATCCTGTTTGTAAGGCATGAGGAATATTTACAAGGTGCCAATGTTCCATTTTTTGAAAAAACCTTCCCCTCTCCCATGTGTTTCAACTCTGAGAAGGGAGCATTAACAGAATGTGCGCCTGATTAGGGCTTTACAGTCATTATTCTAATGAAGCATCCTTGGGAGACGTGATCTGTTTCTATCTGACTGCTCTTGTTAAGTAACTAATGTCAGAAAGTGACCTCATTGTTGATCTAGCTTATTTCTAACATTTGGTTGTAAACACAATGTGGGTTTTTTTTATTTTAATTAAACACAACATTGTCACTTTCTGCTGTCAAGTAATTTTAAGACTAACCTTCTCTTGAGGAAAAGTTATTGAAAGAACACATTTTCCATGGGCCAAAGCCCAACATCCTAATGTAGCCAATATTCATTCCCCCTTTAAGAAAAGCCAGTGGGTGTTTTCTGAGTAGGGTCTGAGTAGAAGTTGAGTAAGCACTCCCAGGATCTGGCTCCACTCCATTGGTTTGGAATTCAGTCTCAAATTATAATAAGCAGATGATTCACAATCAGGAGTAGAGAGCAATCAAGTGATGGACATTGGCCATATATTCTGGGAAAACTCACTTCTTCTATACTCAGGGGCTACGTCTACATTGGCATGATCTTGCACAAATACTCTTTAACGCAAGAGTTCTTGCGTTAAAGTATTTGTGCAAGAGAGCATCTACATTGGCATGTGCCTTTGCGCAAGAGATGTGCTTTTGCGCAAGAGCATCCATGCCAGTGTAGACACTCTCTTGTACAAGAAAGCTCTGATGGCTATTTTAACCATAGGGCTTTCTTGCGCAAGAAATTCACATTGCCTGTCTACACTGGCCTCTTGCGCAAGAACAGTTGCTCAAGAGGGCTTATTCCTGAGCAGGAGCATCATAGTTCTTGCGCAAGAAGCACTGATTTCACACATTAGAACGTCAGGGTTCTTGCGCAAGAACTCCCCGCCAGTGTAGACAGGCAGCATGCTTTTGCGCAAAAGTGGATGCTTTGGCGCAAGATTGCACCAATGTAGACACAACCAGAATGTATAAGGGTCTCTTTCTGAATGGAGACAACAAAAACAACAACAATTAGGTATTTTACTTACTGCTTTCTCCTGTGATTCTGTTCCAAAGAATTCCAGGAGCCCTAGACCCAGAGGAGGACTTGCCACACACACTCATCCATGCCTAGAGAAGCTGAGTTGAGGAAGCCACATTTTGGCCTTGGGGTGGCTAGGTGGAGTCAGAGTCCTTCAAATTTTAGGCTGCTAACATAGTATTTTTCAAAAATGTATATCATCCTTCCAGGTGTACTAAGGGGGCTACGGTAGGATGTAAAATCCCATTTAATTGGTTAACCGGTTAAACATTTACATTTAATTTATTAAAGGGTGGGTAAGTGTGGGGTGGGGAGAGAGCACTCCAGCCCAAATGGGCTGAAGCAGTCCCCTCACCCGCTCCAGCCAAGCTCGAGTGCCTTCCCTACCACAGACAAAGGCTGCTCTGGGCAGCCAGAGCAAGCCTTGCCTGCAGTGAGACCTCCAGAGCTGGAGCAGCCCCTACCCGTGGGGGTCAGGCAGCCACTCCAGCCCCTGCTGGTTAACTAGAACCAGTAAGCCTCACCCTTAATGGGTGAGGCTTACTGGTTAACCATTGACATCCCTTCACTATAGCCCCTCCTTTTCTATGTAGTCCCCACACTGTAAGGGCCAGTGTAGACAGCTCAGATTTGTTTTGCGCAAAAAAGCCCCAATCGCGAAAATGGCGATTGGGGCTTTTTTGCGGAAAGCGCGTCTAGATTGGCATGGACGCTTTTCCGCAAAAAGTGCTTTTGCGCAAAAGCATCCGTGCCAATCTAGACGCTCTGTTCCGCAAATGCTTTTAACGGAAAACTTTTCCGTTAAAAGCATTTCCGGAAAATCATGCCAGTCTAGACGTAGCCATATGTATTTAGCCTCACAAAAGAAGAGTGGTATTCCCACATTACAAGCTCAGCAGCTAATCACAGCAAGACAGGCAAATCCTGCCCCCGTTTCTCCCTTGTTATGCGTAAGGATGATTGAATTTGCCCATCCTTTCTCTACAGACAGAACCAGTCACCTGTTTACTTCAAGGCCCACCTCTAGGTATTGTTAGTACATTCTCATGTGAATTAATTCATAAATGCCACCAATATAAACCCAGTTAAAGAGCAGATCTTCCATTCCATTGTACTCAGTTCTCAGCCAGCTACCCAAGAATGAAGATTGTGGTTTCATCATTCTTAAACTCACTATACATTCTAGAGTTATTCTACCATAGCCCACACCTGAAGGCACATCTAGATTCCCACAAGCAAGCTTCCAGTGCTCCATTCCCCAGAGCTCACTACCTGCAAGCCTTATCCCTGCTGCACTCCTCCTGGCTCAGCCTCTTTCTACTTGAGTTCAGTCTGAGCTACTTCTTCCTCTTTACCTGTGAACTAGCATAGGAACATACTTCCCAGCTCTAACCAGTTTCAGTTTTTCCCCACCCCAGAAACAGCTAACTCCTGCTCTCAGAGATCCTCTCACCAGCTTTCTCCTTCTCCTCTCCCCTAAGTCCTGCCTGGCTTTCTATACCAACCTAGTGCTCCCTAGGAGGCCTGAATGAGAGACTGCTAATGAACCCATTCCCTCTGCAACAAGCCAATCACCTCATGACATACTCCCCACATTACAGAAGGGGAACTGAAACTCAGAGAGCCAAGGTGACTTTCCTGAGGCGCCAAAAGAAGTCTGGTAGAGCTAGATTCCTAAATCCCAGACTAGTGCCCTAACCCCTGGGTTATTTTTTCTCATCTCACAACCATAATTCCAGGGTATCATTGAACAGGTATATTTCTAGTGGGCTCTTTCAGTGCTCTATTTCATCCTTCTATCAGTGACCTGGAAGAAAACACAAAATCGTCACTGATAAAGTTTGTAAATGACACAAACACTGGAGGCAGAGGTGCCAGCATTGTATAATTTTTGGTGGTGCCCAGAACGGGTTCAAGAACTATCCCATCCTTAGGACAGACTGAGGCAACCATCCCAGGCCACACAGTTCAGGGAGCCTCACACTTCATGGGGATGGAGGTCTGAAAAGGGTGACACATCAGGGAGCACAAAGGGTCACGTGCAGTGGTCCCTTGTAAGCTATGTACTTGTGTGGCCGCTCAGGAGAGATTCAAATGCCTCCCAGATGATTAGCAGAGCAGAGCTCTGTTTTTTGTTTCTACTGGTGGTGCACATTTGCACATGCCTTGGTGCATATAAAAATGCATTTCTCACATAGATGAAAAAAATCCACACATGGATGGCAAAGATTACACGGTACAATGGTCATGTGTCCCCCCTTCTCCACCCCACTGCAGAGGAGGGAGGGGCAATGGGCCAGGAACCGGTGGGGTCGAGCCTTTTCTCTTCCAGCCATGCTGCCTGTGGCTGCTTCAGTCATGTTGCCTGCCAGGGAGAGGAGACACTCACCAGATGATGGGATGGGATGGGGTGAAGAGAGGAGGGGGCTACAGCACTCACCCAAGTCCCAGGCACCTGCCACGATGATGCCTGCCTGGGACAGGATACACTGCTGGGACAGAGCCCTCCCAGCCACATAATGGAATGGGAAAGGAAGGGAATGGAGAGAGCGTGTGGGCTTGTGGGCAGGAGTCACATGGGGAGTGGTCATATAGCTGGTGCACTCCCCTTCCCTCTCAAAGCTTGAACAGCCATGAAAAGGGAAGCGGAAAGGGCTGAGTGTTTGAATGTATATTGTAAGGACTAGTCATGCATTGGCATGGGATGTAATTAATAAGTGATAGAATTTAATGATGGGGTGAGGGAGCTATGATGCTGTTAGGAATATGCTCAGCAATTGTGGAACAAGAACTTAATAAATTGTTTTTATGTTGAAAGAGCCAATGTTAAATGGCTAAAATATTCATCCACAAAACGTAGGCAACCATTTTTGCCTGTTTTCTGGCCTCCTTGATTAGTGTGTTTATTTGGATTATCTTTGCTGAAAGTAAAATAACTAATCAGAGGGATAGCCATGTTAGTCTGTAACTTAAAAAAAAACTTAAAAAAAAATGGCCCTGTAGTACCTTAGAGACTAGCAAAAAATATAGATAGTATCATGAGCTTTTGTGGGCACAGCCCACTTCTTTAGATGATGAGAACATTATAGGTGGCTTGTTGGTTTTTTGTAAAGCCCAGTCATGAGGAAGTTTGTGTGGAAGCTCATTTTTTTTATGAGCGTCTCTAGTGTTCAGAACTTTCTTCTGTTTGTTGTATAGTATGCTGATTAGGTGGCTCCTCACATTCTTTGAGAGTGTGTGGCATAATCTCTTACTGTGAAGAAGTGGGTTGTGCCCATGAAAGCTCATGATACTGTCTGTATTTTTTTAGTCTCTAAAGTGCTACACCACCACTTATTTTTATGGTTTTTGTTGTTGTTGTTGTTTTTGTTTGGTCATTGTTGGTTTTGGATTTTTTGGTAAAATAACTAGTTCTTGTTTATAGGACTTTATTTTCAAGGTTAGAGTGCCCCCTGCTGGCACCCAGCTCTTCAGAATAGTATAATTCAGAATGTGATTAATCCAGCTGTATGCAATCAGAAAATGCCAAATAGTGTCTGACTTTGTCCCCCATACCCTACCCTAATAACAAGTCAGGATCCAAACCAGCAATAACTCATGCTAATATGATGACTCCAGCAGACCACAACATCAGCTACCATCAATAAACAATATCACTAAAGCATCATGGGCACCATAGTAGATCCGATTTGCTGATGAGTTCAGATATGTTCCGGAGAAACTTCTTGCAAAATATAATGTAAGGTGTATTATTTATAAGCCTTCATTCACCTAAGAGCTCAGGTTTATATGCTGCAGAGCCTGCGTAGCCACTTTATATTAGTGGTGTGCAGACTCTTAGTGACACTTAAGGAAATTTAACTAAAACAGCCATGTTAAAAGTCAATAAATATTGCTACCAGATGCACAGATCAATGTAGCCAACATTAATCCTCAGCATTTAATTACTCTGAGATGCTTTCTAACTTTCCCTCACAAGAATGGAATAGTTGATTAAATTCTATTTCAGCAGGAGGAATAAAAGCAATTATTCTTAAACTATGGCCCATGCATAACTGGCAGGATGCAGAGCCTTTCCAGGCAGGTGCATGAAGAGGTTTCTATCACAATGGTAAAGGATCCTTCAGTCTTCTAATTGTAGTCAAGTCCAGGATACTTTTAGAGGCTTTTTGACAACTAAGCCCATCAAAGAAATTAATCTCTTTAGTTTGTGTAGCTGTTCACATCTTTCTTTATTGTGTTTCTTCCGTCTAACTGTGGTCAGATTTGCAGACAACACCCAAACTGGAGGGATTAGCAAACACATGGGAGGACAGAGCCTAACTGCCAGGTGGTATGGGCTCTCATTCTTTACACATAATTTCTCCCCACAAGAGCTGTGTCTAGACTGGCCAGTTTTTCAGGAAAATCAGCCGCTTTTCCGGAAAAACTTGCCAGCTGTCTACACTGGCCGCTTGAATTTCCGCAAAAGCACTGACTTCCTACTATAAGAAATCAGTGCTTTTTGCGGAAATACTATGCTGCTCCCGTTCGGGCAAAGTCCCTTTTGTTTTGCGCAAAAAAGCCCCGATCGTGAAAATGGCGATCAGGGCTTTTTTGCATAAAAGTGCGTCTAGATTGGCCACGGACGCTTTTCTGCAAAAATTGCTTTTGCGGAAAAGCATCCGTGCCAATCTAGACGCTCTTTTCCGAAAATGCTTTTAACAGGAAACTTTTCCATTAAAAGCATTTCCGGAAAATCATGCCAGACTAGATGTAGCCAAGGAGTCAAAACCTCTCCTTAAGCCACAGGGGAGGTTTTGACTACCTTTGTGCTCTCCTAATTATGGACTCTTCCAGGGATTCAGAACAGTAATATGGAGCAGCTCCTGGACATTCTAACTCATATGCAGAGTTGTAATTTATGGCAGTCTGCTCATAATGTCTGTGGTATTTCCCAGAATTCCTGTAGTGCCATGTGCTACGGACCTGCCCCATCTCAAAGCCCCTACACAGGGATTGAAAGGAAAACAATAGCAGCCCTGTGCTGTGCTTGTGCCAGGGTTAGATTCAATACTAATAAAGTTAATCCCAAAGGGAGGAAATAAACAACAGCAATACTAAGTTAGGGGATGTAATGGCATGCCCAGACCCATTGCATTAGTTTTCCCTTGTATGTTTAAAAGTAACCAGAATATTAATTTTTAAACAATATCTGATTGCAACTAGAGATGTAAAATTTTGATTATTTGGCTAATTGAATAGTTGATGCAATTTGCATCGACTATTCGATTGTCGATAAGAGTGCCTCTGACTTTTAAGTGTAGCAACAGCCCCAAGGCAATTGCTACTCTTCAAAAGCAAAAGCACTTCAGGGAGCAAGGAGCCAGCAGGGGACTCAAGCAGTCCCCTCGTAGCCTTGAGCTCTCTGCGAAGTTTCAAAGCGGCAGCGCCACGTGGAGCTCAGAGTCTGGCCCCAGGCTCCATGCAGTGCTGCCATTTTGAAGCACCCATATTCATCACCCCCACACATACACCTTGGTGCCTCTTTCTGGTAGAGGCAGCAAGCAGGGGGAAGTGACTAGTTGACTAGCCTGTTGACTTTCCGACACCGACAAGCATTTGCTTATCGGGTAGTTGACTAGTCCTTCACATCCCTAATTGCAACACGTGTCAATCAGGCCTGCATAGGAGGATCTCCAACACTCCTAAAAAAGACCCCTGAAAAAGCTTCAGAAGGTGAGCTCCTAGCAAAACCTGGAATCATCTTCTGACTGTATAATTTGCAGTGTTAGACTACTATATCTATACCACAGAGCTAGGTTGATCAGGTGTGCGATTTGTCTCTGATACAGCTGTGAATATGCTTGGTGTATATGCTAGGGATATAAAATCACTTTTAATTACTTAATTGGTTAAACTTAATGTTTAACCAATTAAACAGGAGAGGGTGGGCTGGAGTGGACCCACATACCTGCTGCAGAGGGGCTGGAGTGCCTTCCCGGCCACAGACAGGAGCTACTCAGGGGAAGAATGGAGGAGCACCTTCCCACCCATGGTGTGCCCTGCAGGGCAGGAGCAGCCCCCTGCCCTAGGCGAGTGAGGGGCTCCTTCACCCCCACCAGTTAACCGTAACCAGTAAGCCTTATCTGGTCAGAATGAGGCTTACCGGTTAACCATTAACATCTTGGCTACGTCTAGACTGTCATGATTTTCCGGAAATGCTTTTAACAGAAAAGTTTTCCGTTAAAAGCATTTTCGGAAAAGTGCATCTAGATTGGCAGGACGCTTTTCTGAAAAAGCACTTTTTGCGGAAAAGCGTCCGTGGCCAATCTAGACGTGCTTTTCTGCAAAAAAGCCCCGATCGCCATTTTTGCGATTGGGGCCTTTTTGCGGAAAACACTACTGTGCTGTCTACACTGGCCCTTTTGCGCAAAAGTCTTTCGGAAAAAGACTTTTGCCCAAACAGGAGCAGCATAGTATTTCCGCAAAAGCACTGACAATCTTACATGAGATCGTCAGTGCTTTTCCGGAAATTCAAGCGGCCAGTGTAGACAGCTGCCAAGTTTTTCCGGAAAAGCGGCTGATTTTCCGGAAAAACTTGCCAGTCTAGACACAGCCCTTTAGTATATACAGTTATACCTTACTTTTACAGGTAGGCTATGTCTAGACTAGCACGATTTTCCGCAAATGCTTTTAACAGAAAAGTTTTTCCGTTTAAAGCATTTGCAGAAAAGAGCGTCTAGATTGGCACGGATGCTTTTGCGCAAAAGCACTTTTTGCAGAAAAGTGTCTGTGCCAATCTAGACGCGGTTTTGTGCAAGAAACCCCTGATCGCCATTTTTGCCATCGGGGCTTTTTTCCACAAAACAGTTTTCAGCTGTCTACACTGGCCCTTTGTGCAAAAACATTTCCGGAAAAGGGCTTTTGCCCAAACGGGAACATCAAAGCATTTGCGCAAGAAGCACTGATTTTGGACAGTAGAACATCAGTGCTTTTGCACAAAATCAGGAAGCCAGTGTAGACAGCTGGCAAGTTTTTCCACAAAAGCGGCCAGTTTTGCGGAAAAACTTGCCAGTCTAGACGCAGCCGTACAGTTTCTTTTTTTGGGCGGAGGAGGTTACTACTCCTGCTACTCAGTACAACTTTGCCAGTGTAGCTTTGTCCACACTAAGAGCACATTGCTGTTGTCTGTTGTGGTATATCAGTGATCATAAACTGGTCAAGCACTCCCATGACATGGCTGTAATCTAACTCAACAGTGCTCTCTGGAGATCAGCTAGCACAGTGGGATTCAACCTTTTTTCATTTATGGTCCCCTGCCATGATCATGAGGGTTAGCCAGCAGCCTGGGGAGTAAGGGGTTAGCTATGCCTAAGCCAGGTAGAGATGGCCAATAGGAATGCAGGTAGGAATTTCAAACTGGGACAAAGGAATTTTGGGGGGTTTTCCCTCCTTTGGTCTGGGCAGTTTCTCTCCAGCTACTGAGGGGGACAGACAGAATGTCTCCCCCTAAGAAAAGAATTCACTATCTGTAAGTAGGGTAAAGTTTAGATAAATCCATTAGGTTTTATTGGTTTATGGTTTGGGAAATGGGATCTGATGTCTGTGCATTTAAAAATGGGTTTTGCTCTCCTTTGTAACTAAGCTCCTGGCCCATGGTGGGGTTCCCCTCCATGAGTATGTTACTTTGTGACTTTTCCATCTAGTCATTATGCTTGCAACAGGAATATTGTGGTGATAATAAAAGTTCTTTCTCTTTCCTTTTTATTAACCTGGTATTGGTTAATGGTTGTGTCCTGGGTTGTAATTTAGGGGTGAGATTTCCTAAGTGATCTCCCCCCTGATTTTCTTATCATTACTTGGGTGGTGGCAGTGGAGTTTTTATCCCCAAAAACTAGGTTATTAAGATTTTGTGGGGAAGTTTTTTACCAAAGCCTGGAAAGAGAAGGTTTTGGGGTACTTTTGGAGGCCCCCACGTCTGCATTTATCATGCCAGAGTGGGGAAAGAGCCTTGACAGCCCCTTAAAAATGTTGAGTGTAGGTGCAGACTCTTTTGGAAATCTTAATTATAGTCTGTACCAGTGTTCCCTCTAAGGTTTTCCATCCATGAGTGGAGTGAGTTTAGTCTTGTGTACCAATATTGAGGTCATGTGCACTTGTTTGGATGCGTGCCACTGTGGCACCCAAGTTATAAACCTCTCCCTTTTCCCCTCTGCTGCCATATCTCCCTCCCTTCCCTAGTCCCATCTGCTCCCCTGGTGCCTGCTGCTGCCCCCCACCCCTCACCCTCTTCTGCTGTCCTGATTCCTGCCCTGCTAACTCCCCTCAGTTCTCCTGGGACCTGCTTCCCTCCCCATCCTCTCTGACCCCTGCAACTACCCTTCCCTTCCCCACTGTGCCCACCCCTCCTTTAGCTCCCCTCCCCATGCCCCCTCCTGACACTTTCCTCTACCCACCTGCCCTGCCTCTCCCCTCTGGTGCCCATCCCTCCCCTCTACTCCCCATGTTTCCCCTTCTGCTTCACCCCCACAATCCCACTGGCACCTGCACCTTCCCTGACCCCATACACCCTCCACGTGCCTCCCCCTTTCCTCACTACCCCTGCCTTCCCAACACCTGTCCCCTTGCCCTCTTCCTATCTGGTACCCATTCCCTCATCACCTTCTACCCCACTTACCCTTGCCCCTCTGTGCCCTTACACGACTTGTTCCATCCCTTACCTTCCTCATTCTCACCCCTCCTTTCAATCCCTCTTTCCATGGCACTCACTCCTCCCCTCTCCTCTTCATTCCTCTTGTCCCCATCGCCCATCTCCTCTTCCTTTCCTCTCCCAGAATCACCCAGTCCCCTCACTTCTCCAACCCCACTGATACCTTTCCATGGCCCTCCTCCTGCCCTTTCCCTTCATTGTCTCTTCTTGACCCCATGGCATTTGTCTCTCCTCCACCCTGCCCCTTGGTGCCTTCCCCTTTCTTCCCCCCTCCTCTCTCCTCAGCACAAGCCCCTTCCTCTCCTCACCCCCATCTTTCCCCTGCCCCTTCCCTCACCTTCTGTCTTCCTGACACCTGCATCTCTCAACCCCCTCTAGCTCCCTGGTTCTGGGGATGGGCCACCACTAATTGTAGTATCCTGGCCCCAGCTCCAGTGCCAGTGCACAGGGCAGCCACCCACCACGCGACTCAGCCCTGGGAGTAGCTTGGGCCATATGGCAGCTGGGACCAGGACTGTGGTACTAAAAATAGCACCGTGGCCCTGTCTCCGTCCCAGCACATGGAGCACAGAATCCTAGAACTGGAAGGGACCTCAAGAAGTCATTGAGTCCAGTCCCCTGCCTCATGGCAGGACCAAACACTGTCTAGATCATCCCTGACAGATGTCTGTCTAACCTGCTCTTCAATATCTCCACTGACAAAGATTCCACAACCTCCCTAGGCAATTTATTCCAGTGTTTAACCACCCTGACAGTTAGGAAGTTTTTCCTAATGTCCAACCTTCACCTCCCTTGCTGCAGTTTAAGCCCATTGCTTCTTGTCCTATCCTCAGAGGCCAAGGAGAACAATTTTTCTCCCTCCTTCCTGTGATAGCCTTTTAGATACTTGAACAGCTGAGAGGGTGGACGGGCCTTGGCACACAAACTTCTGGCCAAGGAAACAAAAGGCTGCACTGGAAGACTGGGGCTTGCTGGCATCTCCCACTTCCCCCAATGGGCTGGTGGATTCACGGGGCCTGGGGATCCATTCCCCCCTTGGAACTGACTCTGGGTGCTGGAGACAAGGTGAAAGACCAAGGCTGCTTCCACCAAGCCGCCAACTCTAGTGAGGGGTTGGGAGATGGTGGTTGGAAGGGGAAGGCGGGAGGCAGGGCGGAGACCAGGAGGGTGGGAAAAATGGACTGGGAGAAAGGAAGGTGGGACTGCGGGGAGGGGCAAAGAGATGGGCAGTGACTGGGAAACAAGGGAAGGCAGAGAGGAGGGTGGCCCCAGCACGCATCAAGAGTTTGCCCTCGCGCATAGCACCAGACTGACCCTTGCACCTTCCAGGGAAAAAAACGCAGCTCAGTTGCTAGCTGAAGGCCAAACCCAGATACCAGTGTGCTGCTGCCTCCTCCCTGCTTCCCGTGGGGTTGAGAGTTGAAGGGGAGGCAGCCCATCTCCACTCCTCAGGGAGCTCGGGACAGCACACCCTGTGCACCAGGACTTGAGCTAGGGCCAAAGTGCTATTTTTAGTATGGTGGTCCCAGCCCCAGCAGCTGCTATGCAGCCACGGACCCAGCTGCTCCCAGGGGCTGGGCCGCATGGCGGGCAGCTGCCCCTTGTGCTGAGACTGGAGCTGTGGCCGCAGTGCTATTTTTAATACTCCAGTTCCAGCACCATCATGCAGGCCATGTGTTGGCTGCCCAGCTGCTCCTGAGGTGGGGCAGCTACCTGCCACATGGCCACAGATGTATGGATTTGCTGAGGGGGTGGACGGGACTGAAATTCATGGGCATGCACATCACAGGGAACCCTGGTTTGCACCCTCAACGGCCTGTGAACCACAAATTGAAAACCACTGAGCCAGAGCCTAACTAAGGCCTGGTTTACTCTTGGAAATTAGGCCTGTACAATTACATTGCTCTGAGGTGTAACTAATCCTAACCCCCGGTATTGACAGTTCTAGGTCCACAGGAAATATCTAGTCTCATAGACTTTAAGGTCAGAAAGGACCATCATGATAATTTAATCTGACCGTCTGCACACAGCAGGCTACAGAACCTTACCCACCCACACCTTTAACCTCTGGATTAGTTTAAAGCAGAAGTCCCCAAACTAGGGGGGCATTGGTGGATGAGGCAGGCTCAACCGTTGCTTTGGCCCCACCTCCAGCTACAACCTTCCCCTACCCTGTGTCCTAGCCCAAGTGCCAGCCTCAGCCCAGCTGTCAGCCTCCACCAATTTGAAACCCAGTTGCGGCTCCGCTCCTGCCTCCAGCCCCAGCTGTGGTCCCCTTACTCTTGTCTGCATTTCCCCCTCTCAGACCTAAGGAGACAAGATGCTCAAAAGTTTGGGGACCACTAGTTTAAAGACTTCAAGCTACAAAGAATTCACCATTTACACTACTTGAAATCTACTAGTGAACTGTGCCCCATGTTGCAGAAGAAGGCAAAAAACTCCATGGTCTCTGCAAATCTAGCCCAGGGGGAGAATTCCTTTCTAATCCCAAATATGGCAATCAGTCAAGCCCTGAGCATGTGGGCAAGACCCTCCCATCAGATACCCGAGAAAGAATTATCTGTAGTAACTGAGGGTACGTCTACATTTGCTCCCTAGTTCGGACTAAGGGATGCAAATGTAGGCAACAGAAATTGCAAATGAAGCGGGGATTTAAATATCCCACGCTTCATTAGCAAGATCTTGCCCTGCGTGCTAGTCCGAATCACAGCTGATTCGAACCAGGGAGTGCGCGCCGGGACGCGGTAGTTCAAACCAAAGCCCTTGGTTAGAACTAACGTTACTCCTTTGGTTTGAACTAACGTTACTGCAAGGGCTTTGGTTCAAACTACCGCATCCTAGTGCGCCCTGCACACTTCCCCTGCATCTAGACTGCTGCTGCATTCTTCAAAAGTAAATTGAAAGAATGCAGCAGTTTTTTCGACTGTGGAAAACCTTGTTTTATGAGGAATAATGTCTTATTTTGAAAAAAGACGCTATGTAATGCAAACTGTGATTTTTCAAAAAAGAGCATCCAGATTGCCTGCGTGCTCTCTTTCAAAAAAGCGGCTTGCTTTTTCAAAAGTACTAGTTGTAGTCTAGATGCTCTTTTTCGAAAGAGGCTTTTTCGAAAGAGGCTTGCAGTCTAGACGTACCCTTAGAAAGCAATCATACTCCTCTCAGCCATCTTTTGGTTAGGCTAAACAAGCCAAGCTATTTGACTGTCCTCTCATATGGTAGGTTTTCCATTCCTTGGATCATCCTAGTAGCCCTTGTCTGCACCTGTTCCAGTTTGCATTCATATTTCTAAAACATGGGATATCAGAACTGCACATGGTATCTAAAGTAAGGTCTCATCAGTGCCTTTTACAATGTAGACCCTCGCAATTTGAGGAATTACTATTCGCGGTTCCATTTGTTCATAGGTGTTTCCTGGCCAGCATTCATGAATTTTACCATTCATGGTGGTGCCAGGAACACATCCACTGCAAATGGTGAGGGCTTCCTGTACTAGCACTCTCCCTCCCCTCTCTCTACTGGAAATACCTCCTTATGAATCCTAAGACTGGGCATTACAATTTTTCACAACCACATCACATTGGCAGCTAGTCATCCTTTGATCAAACACTACATCTAGGTCTTTCTCCTCCTTTGTTGATTCCGAACAATAAGTCCACAAGCTGAAATTCGATAAGCTGAAATGTGTGTTGTTAGTCCCTACATGCATGTGCTTGCACTTTGCACTATTAAATTTCATCCCATTTCTATTATTCCAATTTATAAGATCATCTAGACAGAGTTCCTTGTATCATATGCCAGCATTGTTCCATATTGGATATATCCCTCACTTCTTTGTGTCACCTGTAACTTTTATTAGCACACTCTCACTTTTTGTGCCAAGAGCAGTAATAAAAATATTAAATAAGATTGGTCCCAAGACTGACCCCTAAGGAACGCCACTAGTAATCTCCCTCCAGCCTGACAGTTCACCTTTCATTATAACCTATTGCAGTCTCCCCTTGAACCAATTCCCTTATCCACCTTTCAGTTGTCATATTAATTCCCATCTTCTCCAATTTAATTAATCATTTCCCATGTGGAACTGTATCAGAGCCTTACTGACACCCGGGTATATTAGATCTACTATACTTGCTTTGTCTAAAAAATCTGCTCAAAGAAGGAGATTAGGTTGATCTGTGTCATTTACCCTTTGTAAAACCATGTGGTATTTTATTCTGAGAATGGTTCACCTCGATGTCCTTAACTACTTTCTCTTGTAAAATTATTCCTAAACCTTGCATATGACTGAGGTCAAATGAGCAGGACTATAATTTTCTGGATCCCCTTTTCCCGTCAGCTCTCGGGGAGCTGACATCCCTAAGGAGGACAATAGAGTCACCCCAGTTGGACTAAGCAACCTTCGCTGAAGTGTGGGGTGGGGACAGTTGAGGCAGAGACGAGGCCTCGGGGTTCCCAGCCCTATACCACAGGAGCGTTTCGGGGTGGGGGGCCTGAGGCCTGGTGCCTGCGAAGGCCGGTCCATGGGGGCAGCGGCCCCACCCGGTGACAGGGAATAGCCAGGCGGGGAGGACTAGGCTGGCTGCACCCCTCGCAGTGCGTGTAAGGGGCTGTGGGAGTTTGCCCCCCCCCCCAGGGCTGCCCCCTCTCCCATCATCCCCTCTCCTAGCGCTGTGGGGAGGCCTAGGCCTGGAGCAGCGCCTGGCACCCTCTCTCCACAGGGGGGCGCCTCCTCCACTGTGTCCCGATTCAAGCAACGCGCCCCGCCTCCGAGGAAGGGCCCCGCCCGCCCTGAAGCCTCGCTCCGCTTTCGCGGGTAGTTTGGGACGCTGCGCTGGCCGTAGCCAGAGGGAGGCTTTTTTTCCGTGGGCGCGCGCGCGCGCGCATGCGCTGGGGGACGCGTCTGCGGGCGCCGCCATGGCCGCCGTCTGCGGGAGGTTCTTAGAGCCGGCGGTTGTGAGGGGCCTCGCTCAGGCGTCCGCCGCCCGGCCCGGAGCGCGCTGCCGTAAGGAGCCGGGGGCCTCTCTGGGTCCCCGCCGCCCCCCATCGCGGGGACGCGCCTGGGTCCTGCCCCCTTCGCAGGGAGGAGCCGGGGTCCTGCTCCCGCATCCGGGTCCCCCTTTCTGGCGGGGCCGCCTGCCCAGCCCGCTGCGCCCTTCACAGCCGCCTTCGCGGGCGGGGATCCTCCCGTCAGGAAGGGGAGCTTCCAGCCCCTCCCCCTTCCGAACGCGTCTCGCGCCTGTCGCGCTTGCTGCCCCCCCCCCCCCTCGTGGTCGCGAGCTCCTTTGTCCCGCGTGCAAAGTCCCGCGCGCTTCTTTCCTCCTTGACAGCTGCGCGCGTCGCCCTGCTTCTCAGCTGGCAGAAAGCGGCTCGGGGGGGGGGTCGGGGGCAGGTTTTGTTCTGGCTCGGGCCTGGGCGTGGGGGGAGCCCTTATTTTTATTCCTCGCTCTGCTGTGGGCTGTACAGCCATGGGCCGGTTATGTAGTCCAGGCTGCTTCACTGGTGCGATGAACATGCTGCTATCAGAGACGCATCGCTCGCGTACATTGCAACCAGTTTTTAGATGCAATCGCTCTGTAGAAATGTAAGGGATTTACTAGGTGCTGAGCTGATACGTATATTATACGCTCTGTGGACAGGCATTGCTGCAGCGGGGTAGCCTCTGTCCGTAGGGAGTCTGGGCCTGCTGTGGACAGAGGCTGCTTTGCAGCAGCTTCCCCTGCACACCTCTATTCCTCCCCTCCCCCCACCCTGCACTGTTGCCTCTGATAGAGGCAGCAGTATGGGAGGGGGGCAGGCAGCACTGCAAAGTGGGGGGACAGCTTTTAAGCTAGCTCCTCTGAGTCCAAGGAGCTGGCACACACGGAGAGCTGCCTTAAAAGCTGGCTTCTTGCATATATCGGCTTCTTCCCCACAACATGCTGCTGCCTCTTAAAAGCATGCTCCTCACAAGCATTAGCTTCCGTGGAGCTGTCTTCCGACCCCCTCTGTATATGTGTAACCACTGAAAATTTCAGCAGTTACAAGTAACCCAAACTTTAACATTCCTACTTTTGACTCATCTAAAACTTGTATTAGTGTCTCACAGTTTCCTTCTGTCAAATGAGCCTCTAACAAAGAATGTCATGATGTTTTACTATTTATTTAATATGGTACTGGAGGAACAGAGGAAGCACTCTGTGAGTATTCATACATATAGGCTGTGTGTAGACTAGCCAGTTTTTCCGGAAAATCAGCCGCTTTTCCGGAAAAACTTGCCAGCTGTCTACACTGGCCACTTGAATTTCCACAAAAGCACTGACGATCTCATGTAAGATTGTCAGTGTTCTTGTGGAAATACTATGCTGCTCCCGTTCGGGCAAAAGTCCTTTTGCGCAAAACTTTTGAGCAAAAGGGCCAGTGTAGACAGCTCAGATTTGTTTTCTGCAAAAAAGCCCCAATTGCGAAAATGGCGATCAGGGCTTTTTTGCGGAAAAGTGCGTCTAGATTGGCACGGATGCTTTTCCGCAAAAAATGCATTTGTGGAAAAGCATCTGTGGCAATCTAGACGCTCTGTTCCGAAAACTTTTCCATTAAAAGCATTTCCGGAAAATCATGCCAGTCTAGACGTAGCCATGTTGTATTTTGAAGGGTTGAGAGTTATGGGGTTTGCTTTTACTTCTGGTTGAAATTCGTTTCTTTTCAACACCATCTTATTTTTTTCCCTTTCAAGGATATTTTTCTTCTTCTGCGCTTCTGAGGGCTAACAGTGGAGAACCTCCCAAATTTCAGCCACCTCCAAAGCCAGTTATTATTGACAAAAGCAAAGTGGTGGTAGAGAGAAGGTAGGGCACTATGTTGTTTAGCACGTTGCTTAATTTCTTGAAAGTTGCTGTTCCCTATCTTGGTCTTCAGTCAAGTTATTAATGATATGAGCATTTTCTAAAATCCACTGAGCTCCATTATGCAAGGTATCGTAAATACTGCTAACTTTTGGCAGAGATAATGTCAAAATATGTGCTTAAATATTTTTCTCTGAGATTTGTATCTGCAAAAATAGTGATTCATGGGTAAGTGTGTGTAGTGGTAAACATACATGTAAATCTAGGCTGTGCTTTTTTGAGATTGATTATATTAAATGCACGTGTGCCTTCACACAACAGTCTAAAAGTATACATGACTGGAAGTTGAGACCCCTGGTTTATCTGCTGCTGACCTTCTCCTTGGGCAAGTCACTCTTTGTAAAATGTTGCTGCCACTCGTGCTTGCGGGGAGACTACTTAAAAGAACATTAGTGTAGAAAGGGCACAGATGTTTGTATCACCAATCTGCTCCGGGCAACATTAGGTGACAGTGATTAAAATGTTCCTACACTGTTAGCGATAGTGCCACACTGTGAGATTTCCCAAAGAAGTCTGGGGTATAATCAGTCTAGGAATGGGGAAAGTTTCTTAGAATCAAAACTCTGACATCTGTGGGCATCCAGTCCATCTCCCCTTTCCATATCTGTTCAGATCGTGGCCAGTCATCTCGGACTGATAAGAGTTTTCATCACTTGAAACTGTCAAAAGGGGTAAGATTCTGTGCTGCATTTCTTAGAATATAGAATCATAGGACTGGAAGGGACCTCGAGAGGTCATCGAGTCCAGCCCCCCGCCCTCAAGGCAGGACCAAGCTCCGTCTACATCATCCCTGACAGATGTCTGTCTAACCTGTTCTTAAATATCTCCAGAGAGGGAGATTCCACCACCTCCCATGGCAATTTATTCCAATATTTGACCACCCTGACAGTTAGGAATTTTTTCCTAATGTCCAATCTAAACCTCCCCTGCTGCACTTTAAGACCATTACTCCTTGTCCTGTCCTCAGAAACCAAGAGGAACAAATTTTCTCCTTCCTCCTTGTGACACCCTTTTAGATATTTGAAAACCGCTATCATGTCCCCCCTTAATCTTCTTTTTTCCAAACTAAACAAGCCCAGTTCATGAAGCCTGGCTTCATAAGTCATGTTCTCTAAACCTTTAATCATTCTTGTCGCTCTTCTCTGTACCCTTTCCAATTTCTCCACATCTTTCTTGAAATGTGGCGCCCAGAACTGGACACAGTACTCCAGCTGAGGCCTAACTAGCGCAGAGTAGAGCGGCAGAATGACTTCACGAGTTTTGCTTACAACACACCTGTTGATAAAACCTAGAATCATATTTGCTTTTTTTGCAACAGCATCACACTGTTGACTCATATTCAACTTGTGGTCCACTATGACCCCTAGATCACTTTCCGCCATGCTCCTTCCTAGACAGTTGCTTCCCATCTTGTATGTATGGAACTGATTGTTCCTTCCTAAGTGGAGCACTTTGCATTTCTTTTTATTAAACCTCATCCTGTTTACCTCTGACCATTTCTCTAACTTGCTACGGTCATTTTGAATTATGTCCCTATCCTCCAAAGAAGTTGCAACCCCACCCAGTTTGGTATCATCTGCAAACTTAATAAGCGTACTCTCTATCCCAATATCTACATCATTGATGAAGATATTGAACAGTACGGGTCCAAAACAGACCCTTGCGGAACTCCACTTGTTATCCCTTTCCAGCAGGATTTAGCACCGTTAACAACAACTCTCTGACTACGGTTATCCAGCCAATTATGCACCCACCTTATCGTGGCCCTATCTAAGTTATATTTGCCTAGTTTATCAATAAGAATATCATGCGAGACCGTATCAAATGCCTTACTAAAGTCTAGGTATATGACATCCACCGCTTCTCCCTTATCCACAAGGCTCGTTATCCTATCAAAGAAAGCTATCAGATTAGTTTGGCATGACTTGTTCTTCACAAACCCATGCTGGCTATTCCCTATCACTTTATTACCTTCCAAGTGTTTGCATATGATTTCCTTAATTACCTGCTCCATTATCTTCCCTAGGACAGACGTTAAACTGACCGGTCTGTAGTTTCCTGGGTTGTTCTTATTCCCCTTTTTATAGATGGGCACAATATTTGCCCTTTTCCAGTCTTCTGGAATCTCCCCTGTCTGCCATGATTTTTCAAAAATCATAGCTAAAGGCTCAGATACCTCCTCTATCAGCTCCTTGAGTATCCTGGGATGCATTTCATCAGGACCTGGTGACTTGCTGACATCTAACTTTCCTAAGTGATTTTTAACTTGTTCTTTGTGTATCCTATCTTCTAAACTTACCCTCTCTCTGCTTGTATTCACTACGTTAGGCTCACCTCCAGACTTCTCGGTGAAGACCGAAACAAAGAAGTCATTGAGCATCTCTGCCATTTCCAAGTTTCCTGTTACTGCTTCTCCCTCCTCACTAAGCAGTGGGCCTACCCTGTCCTTGGTCTTCCTCTTGCTTTTAATGTATTTATAAAAGGTCTTCTTGTTTCCCTTTATGCCTGTTGCTAGTTTGATCTCATTTTGTGCCTTTGCCTTTCTAATCTTGCCCCTGCATTCCCGTGTTGCTTGCCTATATTCATCCTTTGTTGTTTGTCCTAGTTTCCATTTTTTATATGACTCCTTTTTTATTTTGAGATCATGCAAGATCTCCTTGTTAAGCCAAGCTGGTCTTTTGCCATATTTTCTATCTTTCCTACACAGCGGAATTGTTTGCTTTTGGGCCCTTAACAACGTCCCTTTGAAATACTTCCAACTCTCCTCAGTTGTTTTTCCCTTCAGTCTTGCTTCCCATGGGACCTTACCTACAAGTTCTCTGAGCTTATCAAAATCTGCCTTCCTGAAATCCATTACCTCAGTTGTGCTGGTCTCCCTTCTACCTTTCCTTAAGATCATGAACTCTATTATTTCATGATCACTGTCCCCCATACTGTCTTCCACTTTCAAGTTCTCAACTAGTTCCTCCCTATTTGTTAAAACCAAATCCAGAACAGCTTCTCCTCTGGTAGCTTTTTCAACCTTCTGAAACAGAAAGTTGTCTCCAATGCAGTCCAGAAACTTATTGGATAGCCTGTGCCTCGCTGTGTTAGTTTCCCAACATATGTCTGGATAGTTGAAGTCCCCCATCACCACCAAATCTTGGGCTTTGGATAGTTTTGTTAATTGTTTAAAAGAACACGTAGCCAAAAGAGATTTGGTGCCTTCCCTAAGGGTAAACCACCTTTTCAGCCCTCCGTGGTTGACAGCAGCCCTGTCTGGCCAAGTTATGGTACCTCACTGAGCTACCAGATGGACAGGAGCTCTGGCCAGAATCTCTGCTGTTGTTGGGGCATTGCTAGGCACAGCACACAACAGGGTTTCTGAAGCAGTCCTCAGAGGACCACTTCCATCTGTCGTCTTAATTTTCTCTGTCAGGCAATTCCAGTCAGACCCAGGAATTTTATAGTCCCTCTATGCATTTCTGGTCCAATTAGCCCATGTAAATGAGTGAGGGTGAAAATCTCATCTGTGGTGCGTCTTGTGGGCTCCCATCTGCAAGAAGCAAAAGACATCTTACAACTGGTTTCATGTACAGTACTATTCAGCCATGAGCCATGCAGTGTTAAGTACTCACTATTAGTACTATTAATTACTTTAGTACTACGGTGAATTATAGGTTATTTCTGTCTTGTATTCAGAAAGGTTTTGACTTCTTCACAGGTTCCTGAGTCCTGAATTTATTCCACCCAGAGGGAGAAAAGATCCTTTAAAATACTATATTGAAAGAATTGACATGATACGGAGGCGAAAAGTTCTCAACATTCCAGAGTTCTATGTTGGTCAGTAACGTCATTAAGATTTTTAATAACTTTTCCAGTTTTGATCCTTGGTATAGTAAAAAGGAAAAAATACATTAATGGCATATCTTTATACCAGCCGTGCCCAACCCGCAGCTTGCAAGCCGCCTGTGGTTCTTTCCCCCCAAACGTGCGGCTCATGAAGCCACTCCTGGTCCCCTCCCCCCCAACAGCACCCGCCTCCTGCTGTGCACCCCCCCAATCCCCTCCCCTCCCCCGGCGGGCTGGCTTCCCTGTGCTTACTTGGTTGGAGTTGCAGGGTTTTAAAAATGGCACCCAAGATAGCAGCTGTCTTAAAGGGACAGCCTCCTTTTTAAAAAAAAAAAAAAATTTTTCCTTGACAGTTCTGTTCTGGGTTCGTTGGGATTTTTTTTTGCTTGCTTGACAATTCTGGTGCAGCTCTTTGCATTTTTTCCATCGCTGTTTTGGTTCTCTTTGTTAAATGGGTTGGCCACCCCTGCTTTATACAAATGTTACTGTTTTTGTTGTAATTGAATGGCAGTGTAGGATCAATTAATAGAATGCATGATTGATACAGGTTGGACCTCTTTGGTCTGGCATCATCAGGTCTTGACTGGTCGCAAAAGAGGGATTTTATCGAACCAGGGGAGAAGCCCTGCTACTGGCCCCTCAGCCCACTGCTCCTCCCTTGCTGACTGCCCCAGCCACCTGCTGCTAGGCTACCATGACCAAGCTCTCCTGTCGGGCTCTTATGTCCCCAGTTCACGTGGCAGGCTACCAGGGCAGCCCTGGCCCCTCCTGCCACTGGCTGGGAGCCCAGGACTCCCTGGTCCAGGAATATGGGAGAGCCAACCTGTAGCAGTATGGCCATGTGAATTCAGTGAAAACACAGGTTATTGTTCTGGATACAGAGATCCTCTATGCATTGCTTACAACTTTACTGCAGGGCTCAGGTGGTCCAAGAAACTTTTGACTAGAACGATCCCCTTTGTAGACAAAAGCAAATAGCTTTAATTATGCGAACTAAATCTTTAAAGGCAAATAAATGTTATGTGCTTACGTAAATATTTAACCCTACACTTTATAAATTCAGTCTGGTCAGAAGATTAATTTAGTTGAGTGTCTTTTAATAGCTGTGCTTAAAATTTGACCCCTTTTTCCATGTTCCAGGATGATTTACTGACTAGTCTCTCCTTTGGACAGGAAGCATCCTTTCTGTTACCACTGCAGATCCATATGCAAGTGACAAAACCAGCCGTTTTGTAGGAATTTGCATTCAAAGGGGAGGAAAGGGACTTGGTGCCACCTTTGTGCTTCGGAATGTTATAGAAGGACAGGGTACGTCTTCATACAGCTTTCATTCTTCCATTGATTATTGAATGGAGGAGCTATATATAGTATTTAAGCTATATATGAAATATGGTGTAGTATTGAAATCTAGTTTGCGGTTGGGATGGTATTAGAGTATTAAAGGAAAATCATTCTCTTGCATTCTGCTGTTAGGTTTAAAACAAGATGCAGTGAGACCCTGGTATACAGCATATCTCAGCTGCTTTAAAATCTGGCCCAACTGGACTAATCTCATGTTTCAATTCCGGTCAAAAGTAATACCACTACTAACTTCATTTGTGAACTGACTTGTAGTAGATGGATTTTTAATATTATCCTTACAAAAAACACTTTGTTTTGTAGCATCAGCCAGGGCCCAGCTGAGAGTGAGTGCCATTGTACTAAGCACCATGCAGAGTAATGCAATCTAGGCGCCATAGAGTTTAATCTTGATTCTCTCTTGTCTCGTATTCGCCCTACATCACCTCATTTGTAATCTAAGATACATTTGACCCTGCGTTTCCATAACAGAAGATCAGTGTAGCAGCTCACTGCATCATCCCTCTCTGTTCTGGTGCACTTTTAATACTGCAGGGCAATTCAGGCATTTCTTTGTCTGCATTACTATAAGTATAAGCAGGAATTAGACTTTCCTTATTTTACCCAAAATACAGGAACTGCAAATCCATGTTTGTGGCTCCCTCTTAAATTCCATACTTTAATTGCCTCAGCCTCTTAGGCGAGTCTAGACCACAGACTTTAATTTTTGTGAACAAGAAATGTATAAATACTGTACCTAAAAATGGACCCAATATATAACAAATCACTGTCCTTGAGTAATAAAAGGATCTGAAACACTGAACAGCAATATGTCAAACCCAGATTAATTTTTAGTGCCTCCTGCTTCTCACCTACAAGTTAAGTTATTGTTTTCCTAAGGTGTTGAGTTTTGCTATGAAATATACAATCCTCGAATCCAGGAGATCAAGGTCCTGAAGCTGGAGAAGAGACTGGATGACAATTTGATGTATTTACGGGACGCTCTTCCTGAATATAGTACATTTGATGTTAACATGAAACCTGTGCCCTATTCACCTAATGATGAAATTCCTGTAAACCAGGTACGAGTCAGGGATTATAGACGTTTGGTGGAAAAATGAGCAGGTGATTCAAGTGGTTGTAATAAAATATAAACACTTCATGTCTGATATGTTAGCGTGAATCCAGCCCTTTAAAGCCATTGGACAGTTACCAGTATCACATATGAAACAATTTTGGTTTTACTGTTTTTATAATGAATTAACGACAATGCAGTTGAACTATCTGGCATCTTTTATTTTAACAAAGAACATGGACTGATGGGCATGGAAAATACACAAAACTTCTACAGATAGTGTCTCTAGGCATATGCAGGGTGTTATGTGCAGAAGTTTTCTCCCTGTTGTATGTGTTCTGTAGATGCATCTTAGATGTGTGCCTGACATCCATGGGATTACTTGAATATTCAGGTTCCCCCCCACCCCCATAAAATAACATGATGGAGAAATGCTGACAATGTTTGTCATGCTGAGGGTAGAAACTTAGTGGATGTAAAGTAGATTGTCTCTTTCCAAGAGACTTAAAGAAAACGGATACATCTGCTATCCTCTTCACTAGCTTAGGAATACTAGAAGAAGGCAGAGGATACATAACCACATGCCAGATCAAGTATGCAATGTCCATCATGACACCATCTATTGGAGGATTCACCATCTTCTGAGTTTAATACTTATCTACTTTAAGTTCTTGTATAAGCTTTATCTCTGTGCTAAAAGCAGCATGACCTGTATTTGTCTGTGTAGTGGATTGTGCAGTGATAAGGACTACTCAGTACAAAAAGGCATTGACAGACTACACAGGGAAGCCAAACTAGAGCGTATCAGGCAAAAAAAAAAAAGGTTTGACTTTAAGCATGAACATGGGCATCTTGAGGATGATGAAGTATGGATGATTTAACTGTCCAGTAACAATAGTTCCAAGTGGGAGGAAATATTTTAAGTGATTATGATAATAAAGTAAGGAATAACAGTCCTTCTGAAAAGGCAAAATAAGTCACCTTTGGTCAGAAATAGTATTCAAAACTAGATTGAAGATAGATGAGCCTTGTTTATAGAACAGTTGTGTACATAGGCATGAAATGACTAAGTTTTGGCAGGAATACATTTCAGTTATCAAAACTGAACTGATTATTAGCTCTTCAGAGCTGATCTTACAATCAGACTTGGCCTCACTTTTTCAGAGCAAAAACACTCGTGCCAAGTTGAAAATGCATCCTAATGCAAAAAAGTCAAACTTCAATGAAGATTGTATCATATATATTCTTTACTTTGTTTCCAATCCTAGCTCAAGGTCAAAATGAAACCTAAACCCTGGTCAAAACGTTGGGAACGACCCTACTTCAATATTCAAGGAATCCACTTTGAACTCCCTGAAGAAATTATGGAAGAAGCACAAAAGTTGAGCCAGCCATGGATAAAGTTTGATATGCTGCGAGAATACAATACTTCAGAATTAGAGAAGAAAATATGGAACGAAGTGAATGAAAAGCTAAAAAAGTGACGCTGCTTTTATACAATAGACTACTGAGGGAGGCTACTTCTGAATTTAATATATATTTCCTCAGTTGTTTAAGACTTACGTATATATCATCAGAATGTACAATAAAGTTAATCTTTTTAAAAAAGCTATCTTTGTGTAGACTGTATATAATATACTTTCCCACTTTGGAGTGGGGGGCAGTGAGTCCCATTGTGTTCAGTAAAATCTTCAGAAAATAGCTTACCAGAGTACTATGTTTCTCCCCTTTTTCCAGCATGCTCAATTTTCACAATAACAAAACAGGCCTTCACTATTAGTTTTCATATAGCAGCAGCCCATAAACACCTTCAGGTGGGTATTGGTGTGGTTGCCCTACTGGGGGTCAGGGAGCAGTTGAAACCAGGTCTGAGGATGTCTTCACAAACTCCTTCCAATCAGAGAATTTTATAGGTAGCCAGTCAAAGGATGGCTTGCTGAGGCAGCCCTGTTGTAAGGAGCAGAGGACAGTTCATCCTGTCTAGTTAAGGGGGAAGGACTGGTTCCCTCGGAGGAGCAGCAGCATGGATGAAGCAATGCTGGGCAGGCTCAGAAGAACTGGAGAAAAGTTCCTGCCTGATACCTCCCGGGTTGTAGGCCTTGACAGGTGTGCCAAGAAGGTGCAAGGGTCACAGGAAAGTGGTCCAGGGAACAGGAACAGACAAGGGGACAAAGGCAGATGGCTGCTGCCAGAATCCCTGGGTTGGAACTCAAAGTAGCAGGGAAGCCTGAATCTCCCCCTCACCATTCTTCCTTGTATTGCACCTAGCCACATTGGAGAATGACCTTTACAGACTAGCTTGCTGCTAGGCATGGGGCTACACTTTGGGATTGCAGTTGACCAGAGTGGCATTTGTACTGAGAGGATGCTGCCAGAGGGCAGTGTCCTGAAGAAGGTGACATGACTATTGGGGAATAGAACAGATAATGAGCAAGAAACCCACTCTGGTCAATTGACCCAAACCACTAAGGTGATATATGTTCTTTCAACTAACCTCCCTCCATCATGAAATTGTTTTAAATCTATTTGGCTGCCTAAACTAACTTTCCAACAATTGCTGCTTTAGTAAACTGTCTTGACTTTTTCAAAATTCTCTCAAAAGATATATTCCTGTCCTTTGATAGCCAACTGCCTGTGTGATGGTGTTGCTGTGTTGTCTTCAATCCTAAAACACATGCACACTTTCATTTCTAAGTACAGTAGGAGGTATGTCTGACAAGTTGATGTACATAAACACTAGAAAAGGAAAAGACCTTGAGAGGTGATAGTCCAGTCCCCTGCCCTCACAGCAGCACTGAGTACCATCTAGACCATCCCTGATAGATGTCTATCCAACCTGCTCTTAAATATCTCCAGATTTGGAGATTCCACAACCTCCCTAGGCAACTTATTCTAGTCTTTAGCCACCGTGACAGGAAGTTTTTTCTAATGTCAAACCTAAACCTCCCTTGCTGCAGCTTAAGCCCCTTGCTTCTTGTCTTATCCTCAGAGGCTAAGGAGAATAATTTCTCTTTCCTCCTTATGACCCCCTTTGAGAGAGTGGTTTTCAGGTATCATATCCCCTCTGTCTTCTTTCCAAACTAAACAAGACCAATTATTTCAGTCTTTACTGTAGACCTTTAATCATTCTTGTTGCTCTTTTTTGGACCTTTTCCAGTTTCTCCACATCTTCCTTTAAATGTGGTGCCCAGAATTGGACACAATACTCCAATGGAGGCCTAATCAGTGCAGAGTAGAGCAGAAGAATGACTTGCTCACAACACTCCTGTTAATGCTTCCCAGAATCTTTTTTTTTTTTTTTTTTTTTTGCAACAGTGTCACACTGTTGGCTCATATTTAGATTGTGGTTCACTATAACCCTTAGGTCCCTTTCTGCAGTACTCCTTCCTAGCCAGTCCCTTCCCATTCTGTATGTGTGAAAGTGATTTTCTTCTCCTACGTGGAGTACTTTGTATTTGTCCTTATTGAACTTCATCAGATTTACCTCAGACTATTTCTCCAGATCGTTTTGAATTGACCCTATCCTCCAAAGCAATTGCAACCCCTCCCAGCTTTGTATCATCTGCAAACTTAAGTGTACTCTATGCCAATATCTAAATCATTGAAGATATTGAACAGAACCAGTCCCAAAGCAGACCCCTGTAGAACCCCACTTGTTATGCCCTTCCAGCAGGATTGTGAACTGTTAACCACTCTGAGACCAGTGATCCTGCCCGTTATGCACCCACCTTACCGTAGCCCCATCCAAGTTGTATATACCTTGTTTATTGATATCCTATGAGACCATATCAACTGCTTTACTAAAATCTAGGTAAATCCTGTTCACCGCTTCTCACTTATCCACAAGACTCATCCTATCAAAGAAAGCTATCAAATTGGTTTGACATGATTTATTCTTTACAAATCCATGCTGGCTGTTACCTATCACCTTATCTTCCAGATGTTTGCAGATGAATTCCTTAATTACTTGCTCCATTATCTTTCCTGGCACAAAAGGTAAACTGACTGGTTTATAGTTTCCAGGGTTGGTCTTAATTCCCTTTTTATAGATGGGCATTAGATTTGCCCCTTTCCAGTCTTTTGGAATCTCTCATCCAAGTAATGTCTTATCCTTCCTCGAAAGGTGAACCTCATCCCTGCTTAGCAGTCTTTGGAATAGCATCCCGTAGTAGAGTAAACCAACCCCCTACCAACACCATCTTCGCAGCCAAGCATTCACCTCCAGTATGCACTTCTCTTGCCTGGGCCCCTACCTCTTCAGTCTTTCCTGTCAAAGAATACTACCTGCACTCCAAACCCCCTCATCCATACTCTGAGCAGATCAAGAGTGATTACAGGGCTCGATGTCACACCTTGCAGTATCATTAGTGCCCACGTGGATGAGTAGCATGGGGGAGTAGTCAGAGGGCTAAATAATCCTGGACAATGCCTCTGTAACATCTCAGATACAGGCCCTTGGCAGGCAGCATACCTGCCCCTCAGAGAGCCCCTCAGAAGAGAGTCTGTGACCACTGTTACCCTGCATTTCCTTGCAGTGGTGGCAGCAGACCTCCCAATCTTGCGGGTACAAGGCTTCTCTTCTACTGTAGAAGGTGATTCCTTATCTCCCATAACCAGAAGAGTGAAAAGGTTCTTCAGTACCATGGTGGGAGGGCTGGGAGCAAGGGTGGAGCACTGCCTGCTACCAGAAGTGACCAATTGCCAGCTGTCCCCTGATCCATCTCTTCTCCCAGCAGTGGTATACCAGCAGTCTTTTGTAGTGGGACAGCTATCTCCACATGAATACTCTCCAGGAATTGCTTGTGAATTCGGATACACCTCAGCCTAGCTATCTCCTCTTGTAGCTCTCCTACCTGCTTCCTGAGAGATTCCACCAGGAGGCATCTTTCACATTGGATGGTTCCTCCAGCCTGGATTTCAGTAAGGGAATTGCAATCTACAGTCCCTGCAAAACCACACCAGGATCTGGGTAGAGACATCTATGGTCAGGTCATCTATCTAGCTACAGGCATAGCAGACAGGAGCAGTGCTGGTACAGGTGTCGCAAGTCTTCCTAACCATAGTAGGCCTCCTTCTTAAGCTTTCCGGTTGCTCTGCCTCTGACTTTTAAAGACTGCTCACCTAGGTCAGGCCTAGCCACACGGGAAGGCTGATCAAAGGCAATCAAGGGAAGGATCAAATACTGCCAGACACACAATCCCAACTGCCATAGTAACTAAAATCACCTGAATCAGAATCAAAATTCAGTCAAGCAAACTCACTCACACCAAATTCTATTACCCTCACCTGGCAGCCTGTTCAGTGGCAGGATCTCTTGCTCTCCCTCTTAAACTCCCCCGTCTGCTTGCTGAACAGGAAGGCAGGATTACATCTCAAAGCTAAAAGTTCAAGTAAGCCTTGAGTGAAAACATTAGGTATTTGCAATGAGTCCAGCTGTGGTAAATGCATCATCAGTAAACCTGGTAGGAGCATTCCAAACCAGGGCAGTCCCTGCCTCAGGAGCATATGGACCAAGATACAAGGACAGAACACTTCACAAAATCAGAGTTGGCTGCTCCAACTTTCTAGTTGTTTAAACACTCAAAAGCCAGGTTCAGGCCCTCATGCTTGGATTCTAAAACATGCACATGACCTGGTAAGCCCTACTTACTTCTGCTTTAACACTGCTTCACAAACTGTAAGATGATTTGATTCTCCTCTTCTCCCACTGAAAGAGATAGGCCTGTGCTCTCAACAAAGCTGATACATAAAATACTAATTGGTATTAGGCATGGGTTGAAAGCACATTCTAGAGAAATGGGAACACCCCCATGTTAAGCACATTGGTGTCCCCATGCTCCTCACTTGATAAGGATATTCTGACCCAGGTTTAGGCCGGAGTCTAAAATGCCAGCATTGATGCATAGCAATGTTTGATTGAACCACCAGATGCAAGGTGATGGCTGGTATCTAAGTAACATCAGTGGGTAGCAACCCAACACATCGGAGTGATGTGTAGTTTGTGTCTGAACGTGTACAAAGTTGTGCCTTAGAGGGGCTGGGTTTGTCCAACCAAGAGGGCAGCGAACCCTGCCACTGACTGAGGTGGTCCATTGTCAGGGGGTACATATGCAGAGTGGTTCATCCGAGTTTGATAACACTTACTGTACTTCGTTTGACAATAAAGCCTGGCACCTTTGATTCTTATCTGATTGTGTGGTCTTTGGGGGCTTTCTTGGAGTCCGATTACACACAATACACAGGAAAAGCTCTCATGAGCAGCCAAACTTATCACTGGAGAGAGCAAGACCTCTTGGGATACCACACTGGTTACTTCTGACACCCACAAAAACAAGGAGCTGTTACAAACTGTTTGGGTGAAGGAGGCAGTTGTGACTTGGGGCAGGAGACGGGGGTGGAGAGTTTTGGAATGTGACCTAGGGCAGGAGGAGGTTGTGATCTACAGCAGGGTACTATGGTGAAGGAGTTTGGTTTGTAACCTAGGGCAAAAGGGGATTGTGATCTGGGCAGGGGATTTGGATGCAGGAGGGGGGTAGAGGGTTTTTGTGTATGTGGAGTGGGGTGGGGGAAGAGCAGAAGGCTGGGGAAGAGGGGCTTGGCTGCCAGAGGCAGGCTCTGGCCACTTACCAACCAGCACCCCAAGCTGCCTGCCTGCAAAGCTAAATTCTTGAAGAGCTTGAAAAGTTTCTCAGCCAACCTGCCTGCCCCACACCTCCACAGCCACGTACTTGTGTGAAAAACTGAGTCAGAACAGAGGGAGCTAGTGCTTCGTGGCTGCCAGAAACCGGCCAATGGCATTGTGCTGGGGGCAGGAGTCACGCCTGAAGCCTTCTCCCCCCTCACAGTTTTTAAAGAGAAATGGCTCCCCATAGCATCCGTGGGCTGGATCCAGTGGTTTGGCGGGCCGGATGCCGCCCGTGGGCCGTCTTTTGCCCAACTTGGAAAACAGAAAGCACATTACATAGACCACTTGAAACTTCAGAACAAAGTGAAACATGCAGCTATCAGTTACACAAATTGGAATTTATCCTGGCTACCACCATGAGCAAGTACCCCTTACTCATATACATGTGATGAACTCTTTCTTGATCCCCAAAGACCATCTTTTATATCATCCAAAATAGCATGTCGAACACAATCCAGGATCCTAAAGTCAATGACAACTTAGAAGGAATGTTACATCTAGAGCAACAGCATCGACATTATCAAGTGTCTGTTGTGTTGGATGCTGTAGAAATACACAGGTGGATACTGCTCATTCCCTGAAGAACTCAATCTAATTTGAGACAATACACCAACAAATATGGAGGGAAGGCAGGGAGGACAAAGACAGTGAAAGCACATTTATATGGTTTAGTTACTGCCTAATGTCATAGTTCCTGCTGGTAAAAATAAGGGCTGCCAAGCAATTTAAAAATGAATTGATTTAAATATTTTTGAATGTTTTCTACATTTTCTAGCCCTCTGGGGGGTAACGAGCCAGTCTGGCAGACACTGGGTCAGGTAGCAAGGTCAGCCACACTCCCCTTCCCACCCCGAAAGACCACAGAGGTTGGCAACAGAGGAGCCAGAACTGATCTCCCCTGGTTTGGCAACTCCTTCCTTCAGGACCTATTAGGCCCCAAGGATGCTGGACCAGGGAGGTCCAACCTCTGTACTGCTTTGTAGAATCCTACACATTCCAGAGAGATGCTGCTTAAATCCTGTTAGTATGGCAAATACAGTGAACACCCAGAATTGAAATTACTTGTTTAAATAAATGTGAAACTAAAGGCAAGACTAACAATTTTATTTTACAAAGTAACCCCATTTGAATGGGAGTTAAACATAAATCAAGATTAAAAATAGTATCAAGTCATTTAAAGATGATATTTATTTTACAAAAATAAATATCCAGTTTTTAAAAAATGTAAAAGCATGTCTACAAGGAAAAAAAAATCAAAAAGGCCTGGTTCCTAAGGGAAAAAACACCCCCCCACAAATATGACATTAAATACCATTTGAGGAAATATAGATACAAATGACTGTACATCAGAATTCTAGATTTCTATAACCAATTTTTTCAATTCTATGGTGGAATGACTTGTTATGTACATTCAAAACTCACTACAAGACAGATTATTTTGAAATAGACTGGTATGATAAACAGGACTGTATGTACATTGGGGGGGAAGCAAAAATAGGAATCAGCAAGATTCTTACACACCACTCATTTCTGAAAACTATGTGAAAAATTCACATTGAAATAATTTCTGAAGTTGCTACAATAAATGACTCGTGCATCTCCCTGCCACTAATTAAAGTCTGTATGATCCTAAAAAAGAAACTTTGAAGAAAAATAAGACAAGAAGTAAGCCTAGGGCCGTGCACATTTACTTGAATACAATCTACATTATCATCTGAATTATAAAATATGGCATACAATGGATGCCATCCTTCCACTATGATGTTACAAGTGTTATATTTGCATACAAGGTATAATACAGATAGGTGCCTGCTATCCTTAACCTTCTCTTCCAGCTGTCTCTGTTATTCTATTGCTATTATTCAGTTAAATCCCTCCTACAGATCTCCATGATGGTCGTTGAGATCTCACCTGAGAAGGGGCCTGGTATCCTCTTTGAGACAGAGGGGTATTATACAACACTGCCCTCACAGTTCAAGACTGGAAATTCTACACACGACTGTTTACTTACAGTTTACTGATTCTGAGACACATTTTTCAGATCCTTTCACTAGTCTTTAAAGTGACACACAAGAGAAATCAAGCATTATCATCCCTGTGGCAGGAACTAAAATTGCTCTATTTTGAATTAAATCCAGAAAAAGCAAGGTCATTCAGAAATTAAAATTACCATTTCATCTTCAACTAATTTGATGCCAACCAGTGCAACATGCATTGGACCACATTTGCATTTCTGCTGCACCAAGTATACTCACTAATCACAGTGGAAATTTTGGATACACAAGAAATATGGAGGGGGGAAAGCCTATTACTTTCAGGGCCTTTTAGTTTCTTAAAACATCTAGGCTCATCAAGGCAGAATAAAGTTAAAAGGCAGTCCTAATTTGTTAGTTGAATTGTTCAAGCGAAACCTTTAACAATATTTTAACTTGATCTTTATCTTGCTTCAAAGAAAACCCCAAATGGCTACCACATTTTTAAGTTTTGTATTCTATTCCTTTTACTGGAATTCTACTTTTCTGATAACAGATTTCAGGTGTTCCAGTTTATATTCTTCAATGAAGTCCTCTGCAATATGCAAGGCATTGACCTTCACCAACAGAAGAATCAGGTCTCTTGTTTCATCACTAAAAAAATTAAAAAAGGGTTTTATATTGAAGTATATCTCACACACACACACACACACACACACACACACACTATTGATTTTTCAAAATCCAGATAAACTACACTGGAAACTAATGACATTTATCCTAGGCTATTGGTTATATTGCCACATATAATTACACTGTCCAAAGGCTAGGCAGGAACAGCTAACAAATGTGTATCTTCAATTTCTATTAGATCACATGTTTTTTAAATTAAACTAATCTGATTAGATAGTCCATATTTTAATAACTGCATTCCTTAGCAAATCACACACTAATAAAGACACCTCAGGGTGTGCAAGATACAGAGAATCTCAGCAGATATCATAATGCCTCCTTTAGCAACAAAATTATGACTATTTCCCCAATTCTCTAGAAATAGATGGACCAGTGTTAAGAACAATGTAATATAGGCCTTTACATGCCACACTATTACCAGTAAGTGCTACACATAATCCTTTCCCATTATTCTGTGTTCATTAAATCTTTTGTAAATTAGATTTTGATTTACAATTCTTCCACACTTCACAATAATGCATACTCATTTGAGAAAAGATCAAAATATATACCACTACAAGGCCCCTTTTAAAGTGTACCATTTAAATATACAGACATACAAAAGTTAATAAAACAGACATACACATTATATAGAAATAATTCTGAAAAAAAAGTAGAATACCTGCAGTTATTCTTATACAGTATGTGCGCACTTTGCAACAAATGTTGGCTAAAGTTTGCCAACTGAGGGAGAGTTGATCCATTTTTAAGCTCTCTGAACCATCTTTCTGGGAGACATGCAACTACCTGTTTAACCAAAACATAATTTGGAAAAAAGATCAGACAATCCTTAAATGCATTCATTCACACACTATTTTAACTCACGATTGTTTCACCTTTAGTTGGCTTCATTGTTGTAATTATTAAAATGCTTTGTCATATGTACAGCCAGATATTTAAATTAGGGATGTAAAATCTTGGTTAATCAGTTAACTGGTTAACCAATTAAGCGGGCTCCTGTTCCTGGCTCCCTCCTTCCACCAAGCATAGGATTGTCGATTCCTGACACCCTCTTCTTCCTCCCCTGGTGCACAGAGTAGCCAGCTCCTGATCCCTGCAGGACAGCTGCTCCCAGGTACCAGTTAATCAGTACCCTGTAAGTATCACTTGGTAACCAGTAACCCATTCACATCCTTAATTTTAATGGAGTATTGTTATTCCTGGCTCAACAACTTCAAGAATTTATAGGCTGAAGTTTCTTCTAAAACATTTTATGTATCTCAGTATGGAACATCAACAAACGACTGAGAAAATGCCGAACAGAAACCTTTCCATTTTGCTTTTGATACTTGTTTGTGGGCATATATTAAAAAACTGCCTAGACACATGGCAATTATATCTAGCCAACATAATACATTATTAATTATTTTAATATCAATTAAACAGCTAACTTTTAGAGCACATTAAGCTTGCATTAAACTTTCTGTTCAAGAAATGGGAATCTGCCCAATTCAAAGAAGCCATCACCTTCTTCAACCTCAAAAGGTTCATTCAGAAATCATTTTGTAGCTAGAGATATACAACTCCAGTTATTGAACTTTCATTAACAATCAGCATCATGAAAATACTTATTCTGGAGCCAAGGGATTAAATCCTTAATTGCTAATATATTTTTGGAGATGGTTTATTTTACACTTCCTGCTTTGGAACACTTGGAAGCAAAAAAAAAAAAAAGCCCCCAAAACCAAAACACAACCCTCACCTCCCCACACACGACACACACACCAATTTCTATCCCCTCAATAGTGCTTTAGAGTCAGACGCCAAAAACAAACCAGATGGACTTTTGTTTGGCCAAATCTCTCTATTCATTAGCATAAATCTATTGCACCAAGAAACCATACAACTTTCTGAGTAGAAGGCCTGAACCAGACTCAAAGGAATTCAACAGAGGTCTTTCAATTTCTTCAGTGGGCTTTGAAACATCACTAGCATGCTATAGGTTACATAACTAATAATAGCTGGTTCTATAGGAAAACACAAAAAAGCTCTCATACTTAAGTAACAGTATTATTTTATTTTGAATTGATAGATTTTTGGAAAAGATACTTGGAAGGAGATCTTGGCTCCTATAAAAATCAATGGCTAAACTCTCACTGATTTCAATGGGACCGCGATTTCACCCTTAAGATCCAAAAAGATGTTTTTTATTGGATCACAACAGTTTTCAGATTTTGGGCATGAATATTTTGACTGTCTTTCTAAAGTCATCAAGAATTTAGAAAGCAACCTTAAAAAAAAAAAAAAAAAAAAAAAGACACTGAATGGTCTGTTGCTTATTTTATCTTCAGACACCGATCTTTTCATCATGAAAACTTTATTCAATAAAAGTCTTTTCCTGTATATAATTTTTACCTTGTTGCATTTTTCCACATTATCTGGTCCAGGTGTGGCATTAAGGAGTATTAGAAGGAGATAACGATTCAGCAGCTTGCCTAATCCTAACTCACGTAGTGTATCTTCTGGTATGATTCCATCCCAAAGAAGAATATTAGAAAGCAGCTGAAATTATCGAAAAGCTTAGAATAAGAACACTTGGTAATAAGAGGTAAATTGAAGTATAAGACTATAAAGAAATACTTTGGTTATACATTTACATGGGACCACATGTGGGCCCAAATTCCCAGTTAGAATTTCTCTCAACTCAATCGTTTTAGATTAAGAAAATAGGTTGATGTGTTTGAGCATGAGATCACTGGACTGCACACTCACATCAGAATGTGCGCTAGGTTTATCGAGCTCCAGAAGTGCATGTACTCAGCAAAGGGCAAGGACTTGGAAACTGACATGACGCACAGTCCCAAGGTCACTAATCTTGTTCACCTTCTCAAATGGACTTTTGAAGTAAGTGATGGAGAGGAAATATTCAGGGCAAGAATGATTGGCTGAGGTCTGGGGTGAGATTGGGAAGATCTGACGTGTGTGTAAATGGATGGATAAGTAGATTCAAATGGCAGGGCATTCATTTATAACCATTATTTCACAACTACTTATCCTTGAACAGCACACATTCCTGAAACTAAAACAAGAGGCATACAGAAAGTGGAAACTAGATCAAACTATAAAAGATTAATATTAAGAAAACCCAAACACAAGCATGTTCAAAGGGTCAAGGCAACATGAGATTACACTAGGTAGGGGCATAAATTAAGGTAACCAAAAAATATTTTACAAATACATCAGAAGAAAGAGGAAGACCAAGGATAGGGTAAGTCCATTACTAAATGAGGAAAGAAAGACAAGTGCAAAAAATGCAGCAAAAACTAATGTATTAATGCAGGGGTGGGCAAAAGGATCTCCACGGGTCACATCCGGCCTGTGGAGGCCCTGCTGCTCCCCCGCCCCAGGCCAATTAGGGCCTGGGGAGTAGGTGAAACCTCCTCTCCATCCCTGCCAGGAGCACATGGTGCTTTGAAACACTGCACACTGCTTGCAGGGCAGGAGAAGAGCAGAGAAGGCTTCGCCCTAATAGGTCTAGGGGAAGGGGAGCACAGGAAGTCTCCTCCCACGCCAGGGGCACGTGCACCTAGGGAGAACGTGGGGGGGGGGGGGGGGGGGAGGAAGGCACTCCTTCACCCCCCAGACCAATCATTGTCTGGGGGTGGGGAGCCCAGGAGTATCTTGGCCCCGCCCCTTCTACTTGATACCCCACCGCTTTCTGTGCAGCCTAGAGCCACTTCAAAAATTTCCAAAGTGGCCCCCGGCAAAAAATTATTGCCCACCTCCCCTATATTTCAGTTTGCCTTTGTGTTTCAGTTTTCCTAGAAAGATTAGTGGTGATCAGATAACTAAGATAGTGAACATCAGTGTAAAGGGAGTAGAATCTGAGGATGAAAACAGGGAAAGAACAAGTTAAGATGTATTCAGACAAGTTAGAGGTCTTCAACTCAGCAGGGCCTGACAAAATACATCCCAGTATACTTAAGGACTGCACTGAGGAAATCTGAGCCATCTTTGGAACTTGTGAAGAACAGGAGAGATCCCAGAGGACTGGGAAATGTACTATATTTGCCCTAGCTAGAACAAGGAGATTGAGGACAATCCAGGAAATTATAGACCAGCCATCTTAACTTCAATACCAGGAAAAATAATGGACCTAGAAGATAATACGGCGATAAGTAAAACAGTCAACATGGATTTGTTAAGGACAAACCATGTCATACAAACCTAATATTCTTTTTTAACAGGATAACAAGCCTTGTGGATAGAGTGAAGCAGTAGATCAAATTTAATAAGGTTTTTGATACTGTCTAGGGATGCTAAAAAAAAAAATCGTTAACCAGTCAAACAATAGCACTTAACCAGTTAACTGTTTTAACCTATGACCTGCCACAGCCATGAGGTCCCACCAAGGCTGCTCCGACCTCCCATTGGAGTTAACTGACAAGGGCTGGTGATTGGTAAGCACACCAGTAAGCCCCAGGTTTGCTATTATGCTTACTGGTTAACAAGTTAACATCTCTAATATAGTCTTAAATGACGCTCTGATAAACAAAGTAGAGAAATATAGCCTAGATCAGGACTGGACAAAATATGGCCTGCGGAACAGATCCAGCCTACTAAGCCACCAGATCCGGCCCACAGACACTGTGGGGAACCCCTGCTCCCCTGCTTGTCCCACAGTCCTGCACACCGCTCACAAAAGTGGCTGCAGGGCCATTTCTCTTTAAAAACTGGGGGCGGGAATGCTTCAGGCCTAACTCCCACCCCCAGCACAATGCCATTGGCTAGATTCTGACCAGAAAGTGGCCAATGGGAGCTGCCTGTTTGAACAACAGGCAGCCATGAAGCACTAGCTCCCTCCCTTCCAGCTCAGTTATTCACAGAAGCACATGGCTGGACAGCCTGTGCAGGTGTGGGGCAGGCAGGCAGGCTGAGAAACTTTTCAAGTTCTTCAAGCATTTAGCTCTGCAAGAAGGCAGGTTGGGGGGCTGGCTGGCAAGTCTGGCCAGAGCCTGCCTCTGGCACCCTACCCCATCTTCCCCAGCCCTGGAATTCAAAATGACCTTGACAAAAATAGTCTCAAATAAATAGAATGAAATTCAATAGAGACAAATACAAAGTACTCCACTTAAGAAGGAATAATCAATTGCACATATACAAAATGGGAAATGACTGCCTAGGAAAAGGATGTGATCCACTATAACCCTCACAAACACCCTATGACTCAGCAATGAAATATTGCTGCTAAAAAGCAAACATTATTCTAGGACTTATTGGCAGGAGTCCTGAAGCCAAGACATGAGAAGTAATTCTTCTACTGTCCTCAGCACTGTTGAAGCCTCAACTAGTGTACTGTGTCCAGTTCTGGACACCACACTTTGGGAAAGATGTGGACAAACTGGAGAAAGTCCAGAAGAGAGGACCAAAAATGGCAGAAGGTCTAAAAAACATGACCTATGAAGAAATTATAAAAAATTGGATTTGTTTAGTCAGGAGAACTGAAGACCAAAGGGAGACATGTTAGCGGTCTTCAAGTATGTAAAAGGTTGTTATAAAGAGAAGGGTGGTAAATTGCTTTCCTTAACTACTCAGGACAAAACCAGAAGTTGTGGGATTATGTTTGACATTAAGAAGAACTTCCTAAGTGTAAGTATAGTTAAGCACTGAAACTAGTTATCTTGTGGAATCTCTGTCACTGGAGTCTTAACAGTTAGACAAACATCTCTCAAGGATGGTCTGGTGTAGAAATAGTACTTAGTCCTGTCTCAGTGCAGAGAACTGAAGTAGACAACCTAGAAAGTCCCTTTCAGTCCCACAGTTCTATGATTTCTATTATTTCTTATTGAGATCTACATATATCCTTCCCAATACAAAGCCCAGGATATCAGACTTCTCTGAATACTTATTTCTTGGTTAAGCACAAGCATGAAATCTCTTAGCGCAAATGATTTTTCAGGGATAAATTAGGTAATTTTTGTTTACCTTTACAGCTGACCAAAACCGTCTTTCTTGGAACTTTGATTGTGGAGACAGTCTGTCTTCCACATCACTGGTCATGGAAAGGATGACAGGAAATTGGTAAAACAACAGATTAATGTTTTTTATTTAGAAAAAATATCCAGCCAATTGATCTGTTCTGAATACCGACGGGTGTTAACTTTAATTCTCAATCTAAGCGAGCCTCCACAACGAGAAGACAGGCCTCAGCTCTGTAACAGAACTTTAACATTTGGAACCCATCACTAGTCTACTAACATTAGAAACTGGAAACACTTCACCACACCTGATATTAGACTGACATCTCTGTACAGAGTCAAACAGTGGAGGGCAGATATTCTGCGAACTTCCTAGACCAGCTTTTGCAATGCATTTCCCCTAGTTTCCAATTCTCTGTGTCTCCTAATAAGAGGGATTTCCATTAACTCCAGGTTGTGAAATACCCAGAATATGGTGATAAATCTAATAAAGCAAACAGGATTAAAGCAAATTCTAAAACCAGCTAGGTATTTTTCTTTGCTGAGAAAAGACTTAAGGAAAACAGTAACAATTCATGAATGTGAGGAAGATATGTGCCTCACCAACATAAGGAAGGGCCCCACAACCTGACTCAATGACGTGGTGCACACTGGAAATTGTAGCTATTTCATTTGTTTCTTATTCATGTTGACTGTATATTAAACTAGCCCCTCAATTCCAATGAAGTGCTGGTAGTTACAGAATTAGCCTTACCTTTTAGGATACAGAGGAATAAAAACATCTTCCTCTATAGACTTCTTCATTCTTGAAACAACTGAGTTTACCATATCCTATTAAAAAATTGAATTACCACTGAAATACCAATGCTTCCACACACAAACTTTTAAATGATAGCTAGTATATTGTACAATATAATTTCAAAGACAGCATTTCCCTTTATATGAATGATATATCTATTATAGACAAATATAGTTGCCCCCTATTTTATTTTTTTTAAGCTATAGCCATCAACTGGCTGCAATTTTAACTGACAGTACCATACTCTTTGACCATTTGTCATTGTGGTGTTCTGAAAGATAATTTAATTTTCCATTTGCTTCATGTTATTTTACTATGATAGCAAGATGATTATACATAGACTATAAACAGGAGCAGAAGACAGTGGTAAATCATTCCATAATTGCCCTATTCAGCACACACAAACACACACCCTGAAGTTTTGGTATTGGTCACTATCAGAGACAAGATACTGGGCAAGATGGATGATGGTCTGAGCCAATATGGACATTCTTATGTTCTTATAATTACAAAATGAAACTGGTGATTAAGCAATAAACTCATCACATAGAAGAACTGAAAAACATTTACATAACTCTGTCATAAGCAATACCACAGAGTTACTTTTTTCACAAAAGGTCTAACAGCTTCATAGTATTTCTACACTTAAATTTAAATGTGGGTAATTTTTAAGTTTTATTTTTTCTTACTTTATCCAAGACATCAACATTTTCAGAAAAGAAACTACTATGTCTCAAAGCAGTGATCTGGTACACAGCAACACACATGGGTTTTCATATTCAAGATCTGATTTTCTATTTAAATTCACCAATTTTATGATGGTGTAATTCTTTGCACCATAGGAATGAAACTAGCATAATGAAGTAGAGAATCATGAACTCAGAGTACACAGTTATAAAAGAGTACACAGTTATAAAATAGTTAACATTAGAGATCTTTTTCACTGGTGGAATTATCCTTTTCTTTAAATAAAATAATATCCTTCCAGAAAGGAAGCCACTTTGTGAAATTTTAACAGGCTTTTAAAAAAAGCGTTTCTATAGCTCTAGTGTAGTTCTACAGAGTGAAAAAGATTTGAGCTCTGAAGCATCCTTAAGATTTTAAACAGTTAAAAGTGTTTAACTTTCATTGTATTTTTTTAAATCAAATGCAAAGTTAGGTTCTTGAAAAGCTTCACAACACAGTAAAAATATTACAATTATGATTAGCTTCTTCCTAATCGTAGTCACATTTTTTCCGGTAGCAGAAGTAAATTTCTGCCCTAAGATTCATACCTCTCCTAAAAGGGAACAGCATTTGCACATTTGAGAGCAGAACAATTCTGGCTTTACATTTTTGCTTATTACAGGTGACCTGCAAAGGTTAAATCAAATCCCAGCTACATTAGAATTACATGATGAATGCCCGCAACAAGGGGTAGTAAGAATAATCAATTATTTTTACATATACCATTTTCTTCTGGTCTCTTACAGCACAGTGCTTTTTACCTGTTTTGCTTTACTGGATTCATTTTTGGAAAGGGAAAGTTCTTCAAATATATTTTTGCAGAGTTGAACTAGGCTGACTGTTTGTGAAGTCGACAAAGGATCCCACACATGCTCTACAAAGCCTGAAAAAACATGCACCATTTCAGAAATTATGCACAAGGGTGGTTACTTGCTTGTTTTAAAATGTAATTCTAAACAGGCAGTAAACTTAATTTGCATATAATTGTCCACCATGCAAAAGATAATGTTACTTCATTCTTTCCAATAAGCATAAATAGATTGGTTTCATTAGATGCTCTTATGCCTTGTGATACATAAGCAAACCCAGTCTTTCCACCTGTCTATCCAATGCAGGGGTGGCCAACCTAAACCTGAGGAGCCAGAATTTACCAATGCACATTGCCCAAGAGCAACAGTTATGTCACCAGCCCTGATCATCTCCCCGCCACCACTCTCAGCACATCCCGCCCATTGGAAGCCCCTTCTCCTTTCCTCCCGCCCACTGTGATCAGCTCTCAGTGGGAGACACTGGAGGGGGGGAAGCATGGGTGTGACAGGCTTAGGGGGGAAGGTAGGAAGTAGCAGGATCCTAGGGGGAAAGAGTGGAGGGGGACAGCACCTAGGTCAGAGCTGGGGGTTGAACAGTGAGCACCCTTCAGCACAGCAGAAAGCTGGCACCTGTAGCTCCAGCCCTGTATTTGATGCCTATGCAAGGAGCCGCATATTCACTTCTGAAGACCCGCATGTGGCTCAGGTGCCACAGATTGGCCACCCCGATCTAATGCCACATTTTACCCTCTTTTATAGTCTGTTTCCTTGACAGCCACATATTTCTAAGGGTTTTCTCAGAAGTCATTTGTTGTCCTCTTTTTCCTGTCTTCCATTAGGTAGTATCCTATCAAGGGCTCATCTAGGAACACAGTTTTTTGACATCCAAACACCACACTCAAATCAGCCTTCTCAAATCATTGTCTCTATAGTCTGCTGAGCACTCTTCTGTAATACATTGGCATTGGTCAGTTTCATCTCATTGGCAGACCTGAATATTCCTTGCAAGTATCTCTCAAAGAATATATTACGTTTCCAGTTGTTGTTTCTAGCATTTGCCGTTACAAAAGCATATAACTGTGGATATTACAACAGCTTTGTATGACCTGGTTCTTGTTTGAAACTCCTTATTTTTCCAAATACTTGCCAATCTTGCCCTTCCAATTCTTGCTTCCACCTCCTTCTAGAGCTGGCCATCAGCAATCACTGCACTTCCAATATAGACAAATTAGTTCACCATGCTTTTATCTTCACTACTGATCTCATATGTACTATCATTGCTATCAGTGATCATTACATTTATGTTCTTTCAGCTGATTCTTAATCCTACTTGGCAGCTTCACACTGGACTTTGGTGGGGATCGTTTTCAGAGCATCACCATCTGTGTCCAACAGAACCATGTAATCTACACAGTCAAGATCTTGAAGTTTTCCTTTACTTCAATGTAATTCCTGTATCTCCCTTCGCTGTTGCTTTTCACATCATTTAATCTATCATGATGCAGAAGAGGAGAGGTGATAAATGCACCCCTACTGCATTCCAATGACGATGTCAAACCAGTTGATTTTTTCCACTTTCTGTCCTTACAGTATTTTGAATCATCATTCAGCATCTCATCCAGAAACACTATCTTTCCATGAAGTGTGTTGCCACAAGATCGTCCAAACATTTCTGTATGACTGCAGTCAAAAGCAATGGCAAAATCTAAAGACGTTCACGGCTAATCCCTGATGTTTGTTTTTATATGGAAATGCTCTTTTCCTTTCCACTCTTCTCTAAGAAATCTACTGTTTGAATGACAACCTCCATACTTAGAATATGCTTGACACTACCGCCCCTTAGCCTCATCCTAAAGAGTTATATAACATTTTATGTGCTGCAACAAAGACTCTAGCTTTACCATTATTATTAGCTACATATTACTGGTTAAATTAAGCAAGAAAGCTAAACATTTAATTTTCTAGTTATAGTTAACATTATTGAGGTCGTCTTAATATACCTGTAATTTTAGGAAGAATAATTTTCTCAGTGATTGTAGGCAAAATTGTTTGATCGGGGTCATCATTTCTCTTTGGTTGTGAGATAACTTTGGCATCACTAAATTCTTCTATAGCTCTGAACCAGGGCATCTCATTCAGAGAGATGAAATTCTGGGTAAGAAAAACAAACAGTGAGAGATAGCAGGCCCCGGAAGACTCACAAAGCATTTTGTCAAAGTATTTTCACCGATGGTTTCTCAGTGAAAATTCTTTCCCATGACAAGAAGGGCAAATACAAAAGTGATTTCACTTTATAAAGAAAATAGTGAAGAATTACCTGAACTGAGAAAGACCAAAAAGGTATATTAAAAAGATGCTGGCTGCAAAGGCAGATGAGATGGTACAATAACTAAGCAAGAAGGCTAGGAAGCAAATGAGATTAAAAACTTCGAAATTTTTGTAGATTCCAATGCTTGTGACCATCTCTTCCTGGCTTTCTATATCCCATGCTGCATTGAACTCTTCCAAAAATAATTCCTAGAGCATCTCTTTTAGGAAAACATCCCATCTCGATTCTAAAATTGCTATGGTTGAAGAATCCTACTACCTTTAGTAAATTGTTCCAGCGGTTAGCCATTACTGTTAAAAATGATCTCATCTGAATTTGTCTAGCTTCAGTTTCTAGCCATTGGATTGTGCTGTAACTTCCTCTGCTAGACTGAAGAGCCCATTATCAAATATTTGTTTCCCACAGTTATTTACAGACTGATCAACTCAACCCTGAACCTTTTCTTTGTTAAGCTAAATACATTGAGGTTCTTAAGCATCTGTCTATAAGCCATGTCTTGAACCCTCTCCTGTTCACCAATGAACTTGATGAACTGTGGAAACCAGAACTGGATATGGTATTCTAGCAATGGTCACACCAGTGCCAAATACAGAGGTAAAATAACCACTCTACTCCTACTCAAGATTCCCCTTTATACACTTAGGTATTGCATTAGCGCTTTTGGCCTCAACATTGTGCTGGAAGTTCACGTTCAGCTGATTATTCACCATGACCCCAAATCTTTTTCAGGGGGTCTGTTTCCCACAATATAGTCCCCCATCTTGTAAGTATGACCTACATTCTTTGTTCCCAGATGTATGACTTCACTTCTAGACATATTAAAACACACATTGTGTGTGTGTGTCCAGTTTCTTAAGTCATCCAGCTTTCTCTTATGTCTGTGACCTATTCTCTTATTTGCCACTCCTCCATCTTTGCATTATCTGAAAAATTTATTGGTGACCATTTTTTAATTTTTGGATTACTGATAAAAATGTCAAATAGCGTAGAGCTAAGAAGTGATCCCTACTGCACTGCACTCACACACAACAATGTCCCATTTGCAATTACATTTTGAGATCCATTAGTTTTTATATCAATGTTATATGTGCAATCTCAGTTTTGTACTGTTCCTGTTTTATAGTCAAATGTCACGTGGCACCAACTCAAATACTTTACTGAAGTCTGTATGTTACAACAATACTATTACCCTTATCAATCAAGTCTGTGAGCTCATAAAATATCAATTTAGTTTGATAGGACAAAATGGGTCTCAAGGACGTCTGTCTATAGGAGTTAGATCTTTTGTGAAAATCCCTGCCAGACTTTTCAAATACATGGGTAACACAATGCATCTTTACTGATTTTTAAAATAGACATTGGAAGGCATCTTCTGGGGGCATGACATGCCAAAGCATTACAGTACCATTCTACATCTTTACCTCTATTCTATCACACAAAATACCAAAATGATTCACACAAACCACATCTGGCCTAAAATTTGCACTGTTTATTGAAACCTGTTAACTCATGCTCTGGCAGACACACAGACACAGAAAATTACAGTTGTAAACCCTCACCATAAACACTCAGATTCCAGTCCCCATGTACAAGTCTGTTGAACAGCTATTAGATGCACTCCAATACTCCTGGAGGAATTCTGCATTTCTGCATACATACATAATTAATGAGCCATATATATTTTAATATTTTTCCCCCCCACAGAAAAAAGTTTCTGCTGAAAAGTTGCCGCAATTCTACTTTTTGCCCACCAGAGCGCGCTGTGGTGCTAGAACACAGCAGTTGCTTCCAGCTAGTTAGGGTACAGAGTCTTCTTCACCATACCTTTTGGAGGAGGGTCAAGAGACAGGGCCTATAGGAGACACACAGCATGGGGCTGCTGGAGGATCAGAGAGGGGCTGGTAAGGGGGGATGGATTTGGACAGGGCTGAGTGGGGCTAGGTCTACACTGTAGCTTTTTCCACTCCCTTTTCTGCCATTTGGCTCCATCTAGATGAGGCTATTTAGCCTCCTCTTTTGGAGGAGCCCTTATTCCTCGTAGAATGAGGTATACAGGGCTCCCTGAAAGAGTGCATTAGCTCTTCCACAAAAAAAGTGTAAGAACAAACGCATTCCTTGGACACGGCAAAGTTTTTCCGGGATACCTTTTGGTATCCCGGAAAAACTCCACACTGTACACATACCCTGGGAGTGGAAGCACATAGCCACAGAAGGGACAGAAGCCAAGAGCTACAGGGGAAACGGAGATGACTAAGTGGGAATGCAGGAACATGTGGGCAAGAGAAGGGAGGTTCACTGCTCCAAGTGGAAGAAGTGGCTGAAGGAGAGCAAAGAGCTATGGGAAGGAAGTACAGGGACACAGTGTAGAAGGAGTGGGTGTCTGAATGTGGGTGTACAGACTTGTGGCAGGAGGTGTGGGAAATACAGTTTTGTATTGTAGCTTCAATTAATTATTAGTCAAAATTTGTATTAATATGCCTAGTAAGGAATTCGTTTGTCAACTTTTTTTTTTAAATCTTTTTAGTTGTCTGTATTGTTTTGTTTTTGTTTTTAATTTTTACGGGGGACAAATAATGACGAAAGGATCAAGGTGTGCGGGTCACAAGTTTAAAATAAGGGAACCAAATGGGGACACCGAGCAGAGAATCCCGGACAGCGCCCACTGCTCCTCAAAGCTGTCTGTATTGGTAGACATACTTTCCAACAAGTATTTTGAAATAAGTTACCAAAAATAATTGAAACAGGTATGATTATATTATGTTATTATGCAGAAATTGAAAATATTGTGCATATCATTTTTAATTTTTTGGAACAAAAATTCCTCGGGAGTAATTCCATAGGTAACAGCTATTAGAAGTGATGCCAAGAGATGAAGGCAGGTCCCTACAGTAGTGAGGCCCCATATAACAGGGCTTTACAGATTAGAACTAACACCCTGAAATGCTCCCCAACACAAGTGGAATGTTAGTGAAATATATGTATAAGAAAATACACCATACCAATTGATAAGTGATAAAATTTATTGGTAAACATACCTCAAGAGGATTCCAGCCTATTAACTGAATTCTGATTAATGGGTTTAAGAGTTTAGGTAGGCATAAACTAATGTAAGCATCATAATAAGAATCAGGAAACTTCTGTCTCCACTGCTGGAATTTCAACAAGATATTTCTGATGTTGCAAAAATCTGCATGCACATCTTCACAGATCTTCTTACTCTCTTGTAAAATATGATCTGTGGATAAAATACATTTGTATATAGAGAAATATTACTAAAATATTTATGGATGCACAAAGTAAAACAGAATACACATCGACACCACACTTGGACAATGTATCCATGTGATAAACTGCTTTTGTCATGAACCTTTGACACTTCTAATTAGGGCTGTTGAGAAATCCCAGTGAACTCACATGATTAACAAAAAAATTTAAAAACATTATGATTAGCCACACTGAAACAACAGAATGCCAATTGAAAAGATATTTTGGATGTTTTTCTTCATTTTCAAATATTTTGATTTCTACTACAACAGAATACAAAGTGTACAGCGCTTAAGGATGTTAACAGGTAACTGGTTATCTTAGCCCTGTGCAGGGTTGGAAGCAGCTGGGCTGGAGGAGGCCCCCCTCCACTAGTTACCCCAGTTAATTAAATGGGATTTTACATCCCTAACAGTGCTCACTTAATATTTTGCATTACAAATATTTGCACTGAAAAAATCATAAAAAATAAATAGTATCTTTCAGTCTACTTCATACAAGTACTGTAGTGCAAACTCTACTGTGAAAGCACAATTTAAAGATATAGACTGTGTTACATAACTGCATTAAAAAAATGTAAAACGTTAGAGCTTATAAGTCCACTTGGTCCTCCTCCTTTGTAGGAAACATTTGAAAATATTTAAATAAATGGTTTTTTATTATTGTTTTTAATTGCACGATTAATGTTTTTAATCTCTTTAGTGCCCTACTAATAAATTCCAGGTCCCTGAGAAATGTCTAACTGTTTCTCTTTATTTTTTCAATAATTTCCCCAAAAGATGTGGTCCTCCCGCAGCACTCAAAAAAAAATTGTGGCACAAAACTCAGAACAGACAAGGTTTAGTTTTGAACTAGCAGCAGATTTAAATGATTAGTACCTTGAAAAGCTCTATACCAAAAAGCAAAGGGGAAATAGATCCACAGCTATTCTGTGCAGAACTTGCTTCTAACCTTAGGACGCAAAATTTCAGTCTTTGAAACCACATTGTGATTATCCATTGGAATAAACTATTTTAGAAGTGCTGTTAGTTATATTTTTCCTCTCCCTCTGAACCTTGCATTACTATGCTTAAGGTGATTAGAGAAGTCTTTTTGACTACAGAAAACAAAGTTTCTACATTTCTTTAAAAATAAGCAGCACACAACATACATGGTAGTTTGACATCACATTTTGTCAGAACACTTTTGGGATAACTTTTGGCTATCATTTAAATATAGGCTTCACTATATGCAAACAACGTGGCCATCCCAAACTCATACGACACAACCAATGTACCGCACCATATTCTAACTAACAAACAAAACTTTTAACTTAAGATTCAAAATTATTTCAGGGTATTTCCTCACTATAATTGCATGACTCGAGAGTTTTCAATTCAGGTGTAGTAATTAAAAAAAAAAACCACACCAACATCCTTTTTCAAAAGCAACTTATCTTTCTCTTAGAGACATGAAGGAACTTTGCTCAATTACAAGGCAGTCACTGACCTTTGTTTTTCTGAAAATCAGTCATCTCTGCTGGAGATACCTCATCATCACTGGACATGCCCTCATGGTGATCAGATTTTCCAAAACTCTCTCTTGCTTGCCTTCTGCATGTCCTATATTTTGCAATGAACTCACATTAGATATAGATATGCTGAAGGGTCTCTAAGAGAGAACACTTTTTATGAAGGCGGGATTATTTTACAATACAAATGAAGAGGGGAAAAATTCAAAAGGAAACAGAATCAATACTGAATATTACAAAATATCTGTTTTTACTGTTAAAGCAGAACTAAAAAGTGGAAAGCATGCACAAACTGGTTTTGGAAATTGGGATTAATATCAGGACACTTGCCACTGGCAATGTGTTGCACTCAGTAGGATCTTCTAACCCTTCCTCCCTTAGCCTTCTATCCCCACTTCACCCCCAGCTTTTCCAACATCTTCTACCACAACCCCACTCCTTAATTACTGAACTTCAGGTTCAGCTGTATCTATGCTGGACTGTAGTATAGCATTTCTTCTAATAACTCTAGTGCAAAATAGGATATGACACCATACGTCACAAAGACCATAAAACCTAGAACTGGGGCACTCAAGACTCAGCCCATGTAAAAATTCAGAGGTGTAGTTGAGTTCCAATGTAGCTATCAACACAGAAAGGGGTTATATCAGGCCTCAGATTCCAGAACCCATGTATCTTTTTCTGGAAAATGCTCATTTGTTTAAATGAAATTTTTCACATCAATGTAATACTTTCATTTATCACTTAATTGTAGGGATGTAAAAAAACTAGTCGACAAACATGTTGACTAGTCGCTTCCCACCTCCCCTTGCTGCCTCTATCAGAAAAAGGCAGCAATGTAGGGGGAAGAGAAGGGGTTCTTCAAAGCACCAGCACCATGTGGAGCCCGGGTTCTGCCACTTTGAAATTCTGTGTGCAGCCCGGGCCAGCTGGGGACCCCACGGCTGCACACAATGTTTCAAAGCAGCAGAGCCCAGGCTTCATGTGGTGCTGCCACGGGCCCCATGCTCCCCACAGTGCTTTCACCTTTGAAGTGTAGCAACAGCTGTAAGGTTGTTGCTACACTTCAGAGTCAGAGGTGCCCTTATCGACTAATCGAATAGTCGATGCAAAGTGCATCAACTATTCTATTAGCCAATTAATTGAAATTTTACATCCCTACTTAACTGTTCTACATATTTACCTAAAATGAAGCTGCTTCTTGTATTTTCATATATTTTAATTCTAATGACAATGCTTCTTCAATGTGCACTGGTAGACCCAACTCATCATCTTATTTCAGGTTAAAAAAAGTTTATTTCAAAGCTTTCAAATACTTGTTAATTTGTTTTTTTAACAGTAAAGTTCATCTACAGTGATAGTGATCTAGGATCTAACATTAGATCAAGAAAATTTCTCATGAGCTGAGGGAAAAAAAAAAATCTACTGATTGGGCAAGATGACTTAACTAGTTATTAGCATCTTCAGTTTGTGCAATTCCATTATCTTCAACCTACTGATATCATGGTGCTTTTTGACAGCATTTTGGTTTCCCAACACAATGATCTAAAGTTTCTTTCTACACAAGTTCACAACACCGATACTCAATAACTGCTTTTCCCATCTCTCATAAGAAAGTACATTAGGTTCTGTGGGGACAACAAAACCATAGATGCTTAGATCCCAAGCAACTTGAGAGTGAAGATTATTATGAAGTAACATGTAAAAGTGTATTCCAAATAGTCCCACTTCTAAGATTTGGGAAGCCAACTAGTTAGTATTCCTTTTGGTAATTAATTAGACAGAATCCAAGAAAAATATTAAATAAAAGTTTCAGGGTTAGAAATTCTGCATATTTACATTCACCACTATATGAAAAATAAGAGTTACTCTAACCATGTGTGATCAAAGTTATATGAATTTATGTTTTATAATTACCTTCGAGACTCACACTCTTCCAGGAGTAGTTGAGTCTTTTCATCATGTTCCAAGCGGTCGTCATTTGATTTGCCATTCTTTCCTATGAATAGGAACAGTTGCATTACAACCCGGACTGGTTTGCTATTTCCATTTTCTTAAATACAAAATATTTTTGTCCATACTATTATTTTCCCTTTATATAGTTTCTTATTTTAGAAATGACATGGAAAAAAAATTTCATCAGTAACCTCTGAAATGTTAAAGCAGAACATCATTACACATAGGTTTGCTGACTATAATAATCTGATATGCCAGCTCCTAGATGTAACACAGTATGGGGGCAGAGTATGAGTGATAAAGTTACAATGCATATTGTTGTATAGCAGTGGCCCTCAACGCGGTGCCTGCGGGCGCCATGGCACCCGCCGGGCCATTTACATGCGCCCGCAGAGCAATCTGGGCTGGCCCCACCCCTGGGCGTGCAGCAGGTGCCAGCCCCGGGCGCATGGGCGGCCCCTGCCCCGGGGTTGCGGCGCATGCCAGTGCTGGCCCCGTGCATGCAGCGCCTGGGCGGCCCTTGCCCCGGGGTCGTGGCGCATGCTGGTGCCGGTGGCCTGGGCAGCCTCTGCCCGGGGTCGCAGCACATGCTGGTGCCGGCCCTGTGCATGCTGCGCCTGGGCGGCCCCTGCCCGAGGTCGCAGCACATGCCAGTGCTGGCCCCTGCCCAGGGTCGTGGCACATGCCGGTGCTGGCCCCGGGTGTGCAGCGCATGCTTGGCCCTGCCCCCGTACGCATGGTGCCCGGCAGCCCCGAAACATTGGGAATCACTGTTGTATAGTATCTGTTGAAGATAAAATGAGTGTCTTATTGAATGTGCTGTATACCTTCAGCACTGTCAACAACAGGGGTGGGCAATAATTTTTTGCCAGAAGGGGCAAGGCCAGGATGCTTCGTGCTTCCCTACCCACAGACCATGATTGGTCTGGGGGTAGGGGAGTCCCTTTGCCCCCCTTACCCAATAAGCACCCATGCCCCTGATGGTAGCAAGAGACTTCCTTTGCTCCCCCACCCCCTGGTCAATCAGGGCCTGGGGTGGGGGAGCACACAGTTTCCTCCTGCCCTGCCAGGAGCCGTGTGCTTCAAGTGACGCATGTTCCTGGCAGGGGAAAGGAAACTTCATGCGCTTCCACCCGCCCCATATGCCCCAATTGGCCTGGGGGTGGAGAAGCAGCAGGGGCCTCCATGGGCTGGATCCAGCCCACGGAGACCCTTTTGCCCACCCCGGTATACAATGAATGCTAGAGACTTCTCCCAGTCAGTCAAAACTGAAACACTGCAACAATTTTATTCCAATTCTAGTCGTTAATCATTATTCATAATACTTACGGTTAGAATATTTGGGTTGGAACCTAGATCTAGTTATAAAAAAACAGCACTAGTCTAGTCCTACACTAAAACTGCCTTCTGTTGCTGTTGAGTGCTCACTGTGATCGAGTCAACCAATTGTTTCTAGTCTGATCTCCTCGTAAGCCAGTAGAGAATAGCCTGATTAAGCTGGAAACATTTGACACTTGGGCTACTCACTTGTCACCATCTGTGTGCTCTCGCCCCCCAACTCCTCAATTTCTACTCAAGAAATACAAAAGCTACAGTTGCTGAATTTTTTTTTTAAATGTCATACAGGTATAAATGTCCCAGGTCCAGCACCCCTGGGACCAGACCAGTCCTGGATGAGGGATTTTGCCAGACCAGGGAAAGTCATTTCTAGGCCTCCACCACCACCATGGTCTCGCTGCCAGCCTCTCCGCCAGCTTCCCCTTGTTGCCAGACCCTCAGCACAGGGCTCCCTCGCTGCTGAGCTCCCGGCCCCACGGAGCAGCCCCTTGCTAGGGTGTAGCTGCACCCCTAGGCAGCAGCCTCACTTGGGCTTCAGCCTCACTTGGCAGCCTGGCTGCCTACCAGCCTCACTGGGCAGCTCCACCGGGCAGCAGTGGGGCTGCTGGTCTCTTTCCTGCACTGCTGTTAGCCCCACTTCCCAGTTCCTCACACCACTGCCAGGCAGCCCCGCTGTCAGGATCCTGGCCCCACGGGGAAGCTCTGCTGCCTCCTAGTCCCAATGCACGGCTATACTGCTAGCCTGTCAGCCCCGCTACTGAGCTCCAGCCACTCTGCCTCCTGGCCCCCTTTCAGCGTCCCTCCACAGTGTTACCACTGGGTGGCAGCCCTGCTGCTGGGCTCCAAGTTTCACTGCCACAGGGCAGCCCTGCTACTGGGCTCCAGTCCCACTGCAGGGCTCCTAGCCACCAGCTCTCCACTGGACTCTCTGGTCCTGGAACATCCCTGGTCCTTCTAGACCAGGGATGTTGCCAGACAAGAGTGTCCCGGTTAAGAGAGGTTGAACCTGTACTAACTTGATAGCAGCTGGATACAAGTAGATTCATTTTTCAGATCCTCTTGCCTACGTTTCAAGAGAATTATGGCTTGTTGTTGAAGTAGCATCTGCATGGCTGCCTCCAGTTCATCAATATGAAGTAGCTGAAATATATTCAAATGAGATTATATTTTCAGTTAACTGATAGAATTACAAAAGAAAAGATGAAAGTGTGCAAAAGCAGAAGTAGTTTCCCCCAATTATTTTTATACATAACAGTGATGAAAAACCAGAATAAGAAGTTTCTGTTCCTTTTGATTAGACCTTTCAGGCTCAGTTCATGCTAAGCTAAGAAGTACTATCTACTGAGAGGTCTAAAGAAATAAACAGAATACTTAGGTAATGTGTTCGGTTTTTCTTCTAACCGCTGCTCTTACAAGCTCAAAAAAGTTTCTGGGAATCAAGCTGCTGTCTTCCATCCATTTTACACACGACCAGTAAAACTTCAGTAGGCCAAAATTTCACCTTACGTTATATTTGTATTCAAATTAGGCAGTCAGATACCCTTGCAACCTCAAAGCCTCCTGCAGGCTTACATAGAAGTAACTGCCTGGAACCTAGGAAGCAATTTGGTTCATGATGCAGAAGATGGAATAGATACCAAATTAACCTTAGCTATGCTGGGCTTTGCAAGGACAGAAGGAATAAAATCTTATTCTATCAGAACATCCATCCACAAGAGACTGTGAAATCTACTAGCGGTCACAAATCCATCCTAGCATGTTTAAAAAAATATGGCCCACCTGGTTCATTTCAGATGAGCGTTATAGGCCCAAGTTACACTCTGAGCTAATTAAAAATAATCAGTTGTCACCACTCACTCAGCTGTTCCAGTACTAGGAAAATAGAGAATTATCTTCCTATCAAGAGGAATTAAGAGTATTCTCTCATCCAAAACAAAATTTCAGCTACACCAGACTAACACGGCTACATTTTTATCACTACTCTCACCCAAAAGGTTTCAACAAGACTGCTGTTAAAGCTTTAATTTTAAAGTATGGTCTCACTTTCCTTTCACCATTTAATCATTTGAAATAAAGTTATGAAATGGGCAATTTTGTTTTACATTTAAGATTTTTTTAATGAATACCTTGCTCATTTTGCAGTTATTCTCTCCCTTTCTGATATTTAAATTGAGGTCTTACAGGGAGCACCTAAATTCTATATACAGTAATGCAGACTACACAACAGTAGCCACCCAGTAAATAATGGTAGTGTGTTCTTTCCCACACCCAGACTGTAAGCAGCTTTGTTTGTCCTCTCTCTCTCTCTCTCTCCTTTAAACACACATGGCGGTTACGATAGGAAGGCTACGGCACACAGGTGTGCTTCAGCTAGTTAAATATAGTACACACAGGTTGTGTAAAAGAACCCTCTCCCTGCCCTGCTAATACATCTTGATCTAAACTTGAAACATTAACTCCATCCATTCTGTAATACTGAACACTTTCCTTTGAAAGTTTTGAGACGCACATAGCTGAGGACTTAGGTGAGACCTTCAATTTAATTTTAAATGTTACTGAAAATAGCATAATTTACTAACTCTGTGTGTGTTGACATATCCTTGTTCTAGCCAATTATTTTTATTTTGGGAAAAAAAACCTTGTATTGCTCTGCCTACAACCAGTTCTAAAATTAATCCTCAAGCCATCTGTCAAATGACAGAGCTGCTCAATAAAGTGATGACAGGAAGAGGATATTGAGAAGGGATTTTTTAAAGTTATTTTACGTTAACAGCAAAAACCCTATGTCAATAATTAAATTGTACAATCGCAACCTTAAGTTTTACTATCCTTCCCCCCCCCAAAAAAAGACAAATTGAAAAAAGAAAAGTATTTTCCTTAGTCTTTTTTTATAACAATTGTAAGCACTATTCACAGATGTTTTTCTAAATTGATTGAATCCCTTTAATATTGTTTCTCCATACTTGGTGCCAATAAAATGCTAACTTCTAGAGGAAAGTGACTATTCTATTGGCTGAATAGATCATAAATCTCATTCCATCTCCTTAAAAAGTAGGTACCTTTTCATTCAAACAGTCTACAAGATTTTCCATGTAAGTTTTCATAGATCTATAGAATTTGTAATTCAGAGCTGCATTTGAAGCTCCCTCTAACTCCTGGATAGTATTCTTTGAGCTTTCAATGTTCTGTGAATATTTTTCATACTCTCTCTGGTGAGCACGATGAAGGTCCTGTAATGATGTTATTCTGAAAAAAAGAAAAACACTCAAACATTTGTAAATAACTTAACAAAAACTGTTTGCAAACAAGTTAAGCCAGTTTTTCCCTCAAACATTTTTATGTAGCAAACCTAATTCTAGGTTATTAATAATAGTGCTTACTTCCATTAGCCTCACTCAAAAAAATCTACTAAGAATTAATCACGCCAACATTTCCCAATGTGTTCAACTGTTTTCATGTACATAGGTGGTAGCTTAGATATCAATGACAATACCTCATTGTAAACACTCTTGACTATTTCACTGTTCATATAAAACAGGAAAAACCTGATATTCTGAAGATCTGCACTCCAGCGTCTGCTCATTTTGGGCAGACCTTTAGCTATGCAATGCAGGACTGAATGTGGGCTGCCATTTGTCTCATTTTCCTGAAGTGGTATTCAGCTTCCAAGTTTGAAAAACTAAACAGTGTGTCAAAAAAGTAGTCATTATGATTAACTATCTAGTCAAATAATACTAAAAGGAAACAATTCTATCACAGTTCAAAAAAAATCATGTTCAGTTCAGCCTTTCTGAAATTATGCATATTTTAAAACACATTATGATTGAATTAAATTATTTTCTTATCCCTGCTGGCTTGCAAGAAGATGATCTAATTTTTTACATTCCTTAATATCTTCATTCTCTTTTCTGAATTTTATATTTAAGTGAATCAAGAATTGAACTGATCTTCTCCAGGAAAGTAGGCAAAAAACATTACCTGCTACATGATTCTTTAAGCCAATTTAACCACAATTCTTAAAACTGATGTCACTGGGGCTCTGCATGGGTGCACAGGTTTCTCCATGCATAACTCTTCACAGGAAAAGGACCTAAAATTGGTGTTAAGATTTCAACTTTGTGTAATTTGTGTACAGGCAGTCCCCGAGTTACGCGGATCCGACTTATGTCGGATCCGCACTTACGAACGGGGCTCTCTCGCCCCGGAGCTCGCAGGCAGCGGGACCGCCCAGAGCGCAGCGGTCCCGCCACCTCAACCTCTGGGACGAGAAAAGCTGCTCCGGGTGCCCCTGGTCTGCTGGGGACCATCTCCAGCAGACCAGGGACACCTGGAGCAAAGCCGGGGAGGCGGAGGGGTCCCGCGCATCTGAGGCTTTGCTCTGGCAAAGCCGGGGAGGCGCGGGACTCCGCCGCCGCTGCAGCTTTGCTCCCGGTGTCCCTGGTCTGCTGGGGACCGTCTCCAGCAGACCAGGGACACCTGGAGCAAAGCCGGGGAGGCGGAGGGGTCCCGTGCCTCTGAGGCTTTGCTCTGGCAAAGCCTCAGAAGCACGAGACTCCGCCACCGCTGCGGCTTTGCTCCCCGTGTCCCTGGTCTGCTGGGGGGAGGGGGGGCGCACCTAGTGCGCCCCCCCCCCCCAGCAAACCAGGCTTTTGTTGTGGACCCTGACGTAGAGCAGCTGGGGTGCTGCCGGGTTGGTCCTGCAGGGACCTACCTGACAGCCCAGCTGTTCTGTCCCAGGCTCGAGATTCAGCCGCTGTTGAAACTGATCAGTGGCTGATTCCAGGAAGTTGGGGGCAGAGCAATTCTGCCTCCAGCTTACTGTAGTCAGCCCCTGGTCAGTTTCAGCAGCAGCGGCTGAATCTGGAGCCAGTTCCGACTTACATACAAATTCAACTTAAGAACAAACCTATAGTCCCTATCTTGTACATAACTCGGGGACTGCCTATATTTGCTTAATCTCCCACACACTGCATTACCACCAGGGTCAGCAACTGTGGGGATGGTGTTGGCAGAGAAGAGCTGAAAGCATTTTAATCAACATTTCATCAAGCCCTTCTCATAGCATGCTCGCGTGGCGGCTTTGGGGCAGGGGTGGGCGATAATTTTCTCAATTGGGCTACTTCATGAATTTTGATACATGCTCAAGAGCCAGCTCCCCAGAAGGAGCAGAGCCTCAGGCGGATGAGATGGGCAAAATCAGGTCAGGGGCCGAAGCCCGCTCTGCACAGCTAGCAGGAGAAACCTGGGAGCCTCTCAGCTGCAGGATGGAGCAAGGTGGGGGGAGGGGCAGCCGAACACATGCTGTTGGCAGTTAAGTATGCGCTCTGTTAAACAGCTGGGCAGGCCAGAGAGAAATACTTGGCAAGCCAGATTTGACCCCTGGGCCTGATTTTGCTCACCTCTGCTTTGGGGTGAACACCATTAATTAGCATACATTAGTACACCATCACATGACTCTGCACTGGTACTAGTATAATGGAAGAGAGTTTTAACAAAATACTGCACGTAGACACTGCCACAGTATTACTACCAAGCAAACCAAAAAATCTTAATACTGGTCTGGGTATTGCAACAAGTTCATTACACATAAAATAATACTACTAAGATTCTCTAGTATGGGGAAGAGGGAATTGAACAGACGTGACAGTGAGACACACTGGTTCATAAAGACATTAATGCAGCACTGTATGTAACACAGGATGCTCAAAATTTACATTTCACACTAGCAATATTTACCTTGAAGTCAGTTGCTTCTTCACAACTTCCAGGGACACAGGTGGCAGTGAAACAGAGGGATCAAACTTTATTTTCACAGGCTGAGATTTATGTAGAGAAGTGTCAACATTTACTCCCTGTGAGAATCAGCATTGTTAATTTTTATGAACTTGTTTTTCTCTGGAACTGTAAGCTTTAGCAGGTCCAGTGATTAGAATATAACACAAGTTGTTACTCTGTTCATAGTATAATACCACATTTCAGTGCTGAACACAAAATTAGATTTTTCTGTGCAAAAGGTATACTTAGATAAAGCTAACTATCCAGACATTTCTTCAGTTTGAACTACATGATTTTCCTCTTTCCATGAGCTGATAATCCCTGTAATTTCCAGCACTGTACAAAACACTTCCCTCCTGAAACCTAGTAGGTTGGCCGCATTTTTTAAAGATGTTTCAATATCTTTACAGCCAACAGTAAATATATTTGTGTTTTTTCTTTATATTTTGTTTTAGAAGAGAAAGTTGTTCACGGTGTACCATTCTTTGATAGGTTAACGGTTTAATACGGTCCCCCAGGTAATTTGGCAATATCTATCTTTTATGGCCCCCAACGAATCCATATGTATTGAGATGAATACATTGTAAAATCTCAGTTAACGTCAGTTGGTCTAAATCAGTTATAAATATATTTGGACACAACATGTATACTTGGTGTTATGTTCCTGTTCATATTTTTTGAACTTAAAAGTTGACAGACAACCTTTATTACCAATAATATGTAATGTACTTTACAATGTTCCTGACATATATTTCAGCTTCCTGGATTTTTTTTTTCATCTGGCCTTCAGATATGAAAGGCAGAGTGATTTAACACCTGTTTAGATTTGTCATCCATGTGACGAAATGAAAAGTATTCCGTTTGCAATAAACTTTGCATAAAATAGTTAATTTGCATTTAATTTTAATGGTTCAAAGAATGTCAGGCAAAATGGTCGGCCCTCACGCATGTTCACTTCATCAAATCTGGCCCTCTTTAAAAAAAGTTTGGACACCCCTGGTCTAGAGAATATGACCTATGAGGGAAGGCTGAAAGAATTGGGTTTGTTTAGTTTATAAAAGAGAAGAATGGGGGGGGGGGGGGGGGGCATGATACCCTTTTAAATACCTGAAAACGGCTATCACAAAGAGGAGGGAGAAAACTTGTTCATCTTGGCCTCTGAGGATAGAACAAGAATCAATGGGCTTAAACTGCAGCAAGGGAGGTTTAGGTTGGACATTAGAAAAAAGTTCCTCTCAAGGTAGTCAAACACTGGAATAAACAGCCCAGGGAGGTTGTGGAATCCCCATCTCTGGAGATATTTAAGAGTAGGTTAGATAAATGTCTACCAGGGATGGTCTAGACAGTATTTGGTCCTGCCATGAGGGCGGAGGACTGGACTCGATGACCTCTCGAGGTCCCTTCCAGTCCTAGTATTCTATGATTCTATAACGATGGTTCCTTGAGATGTGTGTCCCTATGGACGCTCCATTTCAGGTGCTGAGGGTACTACCTACAGGACTCGTGCTTGGTCCCGACCGATCTTTTGGATCACCTGGGAAATGAGTTGCAATGATTGGAAAGATGTAAGGGAGTGGAGCTTCCCATTTCAAAAGGAAAGCATCACCAAGGGATCCCTTGCCAAGGCCTGCCCTGGAGCAAAACAGGTGACATTTGCGGGTGTGATGGGTTGCAAAGAGATTGATGTCAGGGTGGTCCCACTTGAACACCTCATGGAGGAAGACTGTTGTTTCAACTCCCATTCTCATCAATCTGAGAACACATGACTAAGGTTGTCCGTAGCTTCGGTGCATAAGGAGTTGTATCATGCTCCACCTTAATAGTTGATGTAGTACATGCACATCATGTTGTCCGTAAAAGTACAGATCATCTTGTTCTGAATATGTGCTAGGAAGTGTCGGCATGCATATCGCACTGCCCTTAATTCGAGAAGTTTGATATGTAACTTGGTCTTTTGGAGGGGCCATTTACCTTGCACAGTGTGGAAATCTAGATAAGCTCCATAACCCACGAGGGAGGTGTTTGTAGTTATAGTGACTGTCAGAGCTGGCTGTAGCATGTTGCGTGATTGTGTCCACCATTGCAGGGACACAAGAACATCATGGGGAATGGATGCTGTCTTGTTTTGAGTTCCCTGAAGGGAACCTAGACCGTGGCCAGCCCGTGCTTGCAGACACCTCATGTGAAGCCTGGTGAATTGTACTACATACGTCGTAGCTGCCATATGACCCAGTTTTTCAAGACCGTTCTGTACTGTTGTGTGTGGACAGGCCCGTACTGTATTGATGAGAGCTATGATTAGCGAAGAGTTGCTCTGGGTATGCTGGAGTCTAATTGAGCCCCTATTAACTCTAGGATTTGTGTGAGCTCTAATGTGGATTTCTGGTAGTTAATGAGAAAGCCCAGGTTGTGCAGCAGAGTAATAATGGTGTGGAGCATGTGTCTTATGTCATGATAGGATGTCCCTTTGATAAGGAAGTCCTGTAGGTAGGGGAATATTATCACCCCTATGTGATGGAGATATGCTGCTATGACTGCTAATATTTTAGAGAAAATCCATGGCACTGTTGATAGGCCAAATGGGAGGACCAAGTAAAGATCATAATTGATGCCCGCTGGGAATCGAAGAAAGTATCTGAGCCACATGGATAGTTATAGGAAAACAGGTTTTCTGGAGGTCAAGGGCTAAGAACCAGTCTCCACTGTCTAATGCTGGTATGATGGTTGCTAAGGTTACCATTTTGAAACTTCAGTTTGACATATTTGTTGAGTTATCTGAGATGAGGATGGGCCTCCATCACCCCTCTCCCTCCCCATCTTTTTCTGGGTTAGGAAGTACTTGGAATAGAATCTTCTTCCCTGGAAAGGTAATTAAACTGTCTCTATTGCTCTGATTTGGAGCAGATGTTGAACTTTTGTCTGTTATGGACTCTTGTGGGAAGGTTCCATGAAGCAGGACGGGAAAGGAGGGCGAATAGGAGGGACAGAAGTAAAAGGAATGGAGTAGCCCAGATGGACAATCTCTAGCACCAATCGGTTGGATGCAATCTGGGCCCAAAGATAGTAGAAGGGCCGAAGCCGATGGTTGAATGGAAGGTTGTTTGACACAGATGGTATTACCATGGAGATTTTGTTAGACCCCTGACCAAACCTTCAAAACTGTTTGGAGGTAGAAGGTTGGTTTGTTGAGGATTGGTGTTAACACTAGGTCTGTGCCTCTGTTAACTTTGTCTCTGTCTGTAGTTGAAGGACCTTTGTGTCTGCCTGTAAACATCTCTAGATCAAGGGTAGGGGTTATACCTCTGACACTTTTTGGGTGGAGTGTACATGCCTCGAGTCCTGAGAGTTGTACGAGAGTCCATCATATGTAGGACTGAATCAGTTTTGCTGGCAAAGAGGTGGGACCTGTCAATGAGGAGGTCCTCTACCTTCAAGTGGTGTTCTTTTGGTATGCCCAAAGCTTGAAGTCAAGAGGCCCTACATATTACTATGGCTATTGCCATGCTTCGGACTGCCGAATCTGCTGCATCAAAAGCCACTTGAAGCATCGTGCAGGCTACTGTATGTCCTTTTGTGATGGCTTGAAGCGGTGGGAATTTCTGATCCGGAAGGAACTCCAGAAGGTCTTGTAGCTTTGAGAAGATTGTGCGGTCATAATCTGCTAGGAGGGAAGAATAGTTGGCTACAAGGAGTTACAGGGTCACCGATGAATATACGTTCCTACCAATTACATCTACGCACTTATGGTCCTTATCTTGCAGGGTGGTCAGAAACAATGGGCATTTTGACCTGTGGTGCACCACATCTACCACCAAAGAAATAGGAAATCCACATCTTTCACTGGCACAAAATATTTCCTGTCCACTCTTATTCGTGGGGGTATCGGGCAGGGTTTAATATTGCCTTATCAGAAGCATGATCTTGGATGATGTAGATGGTTGCAGCATTATCAGTAGTCTGTGTTGTTTTTCTTGGACCTCCTGGAAGTCTATTTCCTGAGCGCTAGCAACCCACTTAAACAGCTCTTGGAACTGCTTAAGACCATCCACAGGAGCAGGAGTGATGGTTATGACTGCCTCATCCCGAGAAGAGGAGGAATTGTGAGGATGGGACCTCTGCTCCTCTTCTGCCACGTCCTCATCCTTGTCCAACAGTGGTTGTTTAGAAGGAGAGGGATTGGTATCCTGACTGGAGGGGGGGGGGGGAAATCTAGTAGGTCTCCTCACCAATGTAGAAGGAGCTCTATAATGGCTCCTGTGCAAGGAACATATGTGCCACAGTGGCCATTGTGGTCACATGCATGTGACAAGGCCAATACTGCCCATACAAATTGGGCGAAGGCAGTACACGTGTGGATCTGGTGTAGCGTGGATTTCATGGGGGACGTCTTTGGGTGGGATAGGAGCATTGGGATGAAAATCTACTGCCCCATGGTCCCGTGTCCAGATCACTATATGATTTTGATGGTGCAGGTGATCCAGAAGAGTCGGTTAATTGGGAAGGGGAGGCGGGAGAGTGTGGCACTGAGAAAACCTCAGTGTCTGCATATGCTGACGGAGTTGAAGCCGAGGCACATTTGGAGGTTTCGTGCAGTGAAAGCAGTAAAACAATTGGTGCCGAGGATGGTGTCAGCATTGGTGCTCATGGTGGCGGCACGTTAGCACAGGATGGCATGGTCTCAGTCCCATCTTCAAGGCCGCTTTCAGTGGCACAGTTGGTGCCATATCTGGCGTCACTGTGGTCGGTGTCTTATGTCTTGGTTCCGACTGGGCATCCTTATGTGTCATGCCGTCTTTCATTGGAGTGGTGCCAGAGGTGCTGGGCTTGTCGGATGTACTTACTCTAGCCATGCTAGGCACCAAAGGCAAAGATCTGGCTGGAGATATCCTGACCCTTGATGTCAACTTTTCCAACACAGAGGAGGGACGTATCTTTGCTAAGGCAGAAGATTTGTCCCTGTCTGGGGCCTTTCCTGGGAATGGTTGCCCCCATGGGATGGTTGAAGAGACTTATATAGAAAGGTCTTGAGATGATTTTCTGTCTGTCTCACCTTTCCTGTACTGCAAGCATGGGCACTTCTGAGAGAGATGGCCTTCTCCCAGGCATTTTATACACGATGAATGTCCGTCAGAGACCAGCACTGGGTCTTGATAGGACTTGCACTTCTCAAAGATTGGGCAACCAGGCATATTAGAGAGGGTGGCAACAATGGCAGGAAAAACTTTTTGGGGGGAGAAGAGAAGAAGAAACAGGGTTGAAAAGACTTCAGTGGTAAGGAAAACTAACTAATCAACTACTTTGTTATTGTAGATCGAAAAAAGGTGACTGCTTAGAGCTCCATCTACTGCTGAGGAAAGTAGAGAAAGAACTGAGGCATCGCACTGTGCATGCAGTAAACAGACACCAATCATATGAGAGGGAACTACTGCGCATATGTGGTGCAGCAGGGCACTCTCTGCTCACTGGTGCAAAGATACACCAGACACCTGAAGTGGCACACCTACAGGGATAGTAGTTGAATTATATTGTTATATGCAAAATTTCTGGGAATAATTCATGATCTCCTCTTGCACTTTAAAGAGTTAATATTGACGGACTAATACATGTAAGCATTATGCAAGAGACTGAATATGTAATTTACTTTTATCCTAAAGTACTGCCTAAATTGTGACAATAGGCAAATTCTTCCAAATTGTGTCATGTAAATTGCATATAATTGTGACAAAAGGATTTAAGCCAATCACAGCTCAGAAAAGATGTTCTACATTCTAGATCAGCTTCACTTTCCAAATGGATTATGGTCTAGCTCAGCGGTTCCCAACTGCTGGTCTGCAGACTGGTGGCGGTCTGCAGCAACCTGCCAGGCCACACCCCCGGCAGCGCACAAAACATTTTAGGCCCCCCATCTAGAGGGTTCAGGCAGGCCACGTGGCTGTCCTGCCCTCATTATGCTCCAGCCAGAGCTAGAACAGGGTGAGGCTATTCCTGCTGGGGCAGACTTGGCAGGCTGAATGCGGAGCAAAGGGGGGCAGCTGCCTGCCACCATGTGGCCCGGCCAGCCAGCCAGCCACAGTGTTTCCCCACCAAGGCTGCCCTAGCAGGGGCAGCCTCACTGTACTCCGGAAAGATGAAGAGAGGTAGGTTTGGTTCTTTTTAATTTTTGGTTCTTTGATTTGATCTTTTATGGCAGTTTTGGCTTCTGCAAAAAGGGGAGAATAGAGTTTTTAAAATTATAATTGATAATACAAGTGCTGAAGGAATCGACCAGGCCACGCGCAGTTTAACCTGCTGCTCACAAACAGGAAGGAACTAATAGGGGAAGTAGATGTGTGTGGCAACCTGGGAAGCATTGATCATGAGATTGTCAAGTTCAGGATCCTGACCAAAGGAAGAAAGCAGCAACACACACACCCTGGACTTAAGAAAAGCAGACTTTGATTCCCTCAGAGAACTGATGGGCAGGATCCCCTGGGATGCTAACATGAACAGGAAAGGAGTCCACGAGAGCTAGCAGTATTTTAAAGCAGCCTTGTTGAAGGCACAGGAACAAACCAGCCTGATGAGCAGTAAGAAAAGCAAATATTGTAGGCAACCAGATTAGCTTACCGGGGAAATCCTTGGCAAGTTTAAACACAAAAAGGAAGCTTATAAGAAGTGGAAACTTGGACAAATGACAAGGGAGGAGTATAAATATATTGCTCAGGAATGCAGGGGAGCAATCAAGGCGGCAAAAGCACAACTGGAATTGCAGCTAGCAAGGGATGTGAAGAGTAACAAGAAAGGTTTCTACATGTTAGCAATAAGGGTGATCAGAGAAGGTGAGGGGCCCTTACTGGATGAGGGAGGTAACCTAGTGACAGATGAGTACTTCAGCTTTTCCCACATCAATGCTTTTTTTGCTTGTCTTCACAGACAAGCTCAGCTCCCAGATTACTACACTGCGTTACCTAGTGCGGGAAAGAAGGTGGGCAGCCCTCGGTGGAGAAAGAACAGGATAAGAACTATTTAGAAAAATCTAGACACACACAGATCCATGGGTCCAGACTTAATGCATCCTAGGGTACCGAGGGAGCTGGTAAAATGTCATTGCAGAGCCTTTGGCCATTATCTTTGAAAACTCATGGAGATCGGGAAAGGCACCAGATGATTGGAAAAAGGCAAATGTAGCACCCATCTTTAAAAAACAAACAAACAAACAAACGAACGAACAATCCAGGGAACTAAAGACTGGTCAGCCTTACTTCGGTCCCCAGAAAAATCATGGAGGGAATCCTCAAGGAATCCATCTTGAAGCACTTGGAAGAGGGGAAAGTGATCAGGAACAGTCAAAAATGGATTCACAAAGGGCAAGTCATGCCTGACCAACCTGATTAGCTTCTACGATGAGGTAACTGTCTCGGTGGACATGGGGAAGTCAATGGATGTGATATATCTTGACTTTAGCAAAGCTTTTGATACCGGTCTCCCACAACATTCTTGCCAAGAAGTTAAGGGAGTATGGATTGGATAAATAGACTGTAAGGTGGACAGAAAGCTGGCTAGATTGGTAGACCCAACGGATAGTGATCAACAGCTCAATGTCTGGTTGGCGGTCGGTTTCCCCAACCGAGTGGAGTGCCCCAAGGATCGGTTCTAGGGCTGGTTTCATTCAACATTTTTATTAAGGACCTGGATGAGAAGATGGATTGCAGCCTCAGCAAGTTTGCAGATGACACGAAGCTAGGGAGAGAGGTAGATATGTTGGAGGGTAGGGATAGGGTGCAGAGTGACCTAGACAAATTGGAGGATTGGGCCAAAAGAAATCTGATGCAGTTTAACAAGAACAAGTGCAGAGTACTGCACTTGAGACGGAAGAATCCCAAGCACTGTTACAGGCTGGGGACCAACTTACGAAGTAGCAGTTCAGCAGAAAAAGACATGGGGATTACAGTGGATGAGAAGCTGTATACGAGTGAACCATGTGCCCTTGTAGCAAAGAAGGCTAGTGACATATTAGAGTGCATTAGGAAGAGCATTTCCAGCAGATGTAGACAACTTATTATTCTCTTTTATCCAGCACTGGTGAGGCCACATCTGGAGTATTGCGTCCAGTTTTGGGCCCACCAATATAGAAAGGATGTGGACACATTGGAGAGGGTCCAGCGGAGAGCAACTAAAATGATAAGGGAGCTGGAGCACATGACCTATGAAGAGAGGCTGAGGGATTTGGGCTTATTTAGTCTGCAGAAGAGAAGAGTGAGGGGGGATTTGATAGCAGCCTTGAACTTCCTAAAGGGAAGTTCCAAAGAGGATGGAGAGAGGCTGTTCTCAGTAATGACAGATGACAGAACAAGGAGCAATGGTCTCAAGTTACAGTGGGGGAGGCCTAGGTTGGCTTTTAGGAAAAACTATTTCACTAGGAGGGTGGTGAAGCACTGGAATGGGTTACCTAGGGAGGTGGTGTAATCTCCATCCCTAAAGGTTTTTAAGTCCCAGCTTGACAAAGCCAGGCTGGGATGATTAAGTTACGATTGGTTCTGCTTTGGGCAGGGGACTGGATTTGATGACCTCCTGAGGTCTCTTCCAGCCCTAGGATTCTATGATTCTATAATTGGCCAAGAAAACTTGAACCTTTCACAGTATATGACGTTTCAGAGGTAATGCTGGAATTTTAAAGGATGGAGATGCCACAACCTCCATAGTCAATTTATTCCAATGCTTCACCACCCTGACAGGAAGTGTTTCCCAAATGTCCAACCTAAACCTCCTTTGTTGCAATTAAAACCCATTGTTTGAAAACTTATCATACCCCCCTGAATCGTCTCTTTTCCAGACTAAACAAACCCAATTATTTCAAATCTTCCGTCACAGGTCATTATTTCTAAACCTTTAATATTTTTTGTTGCTCTTCTCTGGACTTTCCATCATTTATTTCTCTACATCTTTCCTGAAATGTGGCCCCTGGAACTGGGCACAATACTCTAGTTAAGGCCTAAACTGTGCAGAGTAGAGCAGAAGAATTACTTCTCATATCTTGCTTACGACACTCCGGTTAATGCATCCAAGAATGTTTGCTTTATTTTCCCACTGTTGATTTATATTTAGCTTGTACTACTAGTTCCCTTTCTGCAATACTCCTTCTTAGGCAATTCCTTCCCATTTTGTATGAGTGAAACTGATTGTTCATTCTTAAGTGGAATACTTTGAATTTGTCCTTATTGAACTTCATCCTATTTACCTCAGACCATTTCTCCAATTTGTCCAGATCATTTTGAATTAAGACCCTATCCTCCAAAGCACTTGCAACCCCTCCAAGCTTGGTATCCTCCAAACGTTTCGAGCATACTCTCTATGCCTTTATCTAAATCATTGATTAAGATACTTAACAGAACCAAAACCAATCCCTGCAGAACCCTACTCATGTCCTTCCAACATGACTGTGAATCATTGAGAACTACAGCTTGAGCTTCTCTAGTACCGCACTCTCAAAACTGGCAACATCCATGGTCTGGCATGCTTTAAGTTATCCAGATGTCCATTTCTCATGGGTGTGGTCAACTATTCTGCAGTACCAGAAAGTATGTTTATAGCCACCAGTCCTGGCTCTCAGTGTTTTGTGCTATTATTTAGCTTTAATTTATCCCCAAATGCCTTTTAAGTAAGCAGTGGAAGCATCAGTGATGCTGCTAGACAATACTAACTTCCTGTGCTTTGGCCAATTCTCTGGTTCAGCACTGGTCAGGTCCTGAAAGTGCACTGTAGCCACAGAAAATGGCCTTTTAACATTCTGCCTGTACATCAAAGCCAATACTTTAACTCAGAGTTTCATTCTCAGACATTTAGCTGACTCAGATTTTTTGCCTTTCCAAAAGGTTTCCCTTTGCACATAATACTGTGGATAAAATACCTTTCATTTGAGGCTAATGACAACACTGTTCCTCTGATTAGCTAGCAAAGAGAAACTGCTGATTTGCAGTACTGCACTCTGTGTATTTCTATTTTCCTCCTACCTAATTAATTAGGATGCCCAATGACCAAAGGAGCTCAGTTTGCTTTGGGAGCAATATTAATCTTGCATAGCAGCAAAGAGCAATAGCAGTGACAGAAAAAGCATGTCACCTGTGGGAGTTTGACTGCTTTCTTTAGTTGCTGTTCTTCCCACATGTTTTGTGTTTCATCATCTTCACTTGCTTCATCACTCTTGGATCCTGGAAATAAAAGAGTCATATGACTAGAAGCAATTTTTCTCTCCAGCTTTCCTTTCTATGCTCTCTCCACAATCCCCCATAATATTTACTGCTTTTCCTACAAGTATTACTGGGGAAATCAGACAGGCAGAAGATCACATGAGGGATTTTCAAAGTGGGACTTACAGTCTAAAGCAGGAATAGACTTGTACTGAAAATTAAATCCCTGAGAATACAGTTTGTTAACAGTTGCTACAGAACCAATGCAAGCATAAAATCCTGTGGTGTACAAACAGTTTTATTTGTAAAATAGCCCCGTGTATCTATTGTATATTTGAAAGGGTCAGTCTGTCTGTTCAAAAACTCCTCCTAAATGGTAAGAACTAGGACCACCAAATTCAGTATATAGCTTCTCTTGTATCTTAAAACAAAGTAAGTGTTTGATTGTGCCAGGAAAATAGGATGTACCTGGAATGGGATTGCTTCTACTAAAGCCATACAGGAGAGAGACAGAATGACCAGACAGGTGAAACATCCCCTCCCAGCTGGAAGTGCTGCAGCTCCTAGCCTCCCACTACCTAGGCACCCTTTTAGGGAGTAAAGAGGGCTCACACACCTCTCCAATTCCTAGAAGAACATTGCTAGCTGTTCCCCTTTGTGAGAGAGCAAGGAGAAAGTGCACAGTTTTCTGCATTCCTCACTCTGGCTGGGGAGTACAGGGGCGGATGAACCTGGACCTGCTCCAGCCAGGGGATCTGCAACCCTCCCCAACTGTGGCCACTGGAGCTACAGAGACCATGGAGAGGCACTTATGGCCTCAAGCTACTGCAGAGAGAGCACTAGGGAAGTCCTCTCTCCCCTGGGCATCCTGCATACTGAACCCCTCATCCCAAAGCAATGATTTAAATGAAGAGAAACAAACATTTTGAGTTAAGGATCCAAGGTAAATCTTCTAGTAATAATAATTTTTATATATATTAATTAGCAGCAGATTTAAAACAGAATGAAATATTTCTTCACACAACAGTCAAGCTGTGGAACTCCTTGCCAAAGGAAGTTGTGAAAGCCAAGACTATGACAAAGTTCAAAGAAAGAACAAAAAGTTCATGAAGAATACATCCATCAGTGGGTTCAGGATGGGCAGGAATGGTTCCTAGCTTCCATTTGCCAGAGTGGCCAGGTAAGGAACACATGATACGGGACTGTTGGAACAACAGACCGACCGAGGCGCCTGAAGCTGGTGAGGAGTCATACAAACTAGGGATCAAAAGGCTAATTGGTGGGTCAAATTTCAAGGCACAAGAACTAGTGAGGTGACAACATAAAGACAGTGGCTGAATGGAAGTGGGGATGCAGGGGGATGAGAGGATGCAGGGAAATGAGAGCAGAGGAGATAGCGGCTAGTTGAGTTGCAGTGCAGGGATACATGGAGACAGGGGCAGCTATGCCTGGCTGAATGGAAGGGCAGGGGAGCATGAGCGGGGAATGTGAGTGTAGTGATCTATGGAGACAGGGCAGAGCTGCAAATCTGAATGGGAGAGGCTAGGGGCCAGCCATAGTCTTCATTGGGAAGACTCCCAAATTCCATAACTATCCCATCCCTTTCCCCCCATAAAAAGGGTTCCATACTTTCCCCACCCTTATCTGACAATCCTCTAGGCTCACTCCCAGACTTCTTCCCAGCAATTACTTCCCTCTCCCTCAGCTCCTCCATTACCCCCTGAAGGCCCCAAGTCTTTGCACGCTTCTCAAGAGTGCAGAAAATAAATTTCTGGATTTTTTTGTTCTGTGTTGTTACAGTCATACTTGCTAGCAGGTATTTTAAAATAAAATTACCATAATACTTGTAACTGACATCATATTGTTATTTTGACAAAAAAAATTCAGAAATTACTACTACCACCACCACCAAAATAGATAACTTGAGGATGTTTGTAAAAATTACTACACATAAATTTCCTTATTCTCCACAGTTAAACACAGCACTCCCTTATGGCATTTTAAGAGTGTCACTCTTTCAAGTACAACCACACTTTTTACAAAGCTTACATTTTGGTCTTAAACTACTTGACTAACTCCTTCAAAAAGGTATGGTTTCTCCAAAAGCAGACATTTAAGAAATCTGATCTTTTGAAGGCTGAAAACGAGCTGAAGAAAAATGAAGAGGAGCTATGGATACAAATTACCTGAATTAACAAAAGTGTGACAGTACAGCATAAAACTGATGTATAAGGTCATTAACATGGTCCAAGGAATGTACATTTAAATAATGTAACTAATTTGAATCTCTAAAGCTAACAATACATGTAGACAGGGAAGGCTTAAGCTGGAGAGAAGTGACTAGAAAAAATATCACATTAAGCAACACTAAAAATGATTTTAACAAGTCTAAATGACCAAGAATAAATAAAACGTAAGACATGAAAGTATAAAACTAAGACAGAGAAGGAAGGCAAACTAATCCAAAGGAGAAAGACAACAAAGCACAAAATCATTTGATGAAGCTATGATAATGGTTAGGAAAATTTATTCAGCAGATTTTTTTTTTTTTTTTTTTTTTTTAAACACACTATGCTCTTGATGAACACTCATCCACTACAAGAGTTCTACAGACATTAAAAACCAATTGTATAAGGTTAATCTGGATTACTACTGTATACATTGAACAGGGCACAAGAACTAGAACAGTAAAATCTTTATAAATATCTTATTTGTAACAGTGTTGATTAGTCAAAATATAAAGTGCTATATCAACCATATTACCCTGAAACTTAGCAGTCAAATAAGACACTATTCCTGAATGCATAAAAAGTCATATTGAATAAAAATAAGTCAGCAACTGTGATCTACTATATATTGAGAGGTGGTCTGTTCAAGAACTCCTGAACAGGAAGAGATAGGACCACCCAATTCAGTATACAGCTTCCTCTTATCACAACTTAAAACAGGGGCGGGGAACCACAGGCCCATGGGCCAGATGCAGCCTCCAGCTTGCCTGGATCCAGCCCTGAGGCTAAGCATTAAGGAGCTCACACCAGTGTTACAGCCCCCACCACCCACCCACAGGGCTGGAGTGCACAAAATCTACTAGCCTGGGCCCCCCAGGGTGTGGTGTGCAAAGGGAATATGGGGAGTGTCTTCCTTCTTCTCAGTCAGGGACTTCTCACTTTGCTTTTCACTTGTGTGCAGCCCCCGACTGATTTTTCTGTGGGTCAGCAGCCCCCAACCCAAAAAAAGTTTCCCACTCCTGACTTAAAACATAAGGTGCCAGGAAAATGGGTTGTGCCTGGAATGGAATTATTTCTCATAAAAACATATGAGAGCAGGGAATCGATAGGACTCAAGGGGCAGATTTATGGAGGATGTTTCACCAGCTCAGTTTGTTGCGCTATGTGCTGTGACTTAACTTTACCAAATTGAAGGGTGCCACACTACTTCACTATCACAACTTTCCTTGTTAAAAATAATTGTACCCACACAACTCCATACTTGAATTAACCACTCAGCATTGTGGGCAAATATCCCATGAATCAACGTTCCATCATTCAGTCCTAAATTCAGATTATTCCATGGTGCCAGCACTATGCCTACCAGAAAGAAACTATAAGAATGCTACACTTCAGGTTTGAATTAACAGACTGCCATGCTTAACAGACTGCTATCCATTAATTTTGGCAGAACAATTTTCAAGTATAATGGACAGAAAACTGAGCACTGTAATCATGACAGAAACACACACACACACGAACGTGATGCTAACGTAACACCACTGGAATGGAGGCATGGTCAGACTAAAATGCACTAACTCCTGTAAGTGGTGCACTCAAAGAACTCTCCTTCTCCGTGTCCAAGGACTGATTGTTGCAGGTTTTTTGAAATAACAGTCCCCCTATGGTGTGTTCTCAATAGTCTGCAGAATACTGGAAGGTCAGATACAATGCTTGACCTTTATAATAAAAGGTATTCCATCACAGCTGTCTACCTCGTGTCCCTTTCTAGAGACATTCTATCCATTCTGATCCTTTGAGAATGCTCCAAGAAAGTATTCCTCCACAACTGTGCCTTTGTGGCTTTCTTCGCGGCTCTCTGCTGGAATGAGTTCAATAGCTCCTGGAAAGAATCTTCTCTTGACATTTGTCCCTACTCCCCCTTGAAGATTTTTTCAACCATTCTGCAGATGATAGCTCCCTTCTTCACGTGGGTCAGGAAATTACAGGTGCTAAGGAAAATAAGAAAAAGCACAAGTACTTACTGTCCCCACTCTAATCACCATGCCAAAAATGATTCTCTCTACAATTTCAAAATGCTATCCCAATCTTCTCTTCCCAAACTAAGGTTCACTTCTAGACAGTAAGTTTCCCCTCATATAAGCCCCTTGTAATAAAAACTAAGTGTTTGGCTGGCTGCACTGGTTTGGAGGGAAGCTGTATGATTCGGTAGGTTATTAACTGCACGTGCACCCGTTCAAGGTACCCTTTCAGTGGAGGATGTTACCCTTAGATGAAGTCCCAATAAGAACAAGAAAGGGGTCTGTCCAAAAAAGGCAACAAGCAAACCAGTGTTTACTAAGATACTGTCCCTGCGCCAGTGTAGGAGCTGAACAGAAACAATAGCTATAAGAGCAATCTCTGGAGTTAGTTTTCTCTAAACCATGCAACAGCTGATCAGGAGCCACACAGGCAGTCAGGGATGTGACAGGGAGAGGCAACTCCCCTGACCCAAGTGCTGCTGGAGGCAAAGGGAAGTCCTCTCTCCCTCCCAGGGCATCTGCACCTCAAACCCCTTATCCCTAGCCCCACTCCTGAGTCCACATCTATAGCCACAACTCTCACCTCCATCCCACACTCCAAACTCCTCAGCTCCACCCCTGTCACACATCTCCATACTGGAACACAATTAATTCTGTGCATTCGTTAGGAGTGGTGCTTTGCCTTACACGGTGCATGCCAAAATGAAGCACTACTAAAATGAAGCACTACCTTTGCCTTATATTCGCTTTTATAATGCCTATAGATAACCATAAGGTATACCTTTCAAAATAAAATTTTACAGTAACTACTGTAAACCCATTTTCAAACTACACTGTTCAAATGACTGCAGCCTGATTTGGGCCATTTACCACATGAATCCTCAACCTTATTAACAACTGAGTGTATTAATGAAACTGTTATAATAAAACACATCTGCCATCCAGTGCATTTTTAGTTCCCACAGTGCAGACATCTAGAGCAATGTATGAGGGAGTGCAGATTGTGGGAGGGAGAACAAACAGGACACAGCTTAGGAAAGGGGTTATGGAGCCAGAAGGGCGGCCAATGGCTGTGCATCTTGACACCACAAATAAATAAAATCCCTGATGCACACACCATTTTGAACATGCTATGGACAATGTGTTAAATGCCAAGTGGTGGAGAAAGGTTCCTAGCTTCAACCCAGCATGGCAGCAGACAGCTGGTCTGTGGAAAACAAAAATAGTATTATTCCCCCCCTATAATCTCCTGATGTAATTCAGGTCGTATTGCTTATGGGCAGAGCTCGACAAATTATATATTACTCGCCACAGGCGAGTAGATTGTAACTCGGAAGAGCCGGGTTCGGGCAATCTGCACATGCGCAGAGCGATCTGCGCATGCGCAGATTGCCGGACAGCACGGCTCGCCGAGCCCTACTTATGGGCACCACTCTACTCACGAGCATTTTCAGGCTGGCAGATCTCTCATCCAAAGGGCTTTTAATACATTCTTGTGTAGTGTCCAAATCTGTTGTGTCATACATTTCTTGGGTGCTCTGAAGAGTCCTCTTCCTGGTTAGACCCCAAGGCATGCATGAAGCCGAGGTTGCTTACAGTGGCTTTCTGGGTGCCGAACATCCTGTCTCGGGTGCTTTGTGGAAACCTATCCACCACGTAAGTTTTGGTGTCAGTGGTGATTTCACTTGCAAAAATGTGGTCGAGTTCCTCAGAGTATAGGCAGGTGATGGGAGCATTACCAGAAGTTCTGTTCTGTTCCCTTGTTCTCAGGTACTTCCTTCCGCTGGAGCTCCTTTGCTTTGATTTAACACTGGGACCATTTCTGGGAGTGCCGCCTTGCCTTCATTTGCTGTGTCTTGTATGTGGCTGAATTCCAGTGATTCTCCTCCGGATGGGATTGAAAATGTAGCTCTCCAAAGAGGGCACTCAAGTCCAGGATTCTGCACATATCCACACAGAAACTTGGCAGAGAAGACACTACTTTAAAGGAGTATTATGTGAACTCACTATTACCTGATATAGAAACAGGGGCATCCTTGGTTGCATGCCACCATTTAAAGTGAGAGAGGACATCTGGTTAAAATGATCCCAGAGGAGTGGAGGGCACAAAGGTACAAGAGAAACTAGTCCAGGAGTAAAGCAATGTAGTGGGATAGTAGTTAAAGGACTGACAAAAAGACAATAGTTAAGAGTATATCCATCCAAACTTAAAGAAGGCAAAACTCCCTGCAAAGTGCAGTTACTCCAGTTCCAAGGATGATTATTACTGTGATCTAAAATGCCAAGTAATTCACTTTAAAAAAAAAATGATGTTTGTGGACATAAAGTACTGTAAAGTGAACTAACAAAAGTTATTTAAACTTACTCATATAGACAAGCCCTAAATGGGCTGTGAGGGTCTGCATCACCCTTTTGCAAATGGAGCCTAAAACTGCACTCTTTTAGTGCATTTCATATTCTTCAAGCACTTGAAAGTTTTGCTATTTTTATGTTTTGGTAAACAGGTTTAAACTTACCTATATATTCAGTCATTCTCTGCCTAAGAGTTTTTGTTTTGGGAGCAAAGTGGAGAATCTTGTCACGATCAGAGTCATCTTCACTCTCTGTATCACTGCATTCGTTTCTTTGTGAAACTGTCACAGGATTTGATGTGTCCAGTGGAATGTAGTCACCTTGAGTCCTGGCCAACTGACGTTTCCTACGAGCAACCTGGATATAAGCTGCATCAGGCATATTACCTGCAATGAAACAGAAAGAAACTGAAGGCAAGTGACTATGAAAAATTCAATGCTACTCCTCATGACAAAGTTAGTTACAGAATGCTTTTTCTACAAAGTATAGTAAAATTTCAGGAGTTTGGGCCTTTTTTCTACAATAATTTATGTTAATAGTAAATTGAAATAATTGCCCATGTTATTTCTACAATGTAAGAGGCACAACTTGAAAGACTACAAATACTAAGGACCATTTCCACATCCCTACCTCCCACATTAACTTTCCAGTAGTTTTCAAAGCCTCAAAACAAAAGGTCAAAGTAGACTTAAGTTGGAACAACTTAAATAAAAGTTTTAAGTTGTGCCATAAATGGAGCAGTACATTACAAGCATAAACTCTTTGTTTGTCCTAAGTTTCAAAAATATAATCAAGGCAAAATTATTGAAGTGTGCTTAAAGGCTGCAAATTTAATTTCTGTATTGCTCATATTTTAACTAGTAATCTAGATCATATATGAAATTTTAAAAAGGATTATTAATTCAGAATTAAAAAATAAAGTATTAATCTTCTGAACATGCATCCTTACTGTCCCATTTATTAAAACTAAAAATACAAGGTCAGAAAGGGCCATAATCTTGAGCCCATTATTTCTCCTCTATCCAAATATCTAGTCATGAATGATGTATAGTTGAGGGGTTTTGATTTGTTTAAACACGTGGTTATAAAATTAAAATTTTATATTTTTTATTTCATTACTATAAATATTATGGGATTGTCTAGCATATCATCATGTTGAAGTTTTATCCCAAAAGACAAGACTGACAACAGACCATACAAATCTTAAAAGTTTGAGGGCAAATTGATAGCACAATCACACCAATGTAACTCTGCAATAAAATGTCCTCAATACTGTGATTTCAGTTAATGTAAATAGACATTCGTGTATCAGCACCCAGTGTTTTAACAGCACTTTGAATATTCTTCAATAACTAAGACTATCTACAGTACATAGTCACAAACCTGCTGATAAACTCTTCCTTTTCAGTGAAGCATTAGATTGCGTTTCAGAGGCTGAACTATTGTAATCCTCACTGTCTGATGAGAAGTGTTCATCCTCTTCTTCTGTCTCATATGTATCCGCAATCTTGATTACTCTAGACTCTGATTGGAAGAGGTCTGCATTCAAGGAGAAAAAACAAAAACTAGGATTATCATCTCAGCTGCTAGAAATGTTGATAGCCAATTTTAAAAACGACAAACAGTCAAGCACTGACCATGCAAAGACTTATGTGCTTAATTTTACACAGAATAATCCCACTGACTTCAAAGATATAAGGTAATATTTTCCTTACAGCATAGAATTTAAGTACTTTTTAGGATACCTTTTATTACTGCATCATGAAAAATTCATGTATTTTTCATTTCACCTGAATTTAGGACAAATTGTTGATTTTAGGATATTCTTAACATGCTTTATATCTATCAAAAGGCCATTGCAGTATACAGGTTAGACCTCATTGGTCTGGCACTCTCATGACCTGACTGGTCCAGAATGAGGGATTTTGCCAGACACGGGGAGGTCAATTCCAGCCTCCCTTGTCAACTCCACTCCTGGCCCCAGCTGTTGACTCCTGGACTGGCCTCTGTTGTCTTGTCAGGCTTCTGGCCAATGGCCCATTTGGGCAGCTATCCCCGCAGCTGCTGCCATGCCCAGCCCAGGCTACCCAGAGCTAGGGCTACCCCACAGTTGCCGCTGGATCTGTCCAGGCTTCCCAAACCCAGAGCTGCCCCATGGCTAACCACCACCAGCCCCACTTCTAGCCAGTCCTTTCTGCTGCCTGAATCCTTGTTACTGGGACTCTCTGGTCAGGAACATGCTAGATCAAGGAGTCCCAGTTTTTAAAGTTCCTATCTATGGTACAAATAGCCTGTCAGTATTTGACATTTGTTACCACATCTTCATTATAATTCCATAAAATATATATTCAATAATAGTAATTTACTGAAGAAATTAGGGCTGTTAAGCAATTTAAAAAATTAATCACAATTAATCACTCAATCGCATGCACCTCCCATTTGAAACGCTGCCGTGGAGTTTCAACGGGGCAGCACTGCATGGAGCCTGGGATCAGGTAGAGTCCCCAGCTGACCCCAGACTCCATGCAGCGCTGCCCCTCTGAAGCACCGGGGTGGAGTTTCCAAGGGGCAGTGCAAGGCAGAGCTCAGGATCAGCTGGAGTGCCCAGCTGTCCCTGGGGTCTGCTGCCACAGGTAGCCCAGGATCAGCTGGGAGTCTCCTTTAAAATGCCACCTATTTAAAAAATAACACATCACTGATAGGGAGTAATTTAAGGATGCAATCCTGAGAATACTATGCAGTTATAATCTCCATTTACAATGGGAGTTTCAGGCTGTCATCTCTCAAGGCCACCCTAAGTGATCAATCCTACTCCTACCAAGTCACTGGGAGTTTGGCAGATGGCTTAAATAGATACAGAGTCAGACCTATGCTCGTTATGTGTTTAGGGCTGTATATTTAAAATTCAATGTTTTTCAGCCATAAACTCATTCTTGTAATGTATTAATACAAGACAATGCATCTGATAACACTTCTGTATCACCTTTCCTTTATGAAACAAAAAACAGGACTGTGTTGCACTTTAAAGACTAACAAGATGGTTTAATAGGTGATGAGCTTTCGTGGGCCAGACCCACTTCCTCAGATCAAATCGTGGAAGAAAATGGTCACAAGCAATTTAAAAAAATGAACACATATGAAAAGGACAAATCAAATTTTAGTCTCAAAATGTTTTACAAAGAACTAATTTAAATACCATACGTAGCTAAATATTTACCTTTGCTTCTTTCAGCTTCTCTGCCTGTGGAATGTGGGTTTTCCTTCTTTTGCAATCTAAACGTTATTGTGTTAAGTGATGGCTTCTTTATTTTAAAGAGTTCCTCATCCTCTATATGACAAAAAAATGAAAGTAAGTTGTAAACAAAACAAAAATATATTTACAAAGTCACATAACCACATTTGAAACGGGGATATAAAAATCCAGCCTGCCAGGCTGCTGGTTAACCACTTACCACTAAACATTCCCACTCAACCCCTGAATAGGGACTCAGGTAGCTATCCTGAGTTGCCATCCTATTATGACCACATTGCCGTTTTTAGAGCACTCATTTGAGCAGAGGTAGTGCATGTCAGTATACCTGCACTGGCTGTATATACAACCCATATACAGGTGCAAGTCCCAGCAGAGACACCAGAATTACTAAAGCGAAAACAGGTCCGAGTACCTGAGACTGTCTGAATGATTAAAGCCGAGGACTGGGCACTAGTCCTCCTGGAGAGCTCATCCAAGCCCTAACACTTCGGTTTGTCCACCCTGGAACGTTAAGGAGGATGAAGGCAAGGTGTAAATTCAAGTGCAATAGCTGGCCTTAGCCATTATTAGGTCAAAGCAAGAGGACCCAGGGACTCAATTATGATGACCAGCAATCCTGATTTTACAAGAGCCATCCTGATAGATTTCTGTCTAAGAAAAAGCCCTTACACCTCCCATCCCATCCTGATTTTGCAAACTTGGTATCTTTAGAAATCAACGAGGAGTCCTGTGGCACCTCAAAGGCTAACAGATTTATTTGGACATACATTTGCATGGGTCAGAAAACTGTCAGATACATGGATGAAGTGGATTTGACCCACAAAAGCTTATGCCCCAATTCATCTCTTAAGCCACATCTCCAGTTGCCAGAGGATCCACTCTCTGGCGAGCAATCCTCCAGGGACTGATTTAGTAGGTCTACTAAAGACTGCTAAATCAGAAATGGTGGGTGCCCTGTCTGCGCCAGTACAGGGGGAGAAACATCAACGCCAACTCCACAATTCACAAAGCTGGAGTTGTGTATCTTGCATCCATTTTCTCCGCCAGCGTAGCCCTGGGCTTAGTCTTTAAGGTGCCACAGCAGCGAGGACGTGCCCTCAGTGTTTGATTTAGCAGGTCTAGCGAAGGACCGCCAGAGCGTGGCTCCTCCTGCAAGTGAGGACATGGCCTGACCGGCTACCCCTCTGAAACGTGGTATCTAGTCACAACGGTGCGGGGGCCAACCTGGAGCCCATTCCCCCAGCGGTAATGTAACACAGGGATCCCTCCCTCAGCCCGCGGCGCACTTTACCGTCCCGCTCCTCCTCAGCACGGAAGCTCAGCAGCGTTTGCCCCCCTCTGGGGCTTGCCCCCCGTGACCGGCCTCGGGGCACTCCGCCATCCGCCTCCTCCACCTGATCCCTGATGTCCCCTACTGGCCCCTCTGCGGGGGGCTGCTGCTCAGCGGCGGGCTCGGCAGGGCCCCGCTCCTCATCCTCTTCGTCCCGGTCCCCTCCAGGCTCCGGCTCCGCCTCGGGCTCCCCTTCGCTGCTGCTGGACTCGGCTCGCTGGCGACGCCGGAAGTTCCGCGGGGGCCTCCTGAACATTCTATCCGGTAACGGGCACAGCGCGCGACAAGGCGCTCACCACCGATGGCGCGAGACTACTCCATACTTTCCTCCCCTCCCCCCCTTCCGCTCCAATGCGCACGCGCAGCATCACTCGTCGGTAAAGAGCGACGAAGAAATAGCGCTTGGGGAAAAAAAAATATGACCACGCCCCCTGGAGGATCGGGTGGGCGGAGCAGAGTAGGCCGCTCTCCAGTCAGCCAGGGGGAGGTGGATCCTCATGTGTTGGGGTGGAGGATTGGGCCGGGGGTTGCACCTGTGCGGAGGGGAGGCCTCCCGCGCGGGATGAAGCGAGGCGGGGCCTGGCGTGGGAGGGGTTTGGGGCGGAATGGTGTGCGGGGAATGAGTCAGGGCTCATTTTCTCAGAGGGTGGCACAAAGAGGTTACATTTGTGAAGAATTTGCTACAGTGAAAATACCATAAAATAATGAGAACGTTACCAGATAATAAATCAATCCTGTATTCAGTGCAGAGCTACTCATTCGGCACTGTATGAAGCAGGTGTACAATGGAAAATAATCAAATGAAGTAATTTGACTAAAGACTATTATAATACATCCACATAAGGGGGCTGAATTAAGGGCTTGTCCATTCTTGAAAGTTAATTCTGATGTGTTTCTGTTTCAGAAATAACTTTTTTTAAAGCTGTACAGGATTGTTTAGCTGTCCCAGCTTACACTGCTTTCCTTTTGCATCATGTCTACACAGTGTGATGGCAGTGTTTCTTAAGCACAAAAATATGTACAGACAACCCTTATCTTAGTGCAATGTTTCACCACTATGTTATATGCATTCTGCTAGCTTAACAGTGCATTGTGTTAGGACTACCATACATCCGGTTTTTCCAGGATATTGTTTCTTTTTGAGCCTCTGACTAGAGGGATTTTTCAGACAACAGGAAATGGCTGGGGGGGTTGTACAGCCCAGGCTGCCACTCATAAAGATCCATGGTTGGTCCCCTTCCCAATTGGTCTTTTCCCTGCACTGGCAGCTGATTAACCCATTCCACTGCAGTCACATCTGCCAGATGCTGCTGGCCTTGGCTCTCATCCCTGCTCACAGGGACTTAGGGCTATTACTTCATCCAGGGCTTGCACCAGTCACCTGAAACTATGATGGAGAATGACACTGCTCCCTACCCCCAGTGAGTACCTGTGCTGCAGGTACCTGCTCCAGTTTCCCCAACTGGACCACCTCCTTTCAGCTTACCCCTACAGTATCCTCTTTTTTGGAACCTCAAATATGGTAACCCTATGCCAATGGTCCCCAACCTTTTGGGGCGGCCGGGTGCCCGGAGGTGGGGCCACGCATGCACCGTGCGCCTGGGGCGGCATCGCACATGCGCCCAGGGTGGGATCTGTGCATGCGCTGCGCGCCTGGCACCGCGCGCCCAGCACTGCACATGCAGCGTGCGCTCGGGGTGGGGGCCGCATATACACCAGACAGTAAGGGCACAAGAATGGCTCGGGCCAGCCATGGTCACTAGGTGGGCGCACATTAATGCCCCGGCTGGTGCCATGGCGCCCGCAGGCACCGCGTTGGGGACCACTGCCCTATGCTATAAGGTTCCTACTCAGGCTCTGAATCCAGGGGGGAACTAATAAATTCCTGGGATTCCTCTCCTTTCATCCCATCATACCACTAGCTTTTGTAAGACAGCTCCATTGTCAAACAATGGCTGTCAGGGAACATAGAAAAAATATATTGTGTGAAACACATGGAATTCTGGTAACTGCTGTTCAGATAGCCAAAAATATTTTGGCCTTGGAAAGGGTTCAGAAAAGGGCCACTAAAATGATTAGGGGTTTCAAATGGGTCACATATGAGGAGAGGTTAAAACGACTGAGACTTTTCAGTTTAGAAAAGAGGAGACTGAGGGGGGATATGATAGAGGTCTATAAAATCATGAGAGGTGTGGAGAGGGCCGATAAAGAAAAGTTATTTATTAGTTCCCTAAATAGAAGAACTAGAGGACATCAAATGAAATTAATGGGTAGCAGGTTTAAAACTAATAAAAAGGAAGTTCTTCACACAGCGTGTAGTTAACCTGTAGAACTCCTTGCCAGAGGAGGCTGTGAAGGCTAGGACTATAGTAGAGTTTAAAGAGAAGCTAGATAATTTCATGGAGGTTAGGTCCATAAAAGGCTATTAGCCAGGGGATAAAATGGTTTCCTTGGCATCTGTTTGTCAGAGGCTGGAGAGAGATGGCAGGAGACAAATTGCTTGATCATTGTCTTTGGTCCACCCTCTCTGGGGCACCTGGTGCTGGCCACTGTCAGCAGACAGGATACTGGGCTAGAAGGACCTTTGGTCTGACCCAGTACGGCCGTTCTTATGGGACTGGGCCATCTCCTCTCCCCAAAGGTGGTTCTTATTTCACCCTGGATTGATTCAATAATGAGTTATTTCAGAGAGTATTATGAAGACAACAATTCTGATGAGGAATTTCATAAGATCTTCTCAGTAACAGTAATCACACTTCTTTAAAGTTCAGTCATGAAATATGTAGCCACCAACTTTCAGTGCAATTGAAATAAAAATGTAGCCCTAAAATATATTATGGTTTTGTTCAAACTATTTTGCACACCTTTATACATCAGATTTATACTTAATTGTCAGCATGTAGCTGCGAACAGTCATTCTCAATCAGTAGTACATCAGCTCTGCATGCCTCCAAGGGTACATGTACTACTGACTGTTGTAAAACTAGGCAAATATCTCTAGATATCTCTTTAACAGCTGGATATTTGCCTAGTTTTACAACAGGCTACAAAAAGCACTAGCAAAGTCAGTAGAAACTAAAATTTCATACCTATAATGACGTGTTTATACAGCTCTCTATATACTATGTACTGAAATGTACACATAATATTTATATTCCAGTTGGTTTATTTTATTAATTTATTTTATTAATTATATGGAAAGTCATTAACAGTGTACTAACACTTTTGCATTTTTATGCCTAATTTTGTAAGCAAGTAAGGGAGGTGAAACTTGAAGTATGCAAAACAAAACAGACTCCTGAAAGTCTGGGAAGGTTGAGAGCCATTAGTCTAAAATGTTGTGAGGGGTGTACCTAAAGTAGTGCAGTACAGGAATAAGTAAGACCCACCAGGATTGGGCTGTAGTCTTCAGGAATTAATCTTTATTTACATATTAAGATTTATGATGTGTGAGAGATCTCCAGGAATACATCCAACCCAAACTGGCAACCCTAGAAGGCTACTATGTTAGATTCATGGGGGGATGGATAGGCAAAATTCTCTAGTTACTATAAACATAACTGTAACAACAGGTCAAGACTCACTACCATGGCACCTCCTGCAGATCACACTGGGAATTAGTTCTGTCCTCAGCAGGGCACTCCATTCTGGCCAGTGTCTCTCTCCATGCTCTCCCTGCGCTCTGCTTTGGACCCACTTCACTCCCAGGACCATAGGACACTGCCCACCACACTGGTTTCTCAACCCCTTTTTCCCCTAGGTATTATCAGCAGTCCTTAGTCTCACATCTGCCATCATGGCCAACTACAGTCTCACTTTAGTCCCTCAGCTCAGGGGCAAGCCACAGTCCATAAAGGTCACTTCTCGGTGTGACTAGGTGCAGTGTAAGGACCCCAGGCCCACCCACTACTCTAGGTCCCAGATCAGGGACCCTCTGGCAGCAGTCTTGTCCTGCTCTCCTCTCTCCCACTCTACTGCCTTCTGTTCCCTGGGCTACTTCCCCTATGACCCTTGCACCTTCCTGGCCCCTGTATCAAGGCCTGCAGCCTGGCAGATATCAGTCTGGAGCTTTTCTCCTGCTCCCCTAAGCCTGCCTACCACTACTTCCTCTATCTAAGATGTATCCTACGGAACAAGTGCTGCATCCTCCCTAGTCATCTTCCAGCTGCTTACTGTGCTCCTGAGCCCTTATTCCTCAAAAAATGAGGTATACAGACTCTTGAACTAAAGGTTGTTTTTTTTTCCAACAAATGGCCCCGTCTACACAGGGCTTTTTATCACAAAAACCTTTTCCCCAAAAAGGACTGGAAGATATGCAAATGAGAGCGTGATATAGGCAAATAAGTGCTCAATTTGCATTTCCTCTTCCACAAAAATCCTGCAGTGTAAACATAACCTGAGTCTCAGGCATTGGTTCTATATTCAGGGGCATTTTTTGCCTTTATGCCTTGGCTCTGCACCTTAGGGCCTTGTTAGTCACTATGCTGTGGCACCCCACCCAGAGGCACCGTGAGCCTGTATAACCTATGATACTTTATGGGGAGTACCCAGTTACTGCCTCCCCTTAGCATGTTTATGCCTCCTGGAGTCGCTCCCCAACTTCACTGGTCTAGGTACATCCCATTGTCTCTTTACAAGTTAACAACAGATACACTCTAACTCCCTTTCCTCCTCTCCGCCCCGCCCTCCTCCCCATCTTTACGGAGTATTCAGACCCTACTCAACTGGATACTCACAGTATTCACTACTCCCACAGGAGCGGTACAGTTTATCAGTGTATCAGATATACCTTAGATCACAGTTTCATGTAGCACACTGTGATTATATAAGTTGATAGTTTAAAAAAAAAGTTTATTTAACAAAGCATAGAGATTTTAATGAGAGAAAGGAGACATATTGGAAGTAGATGGCTTCATATAAAATAAAATCATAATACACATTCCAGAACATAAACTTATTTATCTAGACGCTTTAAGCTGTTTTACAACAATATTCATCCGAATTCCTCCTAGCATTATAAAGCCAGGCTTGACTGTGATTTTTCCTTTAGGAGACAAGTCATGCTATTGGCTTGCCTCTTTGGTGGAAGATATTATGTATCTCCCCGTATTACCTAATATACCATCCTGATGTTTTGGTTTTAGTCATGAACAGGGCACACCCCTGTGGATTTATTTCCTTATAGATATTCTCTCTTGTAGATTTTGCAATCTTACATCAGGTATCTGGCTTGCTGTGCAAACAGACATCCTTTGCAAGATATACAGTGCACAATACACACGTGACCAGAGACGACAGCCCTCTGCTACTTGGCTGTCTGAAAGAAATATGTCCCAGGTATATCCCTAGTGACATGTCTTACTTAACTCCTTTAAGAACATATTTTTCAGTTTAGATATATAATTCCTGAAATATTACCTTTACATGCAACAGTGACTGTTGGTAGGGATCTCCCATGTCACCATTTGGTGAATTATTAAGGCTACAATTTAGTCACAGTATTCAAAGATTCTGTGACTTTACTGGACCTCCCTGACTTCTGCTCCAGCTGTCAGCAAATGAAGTCAGGCCTAGAGGTGGGGACTGTATGCCCCTACCCTGTTGCAATTAGATGGATGGCTGGAACCAGGATCCTGGAGCCCCTGCCCTGTAGTTTGCTGGGGACTGCAGCCAAACTGGGCTCTCCTCTCCCGCAGCTGCTGCCAGCTCTGGAGTGGGAGCTGTGCAACCCCTGTGGCTGTGCTCCCTCTACCCCTGCTGTGACCCAACCCATGTCTTTTGTTGGGGACTGCATTGTGGGCCGCATGTCCCCCTCGTGCGTCCCATGGCTGTACCCCACCCTTGGCTGCAGCTGTGCCCATGCATCCTTGTCCTGCAGCTGTGCCCAGCTCCAGAGCAGAGGTAGAGCACCCTCTATGGTTGCAACGCACCACAACCTACAGCTTTTTTTGGGAGGCTGCGCTATAGCCTGGGCCGTACAACCCATTCCTGAGGGCTGATGTGACAAAATCTTAGCCTTAATTATGATGCATATTTCCTACCTGAGAGATCCTCGTGAAACTCTACGCCCCCGTCCTGTGCCGTCTGCCAACTGGCACCAAGTTCCTGGGGTACGTACCTTGGCTTGGCACCCAGGGCCCTGTAAGCCCATATCTCAGGCCTTGGTCCCACACCTGCCCATATCTTGAGCCTGGGACATACACCCTGGGGTGCTGTTAGGCCCTTCTATGCCTTGGTCCCACACCCAGCTGCTGTCGGCCTGAATCAGGGCTGGCCCCGAGCCCAGAGGGGCTGCTCTCACTTAGTCCCTGGGCCCCCTCTGGGCTCATCCCTAGGGCCCCGGTCGCACACCCAGGAGCCCCGCTGCTGGCCCGTGTCCGCGGGCAGCTCCTGCTCCCTCCCCCTCCTGCCGCAGCTCGCCTTCTTCCTGCGGGCCAGGCCCCCGCCTCCGCCGCCATGTTGTCGGGCTGAAGCCGCCGCAGGAGGCAGAGGGAGCGAGCGAGCGAGCGCCGAGCAGAGCAACAGGTACCGCGCTGCCCGGCTGCGGCCTGAGCCGTAAGGGGCCGAGGGAGCAGAGCCGGCTGGGTGAGCGGCCTCGGCCCCCGCGGGGGGACGGCGGGGTCTGTGCGGAGGGTGGGAATGGGGCGCTCTTGCTGGGGGGCCGAGGAAGCAAGGTCCGGGGGCACCGGGTCGTGAGTGTGTTGGGGGTCTGGGGAGAGAGGATTTGGGGGGGCTTGCAGGGAGAGAGGATTTGGGGGGGTTCGTTCGGGGGCCACGAAGAGGGAGCCGATAGGGGTTGCTGTGGGTTGGGTTAGGCGGCCCAGTGTGGGAGCAGGTAGGAGAGGTAACATGTCCTTGTTTGGGGGGGGACCCAGGGAGGGAGCAGGTAGGAGAGGTAACATGTCCTTGTTTGGGGGGGGACCCAGGGAGGGAGCAGGTAGGAGAGGTAACATGTCCTTGTTTGGGGGGGGAACCCAGGGAGGGAGCAGGTAGGAGAGGTAACATGTCCTTGTTTGGGGGGGGGACCCAGGGAGGGAACAGGTAGGAGAGGTAACATGTCCTTGTTTGGGGGGGGGGACCCAGGGAGGGAACAGGTAGGAGAGGTAACATGTCCTTGTTTGGGGGGGGGACCCAGGGAGGGAGCAGGTAGGAGAGGTAACATGTCCTTGTTTGGGGGGGGGGACCCAGGGAGGGAGCAGGTAGGAGAGGTAACATGTCCTTGTTTGGGGGGGGGGACCCAGGGAGGGAACAGGTAGGAGAGGTAACATGTCCTTGTTTGGGGGGGGGGGACCCAGGGAGGGAGCAGGTAGGAGAGGTAACATGTCCTTGTTTGGGGGGGGGGACCCAGGGAGGGAACAGGTAGGAGAGGTAACATGTCCTTGTTTGGGGGGGGGGGACCCAGGGAGGGAGCAGGTGGGGCGCCCTTGCTTGGGAGGAACCCAGGAAGGGAGCAGGCGGAGGGGGCGTTGGTTGGGGGGAGCGCTGCTAGGGGGTGCCCTTGATTGGGGGGGAGTGCAGGAAGGGAGCAGGGAAAAGATGAGATATGTCCTTGGGGAGGGAGAGGGAGTCTAAGGGGAAAACATAGGGGGTGCCTCTGATGGCGGGGTGGGGGAGCTCTCAGGGAAGGAGCAGGTAAGGGTGTGCCCTTGATTGAGAGAGTCCTGGGGAGGAACTCTAGGGAGCAGTTTGGGGGCTTTTGTGAGCAGTAACCTGAGGGGAATGGCCTGGGGAACACATGACTGGGATTTGAAGTGTTTAGTGAGGTAATGTTTGTGGCTGCTTGTGAGTGATTTAAAGGGCAGAATGTGACCGTATGAGACCATGATGCAGCCCATCAGTTCCACCTCTAGTCTGTTTCATTTGTCAACTTGGAAACCTTACCTGAGAGATTTTTCCCCCTCTTCTTTGAAGTTTTCTCTGGGGAATGGGGTTGGGATTTAGTCTTCTCCAGTGTAAGCACCTCTTGCATAGTATAGCAGGAGAGAGACAATCTTTGATTTTGTTCATTTTATTTAGCTCACATCACAGTGAGCAGCTGGGTACTGCAAAAAAGTTTCAAACCACAGTAACTGAAAATAGAACCTTAACAACAGAATGGGCAGTGGATGGGGAAATGTTTCAGGTTTGTGGTTTTTATTAGGTTGAACAGACATTTCTTTTGCATTAGAAGTTCTTCCTCTCTAAAAATAATGAAGTACTTATCTCTTTTATGAAAAGTAATTTTTTTTAACAATCAAAGCTCTTGTGAAGATCTTGCATTTTACCCCAAGGCTCCTTTTCAATACAGCTGATAAGTGCTGTGTTCAGTTTCTATAGGTTTTACACTTACATTTTAAAGGCTGCCAGAAATGAGTGAGACAAAATACAGGACTATGTAGCACTTTAAAGACTAACAAGATGGTTTATTAGATGATGAGCTTTCGTGGGCCAGACCCACTTCCTGAGGAAGTGGGTCTGGCCCACGAAAGCTCATCATCTAATAAACCATCTTGTTAGTCTTTAAAGTGCTACATAGTCCTGTATTTTGTTTCAGCTACACCAGACTAACACGGCTACATCTCTGTCACTATCAGAAATGAGTGAGGATTGTTTACAAATTTCCCCCACACATGTTCTCTCTGATTTGGAAGATGGAGGAGTAAATTACTGATGCTAGAACACTTTGATGTGTTTCTATGGGAACTAATTTTCTTCTCCTAAGAGTTGGTTTCATTGTTTCAGTAGTAAAGTGTGGATGGCAAATTTTATAATCTGTGTATATGTGTTATAATCTGTTGAGAAATAAAGATGGTAGCACTGATTAATAGGTTCAGAATTAAGTAAGAATCAAAATACAGAATATCTGTGCCTTGAGAGTTTACAGTCTGTAAGAAGATAAAACATTGGTAATGGATGAATAGATGAATTGTACTGGGAACCTCAGAGAATGGAATAATGAAGATTATTATAATTATTGGCTTACTTCTTAGGCTCCTGTGAAAACCTATAATTAGAAGAAATTAAGAACTGATGAAAACTAAATTCCATGGTTAGTGCCTTAGTAAATGATGTCCTTTTTTCTGTCTGTTTATGACATTGTCATTTTTTCTCAGGAAATTAAATGTTGCTACCATCTAGGGAATCTGGTTGTGCTTTTTAAGCATTAATATAATGTGAATAATAAATTTAAAATATATGATTTGCAGATAGTGTCACACCACTCACAGGTAGCAAAATTTGAAAGTAGATTTTACTTTTAATAATACTTAACACTTCATCTAAAAAGTGCTTTTACAAATATTATTCAGCTCTTATGAAATCTATGTTAAGGCAGTATGCGGTGTTACTCTGATTTTATATAGGGTGGAAAGTAAGGCACGAAGAATAATTTAGGTAAATCTATGTAGAGTCAGTGACAGAACTGGGATTGAAATGCAAAGAGTTCTTGGCTCTTTTTTTCTGTTTTCAGAAAACTAGATCATGCTTGTCTTTGTAGAGCAGTGGTTACCAACCGGTAGATCTTGGAGCCTCTGACAGGTGATCCCGACTGGTTTGGCGGGAAGCTATCAAGCACTGGTACTTCAGTTGCCCCTCTACTCACTGTCATGCTGCGCCTGCTCTCTGCTTTGGAGCTGCCCTCCCAGCCCCCAAGCCTCCTGCTTGCTGTTCTGGGTGTGGGCAGGAGAAGAGGGAGGGCTCTGATGTCAGAGTGTCCCATTTCCTTCCACTTCTATACCCTATCTACACAGAGAGAAGGGGATGGAGAGAGCTTGGCAATGCAAATTTCTGTTACTCTCACACACTGTGTGTGTCTCTGTCATTCTTACAAACACACACTGTCTTTCACTCTCATCTCCTGACCCAACACATACGTGGGGGGTTGTTGTTATTTCATTTACTGCTTGCAAAATGTATTGTGTTTGGTTTAAAACTGGTCTGTGCATTTCATAATTTTCGTTTCTCTTACGCTTAAATGTAATTCTTTGAGTTCTGAAATGCCTAACCTATTGTGGCTGGAGTAGTTATCCCTGTGGAAATTGCTGCTCCTGGAAGTCACTGGCGTGTCCCTGCTGCCCCTGAAAAATCAAAGCAGGGGGTCTTCACATGCTGCTGTTACCTGCAGACAACATGCTGCTGTTGCCTGCAGCTCCCATGATCACTAATGGGGAACTGTAGCCAGTGGAAGCTGTGGGCTCAGAGCCTGTAGATGAGGGGCATCGAATGGAGCCATTACTGTACATGCCAGCAGCTTTCAGGAGTGGTGCAGGGCCAGGGCAGGGTAAGCCTGCCTTCACTCCACTATTCCACCACCAGGAAGCTGTCTCAGTTAAATGGTGCTGAGCTAGATCGTGCATCCTGAACCCCTGTCCCAGCCCTGAATCTTCTGCACTCAACCTCCTGCCCAAGACATGAGTCCCTCTACACCCAAACTCCTTCTCAGAGCTTGCATCAGAGCCTGCACCCCAGCCCCCTGCCCCAGCCTGGTGAAAGTGAGTAAGGCGGGGGGATGGAGTGAGCAGGGTGAGGCCATGGAGAAGGGATGGATCAGGGACAGGGCTTCAAAGAAGGGTTAGAAAGGAAGTGGGGCAAGGATATCTGGGTTTGAGGTAGATCTTACATTGCACTTAAATTGAAAAAGTGATCTTGTGGTTAAAATGGTTGGAGACCACTGCTCTAGAGCCTTTTGTGTGACTGCTACCCCAAAATTAAAGACAGACTCCAAGACTGCATCTGCACATGCAACGTTTGGACCCTTAATTCTTCATTGGTGTTGCTGTGATACCTACATAAATTGCCATCTGGCACTGGTTAGGAAAGTGGCAAGCTGAGACTTCATTTTTTTCTACTCTCCTGCATCCTGTTTGTCTGGTTAGTTCACCTGACTGACATGGAGGCTATGTCTGTGCCGGCAGTTGAACAACAAAACTTCTGTTGTTCAGAGATGCTAAACCTCCTCCCCCTCTCCTGAAAAACAAAAGTTTTCCCATGATAAATGCCAGTGTGACTAGTGCATTATCGTCAGGAGTGCTTATGCCTTAGGTTGTAACCTCTCTGGGTCAGTGTCTATACTTGCATTCAGGACAGAGAGGTCTTGATGCTTTATAAGGGTTCCTAGATGCTACTGTAATACAAATACATAATAGGTTATAGTGATAGCATGAATAAAAGCTGTACTGTATATAAGGTTTATGCATATTCAACACCATTTAATTTAATCTGCCCCCAGAGGAGTGCACCAGTGATGAATTATGGGAACTGATTATTTTTCTCCTTAATGACAAGGTCAAATAAACCAAATTAGAAGAGGACTGTTACTAATTTTGAACACTGTTAGTAAGAAGGCTTTTGTGAGTTTGGGATATTACCCTAACAAAGCCCATGTAAATATCTACCTAGCTTAGTTTTCAAATATTATTGTTTTTATATTTTCATCACATTACTATTATATGAACTAAGTTCATTTTCATAGTAAGATATGAACTACTGAATATGAAATTTTAGTCCTGTTTGCCATAATAATTTTACTTGGCTATTTATCTTGCATTATTATTTATGTATTACAAAACTAAGTGCTCAGAAGTATACTGGGTGTCATTCGGCCAAATGGAAAAAAATAAGGAACACTTTCGGTGTTCAACTTGTGACTGGGTGCTGATTATGAGCACCCAGTCTCTTTAAAATTAGATTCCTTTAAGTAAGCGAGGTTTAATACCCCAGAATTTATTTATTTAGAATTATTTGGTTTTGCAAATCTTGAGCATGAGCTTTGCCTTGAAGAGTTGATGTTTTAATTGTCAATTTAGAGACAAGAGCCCTCATCTTGCTGATGGATGTTCTCATTTAGATCACTTTGCAGAATAGGGGCAAAAGGGATCAGAAAAGGGCACAATATTAGACTTTTAAAAATATAATTTGACTCAGCACTAGTCCCAACTTTTTGTTTCACTCCATGCCCTAAGTGTCTCCAAGGTAGTTAGTTCTATCTTATTTGTCTTGTAAGGTATTTTACTTCTTCCTATTTCAGTCTCATTGTAACTGTAGCCATTTCTTCATTTTACTTTTAACGAAAAAATTAATACTTTTTTATATAGTATTATTTGTTCAAATCTTGCCTTTTCTATTGTTGTTTCTGCTTAGCCTCAGCATTTTCTCTTTTTAATTATTTTCTGTTTTCAGATTATTTCTTTTAACTCTTTAAAACCACTTTTGAATTCAGCACACAACATCTGTCTCCATAGTTCCTAGATCAGGCCTAGGTAAAATACCCTCTGCGGGCTGGATGCAGCCCGTTGTTGGGATTTTGTGGTTCCCAGAGAGTGAGGTGCTGGGCAGAATCAAGGGTCTTCAATTCAATTCAATACTTTATCCAGTGTGCACAAAGGGAGAGCCCCTGGTACTAAAATCAGCCAGAGCCCCTCGAGCAAGGAGCCCCTCCCCTTGCTGTTTTATAGCACATGGCAGTTACAGGTTACATAACACAAACTTCTAAACCAATCAGATTCAACCTTTCCATATATGGCTTTTTTGGTCACATGCTTGTACTTCTCCACTCCACATGTTGAGTTCACCCTCCTCCCCTTGGCCTTTTCTAGGCTGTTGCTAGGGTGGTGAGCCACAGCATGCTTCTTTATGCATACCTACTTTCCAAACCACATTTTGTTTAAAATGAACACATGCATACCCTTCAGCTCCCTCATTTGGTTTTGGGGTAAGAACAATTCTTAGACCCCACTAACACCACTTCCTTGTATTTATTAGGAGCTATAAGTGACCTTATCAACACTTAACTGCAGTTTTGGTAACAGAATTGAACAATACATTCAACCTTTAATACATAATGACATCTACACTAAAAGTAATAATAAATTCCCATATCCATTGCGAAAACACAACTGAAATCCATCCCCAGGGAATCTCTGTTCCCACAATAGCAAACTCTTCTGTCCACTGAATCACTGTAATTGCCTTACCACTTCTTTCATAATATCTTCCACAATAGGAAGAATGAGATGTTCAAGCCAGGCTTACCTTCCAAAGCTAAATACCCAAATCCACACCAGATAGTGGAGTCTTTCTTCACTGTTCTATCATCCATTAAATTAAACATTACATGCACCATTAAGTCAGGTCCCAACATTTGAGATAAGGCTTGTCCTGACTCCATGTTTCTTATATGCAAAACCCATCCTCCCAGGATGGAACATTGGTCCCATGGGAAAGCTATATAGTTATCTCCAGTCATTATTACATACTCAGCTATACAGGTGTCTATGACATGAGAATGGGAGTGGGTGGAAGGGCAGAGCCTCCAATCCAGGAGACCTACCCACAGGAATTAACACCTCTCCAAAAATGGAATGATCATTCCAAAATGCCCGTTATCAATAGAGACCACTCCCCTGCCATCATCCAAGTGAAGACATTCAGTCTTTGAGAACTGCGGCTCTCACCTAACAGAGCACCTGTGACACGAGCAAGTCTCCTATCAGGGCTGCAACTTTTATGTTAACACCATGCCAGTATGATAACACCATTCCAGAGCAATGCTTGCTCAGACATTTTAGTAGTTTTTAATAGATGGCTGAGTACAACAGTGAGGACCTAACCAACTATGTTGCTGAGTTAAGGTGATATCTAATTAATTAGACATGAGCCCTATTCTCACCATAATAAACTGTCATCCCTGCTACTAACAAATTTTCAACCCAGTCCCTATTATGAGATTTGATAGCTTGAGTAATGGCATTTACAACTGATCCAGTGACTCCTCCCCAGGTGACTACATCAATAAAACACTTAACAATACTGAGAATGGCCCTCAAGGAGTCCATAGGGTAAACAGAGATTATTGTGCCCTATGTTGAGTATCACCCTTGTATACTTATACTCGTGACAGGTGCACCCAAACTGGAATTCCAGTGACCCGGGCCGCTGAAGGAGTTACCAGGAAAACCATGTGAGGTCCAGTCAAGGCTGGTTCAAAGGTTCATTTTCTATAGGCTTTCACCAGTACCTGATCACCGGGCTGCACCTCACATGTGTCTTCTTCACTAGCCTTTGGGTCTGGTTCAGTTCGGGGGTCCTGTGAGACACACTGAGATAACAATTTGCAATATTCAGCAAGCTGGTCACCCATGACATACAACTCCCCTGCTCCAATGCACAGATTTCCTGGTGTCCTCATCGCCCGCCCTGTCAGCATTTCAAAAGGAGATAAGGAATGTGGATTAGTAGGACTGGATCTCATAGACATGAGAACCACTGGTAAATTGGTGACCCAGTCTTTCCCTGTAGCAGAAAACATCTGTTTGGTTAGTTTGTTTTTAATGGTTCGATTAGCTCTTTCTACTAATCCCGAACTCTGGGGATGGTAGGGACAGTGGAATTTCTGTTTGATCCCCAGTGACATGCATACTGTTTTCATCACCTTTCCTGTAAAGTGGGTACCTTGGTCACTATCAATGAAGCATGGAAATCCCCATCGGGGAATTATTTCGGTCATCAATATTTTAGCTACATCAGACGCAGTGGCCTTGGCCACTGGGAAAGCTTCTACCCGCTTAGTAAAGTGATCCACGATCACCAGAACATATTCTTTCCCTCTGCACCTTGGCAGGGGTCCAATGAAATCTACTTGTAACTGTGTGAAGGGCTGTGTTGGTCTTGGCTGATGTTGCATTTTCATTTTCACTGTGGGAGCAGAATTACATTGAGCACATGTTACACACCTCCTCACATAATCATGCACATTTGTATTAAGCTTAGGATGCCACCAGGTGTCCGACATCCGGTGGATCACCCTCCATGCTCCATCATGTCCCAACATGTGATATATTTGTATCATAGTTCCCATCAGCACATTTGGTAACACTAATGTGTTTCCTGGGCCTCTCCAAGTGTTATCAACACACAGTTTTCCCCCGTTATCCATCCATAACCACTTCTCTGCCCTTGGTGCAGCGTGTTGGATGTCCTGTAATTCAAAAAAGTTTGGGGTTTTTATGAGAGGCTGTGTTGCAGCAATCAATTGCATCTCTTTACCTTCCACTGCTGCTCGTTTAGCTAGTTCGTCTGCCCTTCGGTTCCCCTATGAGGGTCTGTCCCTTTTGTGTGGGCCCTCACTTTTATCACTGCTAATTCAGTAGGTTTCTGCATGGCTTCATGAAGTTTCTCCACTATTCCCCCATTTTGTATTGGGGATCCTGCACTCGTCAGGAATCCCCGATTTACCCACAAGTTAATATAATCATGTACAACCCCAAACGCACATCTAGAATCAGTAAATATTTTTACAGCATGACCTTTTGCAGCTTCACATGCTGCAACTAATGCCTGCAGTTCTGCTACTTGTGCAGATGCCACAGGCAAACTGCCGTGTGCCACCAGCTGTCTATCTTGAGTACAAACAGCCCATCCTGTGTGTTGCTTGCCATCCACATAGAAGGAAGAACCATCCACGTAGAGGCAAGGGGCACCAGGTATTTCAGTTCTTTTACCAATGGAAGGTCCATGGGCTCTTCCTCAGGGCAACAATGATATGGGTGTCCCTCATCTGGGGTAGGCATGAGGGTGGCAGGGTTTAACGATGATGCTCTTTGCAGATGTACCGAAGGCATTAGCAAGCTCGTTTCCCATCGAGTCCATCTTGCCACATGGACTGCTGAAGATTTCTTCCCTGATAAAATAGCAAGGACAGCGTGAGGTACAACAATATTTACATCCTGTGAACCAATAAGTGGTGTGGCCTGATTTAGGGCCATAGAAGCTCCTTCCACTGCCTGAAGGCATGGTGGCATTGCTTGAGCGACAGCATCTAGTTTAGAAGAGTAGTATGCTACTGGGCACTGTTTGTCCCCATGTTTTTGCGTTAACACTGCTGCCATATGTCCCTCACTGACATGGAGTGTACAATGTAAAAGGCATTAATGGATGAGGAAGTCTCAACCCTGGGGCAGTACTTAGCCTTTGTTTCAATGTGGTAAATGCCTGTTCACAGTCAAGTGTCCATTCAGTTGCCTCATGTGGTCCACCAGCACCCTTCAGGAGATTATTGAGAGGCTGGACAATCCTTGAATAATTGGGGATTTGAGTTCGGCAGAAATTGAATAGCCCCAACACTTTCCTAACTCCCCTGACCGTAGTTGGTCGTGGGCATGCATTAATAGCCTCAGTGCGGTCAACAGTTAAACGCCTGTACCCTTTGGATATTAGGTACCCCAGATATGATACTTCCTCCTTTGCAATCTGAGCCTTTCTAGCATTACCGTATTTTCCGGCGTATAAGGCAACTGGGCGTATAAGACGACCCCCTAATTTTCTAGTTAAAACATAGGTTTTCGTCTTATACTCGCCATATAAGACTACCCCCCCTTAAGAGGCCAACCGGCAGCACCCCAGCGCCCCTCCGACTCCCCGGCTTTGCTCCCTGTGTCCCTGGTCTGCTGGAGACGGTCCCCAGCAGACCAGGGGCACCGGGAGCAAAGCCAAAGCGGCGGCGGGGTCCCACGCCTCTGAGGCTTTGCCAGAGCAAAGCCTCTGAGGACACCGGGAGCAAACCGCGAGGTCCCGCAGTCCGTGTCCTCCGGGGTGAGAAAAGCCCCGTTCGTACCTGCAAGTCGGGGACTGCCTGTATACCCGGCGTATAAGACGACCCCCGATTTTTGGGGGATGTTTTTTAGCATAAAAAGTCATCTTATACGCCGGAAAATATGGTACATTTTACCGCACTGTCTGCCAAGTGCTGCAGGATCACTTCTAAATCTTTCATGTGCGTTTGGCGATCTGGTGAGGAGATAAGAAGATCATCAACATACTGTACAACACAAGAAGCCATGTCTGGCAGCTTTGCCAGCACATCAGCTAATGCTCTATGAAACAAAGTAGGTGAGTTATGAAAACCCTGGCTTAGGCGAGTAAAAGTATATTGCTTCCCTTTAACAGTAAATGCAAACCAAAATTGACTGTCAGGGTGCACAGGACATTTTGCTTTTACCATGGTGAAAACATCAAAAGCACGTAGGCCTCCCACTACCATCCACTCCTGCACCTTTTCCCAGAAGGGTAGGTTTGGGTTATTAAGCTGCAAAGATGGCAATTCTTTTAACATGCTCCGCAAGTCAGATGGACTCATAGGAGTGTGCTCTAGGCGACTAACAGTAGCAGGGTCCCCTTCCCCTTGATTAGGATTAGGGACAGTGTGCACTCTCACTGGAGCCATAAAACCAGACTGATATCCCCACATTCCACATGTAGGGTCCAAAGGTGCTGAGGGACAAGATCTCTTTTCCTGAAAGGCTGTTTTTTTATAGTTTTTTGCTTCTGTTTGCAGTTTTTCTACCTCTGCTTCTAACTCTCCTACCCTTCCTTTTAGCATATCACACTTTCTAACCAGCTGTTCATAATCAACAATTAAACACATACCAGTCATTTTGTCCTTTGATAAATATTGTGGTTTATGCACAAAATCAGTGTTGCCCACTTGTAATGGGGGTTGGTCATCCTTCTTTCTTTCAGTCATACAGCCAAGGTATCTCAACAAGAAAACTAATAAACTTACTGCTACAATAGTTATAAAAGCACTAATTAAACACTCTTCATATTGTGGATCACTAAATCCCTTCATCTTTCCCTTTTTTTTTTAACCTAAATATCCTCCAATCTCAAAATCTTTAAATACAATTCTGTTTACAAACTAATAACAATTTGCAATTAGGAGATCTGGGCCAGCCAACACATTAACTAGAGGTACTTATGGCTATACCTGCCCCTACACTAACTGTTGGTCCTTATGGCCTCTTTGATTTCCCACTTCAACAATACTTAGAGGAACTTACAGCTTAACCCGCCCCCACACTAAGTACAGTGTTTTAAGACTGCAACCAAAATGTTACAAAACTGCAACAAACTCCTTAAATTCTCCAGCACCCAGTTTCACATACTACAAAAGGTGTGAGTCACCAGTCAGGTCAGGGACACACAACCAAATGAAAAATGAACAAAATCACCCTCTAACTTGATTGTAGGTCTTGATCCTGAAGGATATTTCTCACCCTGCTCGCTGCGCCAAGAAACTGTTGGGATTATGTGGTTCCCAGAGAGTGAGGTGCTGGGCAGAATCAAGGGTCTTCAATTCAATTCAATACTTTATTCAGTGTGCACAAAGGGAGAGCCCCTGGTACTAAAATCAGCCAGAGCCCCTCGAGCAAGGAGCCCCTCCCCTTGCTGTTTTATAGCACATGGCAGTTACAGGTTACATAACACAAACTTCTAAACCAATCAGATTCAACCTTTCCATATATGGCTTTGTTTGTCACATGCTTGTACTTCTCCACTCCACATGTTGAGTTCACCCTCCTCCCCTTGGCCTTTTCTAGGCTGTTGCTAGGGTGGTGAGCCACAGCATGCTTCTTTATGCATACCTACTTTCCAAACCACATTTTGTTTAAAATGAACACATGCATACCCTTCACCGTCAAGCCACCAGATCCGTCCCATGGACGCAGAAGAGAGCATCAGGCAGACTCCCTGCCTGCCCCTATGCTCTGCTGAGAAACAGCTATGAGTCCTGGGAGAGTGAGGAGAGGCTTCATACGCTGTCCCTGCCCCCAGCACAATCCTATTGGCTAGTTTCTTCCTCCCTCTCCTCTCAGGTTCCTAGCTGTTGGAAAAACCATATGGTCCCTGCATCCAGTTTTAGGGTGGGGCAAAGGCTGCTAGATGGAAGTCAGGCAGTCAAGTGCCCCAGCCAGAGCTTGCCTCTGGCACCCCAATCCTTTGTCCCCCTAACCCACATAACTCAAACCCTCTGCTCTCCCTCCTGTCACCATATCTCCTCCCAGATCCTGCCTCCTAATCCCTGCCCCAGGTCACAACCCAAACCTTCTGCTCTCCCTCCTGCATCCATATCTCCTCCCAGATCCTGCATCCCAGTCCTCTGACCCAGGTCACAACTCAAACCCCTTCCCCAAGTTACAACCCCCTCTTGCCTTGGATCACAATCCAAACCCCCTCCACTGCCTCATGCAACCTAGCCCCCTTCCTCAGGTCACAACCCAAACCCCTGCATCCTAGTCCCCTAACCCAGGTCACAACTGCCTCCTTCCCCCAAACTCCCTCCTAGACACCACACCCTCTCCTGCACCCCAATCCCTTATTGCAAGCTCCCTTCTGCACCCAACCTCCACCCCAAACCCTAAACCCCATTAATATACAAAAGTTCAGCCCTTGACCGCTTTCCAAATTCTTGGAGTGGCCCACCATAAAAAAGTACTGCTCACCCCTGTCCTAGGTAATGGTCCTTTCCATTTCTCTCCATTCTGTTTTAACAGGAATTAGTGGTGATGAGCATAGTGTCTAATTTGGAAATACCCTAATGATGTTGTGTGGCTGAGCAAGTGAAGGACCTTTTTAAAAGCTACATCTATACTACAGAAAGATGATTTAAGCTGTGCAGCTCCAACTAAGTGAATAACGTGGCTAGTCACAGTATCTTGAGTTGACTTACCGGGGCTCTACACTGAGGGGGGAAGAGGGATCGATGGGAGAAACTATACCTCCCTAAGGCCACAGATGCTACAGTTTTACAAATAATAACAACAATGCTCTCTTATTTGTTGCTGATTATTTTTGTAGATGTTTATTCCGCAGGTGGTGAATACAGATATATAGGATTAAACCTAGTGCTCAGGAATGTCAGTGGAAAGGTATATAAATTGCTCTGTTAAAAAGCGGATTCAGAAACATTTTCAGTTAGTAAAATAGTACATTATGGTGTATTTTTCTTGAGGCTGGGGATTCCTTTATTTTAATTCCGGCTGTAATACTGAACAAGTTACTTAACCTCTTTTATTTTCTTTATCTGAAAAATTAGGATAGAGAAGTGTTTTGAGGTTTAGTTAGTCAGTGTTTGTTAAAACACTTTGGAGATGAAAAGTGCTGTCTGGATGATAATTTTTATTTATGCTTCAGATTTTAAGGATAAAATTAGGGCATTTTTGTGCAATTACCTCTATTGTGTTACTTTTCTCTGTGTACTGTTTTGTTCAAAACACAAACAACATTGTTGATTTTGTTTTCGTTGTGACTATTTGATTATTTCTATAAAAACAGATGTTTTACTGTATTTTCAAGTTTAGTAGTTATGTAGAATATCATTCTGTTAGTGCTGTGGGGCGAGCAGTTTTTACAAGATTAAAAGGCTTGAGGAGTCCATCAATAGCTCTATGTTGCTCAGACCAAGAGTGCAATAAAAGATAGATCAGAAATATAGTATCTAGTTTGCATATTGTAAAAATTGTTATGTCTTCGAAGTACCTAAAACCATCCCCAGTAATGATAATACAATTTATCATGGATAAGCTAAATATCTCCTATAAATGAATGAAGAAATAATGGATTAAACTCGTTTATTAGTGTATAGCTCGGAACAGCTTTGTACATGCTTTTTAGAGTACTATATGGAAGTCAAATGAAGCAAGATGGTGAAAGTAGCAGCACAATACATTGGGGTTATGTAATGGCAAAATGAAAAAATAATGTTTATTAGCAAATTGACTTTTTATTTTGTGCAACTTTAAATAGGTTTCAAAACATTGCTGCTGTAATTAGTGATGTGAACGGTTAACTGATAAACATCACCCTTACCGGTTATGATTAACTGGCAACCCGACTGGGCTGGAGCAGCCCAGACAGGCCTGCTGCACTGTGAATAGGGGGCACTCCAGCACAGCAGGGCTGGTGCAGGTCCCCACCCACTCATGGTGTGATGCAGTGGGCTCCGACCAGAGCAGTCTCCACCTGGCTGGGCCCGCCACGAGGCAGGTAGGGGGTATTCAGTCTGTCTGGAGCAGCTTCTGCCCATGGCAGGGGACTGCTTCAGCCCTGCCAGCCCATCACACCATGGATGGGGCCCACTCCAGCCCAGGCAGGCTGGGACAGCTCTGTGCCCACCCCTGTTCAAGTGGTTAACTGATTAAACGGGATTTTATATCCCTAGCTGTATGTGAGTGCAACTTCATTGAAGTGATGATGGCCTACCTACCATAGCAGTGGATATTAGTAATATTTTAGCTATTAGAAATAGTAATTAAATTATATTAGTTGGTAATTCTATTTATATTGTCACCCACTCACCTGCAAATAAAGCTTGTGAGGTATTTGGCATTAATCGTGACTCATGTTATTTATATGTAGTTAAGTAATTCAGCAACATGTAAACTTATGAAGTGAATAGTGGCCGACAGCAGGAGATGAGTGTCATTCTCTTGTGAAACATCCCCATCAATTCTAAAAATATGACTATTGCAATGCAAAATATTTTCCATTATGACTCTCAGCATATAATGACATTACAAACCGCCTGTTTCTTTTTTTTTTTTTTTTTTTTTTTTTTTTTAAATATACTGCCTTTAGCACAATTTGTTTTGGAAGCCAAGAATCCTGATACAGGTTGAACCTCCATAGTCTGGCACCCTGAGGACCTGAGTAGTGCTGAACCAGAGAATTTGCTGATCCACAGGAGGTCAATATTGTCTAGCAGAATTACCAACACTTCCACTGCTTACTGGGATCTTAGAAGACATTTACAGGTAAATTAGAGCTAAATAGCAGCACAGAACACAGAGCTAGGATTGGTGGCTGTAAATAAACTATGGGACTGTGGGAAACTTGGCCACACTCATGCTAAATGGACGTCTGGCTAATTTAAATCATGTTGGATCATGGATGTTGCTGGACCAGAGTGTGCCAGACTAGAGGGGTTCAATGTGTAGTTTAAAATAATTTATTTAGAGATTTTCAAACTACCCCTTTTAAAACACACACACAGAATCGTTTAGTGTAGTCATATTGTTACGAATTAAGGTCAAAAGTTTACCATTCTGCTGGATGTGTGCTCTTGGTGCCAGGACAAGCAAGGTATCAGGTAATGTACTTAAGACTGCAGTACAAGATAAAGTGGTACCTAATCAATTACATAATCTTAAACATATTTGCTGTTGTTTTTAATGGTTTAAGTCTTTTATACTGGGGTGGGCAATAACTGGCATGTGAGCCGGTCTTGGTTTGCTAGAGTTAGCCGCTGGCAGGCCACCAGATGTTTTGGTTTTTTACCTGAGCGTCCGCAGGTACTGCTGTTCACAGCTCGCAGTGGCCGTGGTTCGCTGTTCCCAGCCAATGGGAGCTGCTTTATTAAGAAAACATCATCAGTTCTTCTAATTTTAGGTATGAATCCAGATTTAAATAATTTTTCCCTAAAAAATGCTTCAAGAATTTTATAAACAGCACATTAAGATTATCCTTTTGAAATGGTGTGCATAGAAGACAATCCTCCATATATTTTTCATGTGTCATATCTTTTTTCTGTTTAACTGAACCAAATTCCTTTGATCCACAAATTATATTTTTTGAACTCTTTTCTGGGACAAATGTTGGAATAACAAATTGGAGAGCAGATCTGTTGCATCTTGAAAAGAAAATAGTGTTGTGATGTGCTTCATGGTATTTGCTTCCCTTTCAGGAAAGACAGATATCATTGTTGCTTTACAGCTTTCCAGTGTTAATTTCTGCTTGTGAGAGAGTAGAAGGAGAGACAAGAATAGTTAAGCTAGTAAAAAAATGCAAACACTGTACCTACTGGCAGGCAAACTGATGGTATTACTTCATGTGTTTTTATTGTGTGTATGTAATTGGTTCCTGTTGCTTGGCTTATGTTTTGGCTCATATTTGATCCAAATAATTAACTTGTTTGTTGCTTTATTAACAATTCCTTGTTTGTCCAGGCCTCATCTTTGACAAGTATAAATGGATATTTCCTTAAAGAAAGTAAAACCACTTTTCGTCCTGTTCTTGAGCTAGCCATTAATTCTGAGTAGCTTATTTTTCCCCACTTTTTTTGTCCAACTACACTGTCCCAATTGGGATAGCTCCAAATATTTAAGAAAATGAAGAGAGATGTAAAGGCCTTTGTTCAAAAAATCAACGTTTAATGTAGGTTGGTTTCTTATTCTCACTGTGTGCCAGTTAAAATCATTACAACTCTGTGACTCAACATAATAGCAGGAAACAGACTAGCTGGTTTAAAAGTGATACTGCTAAAGAATCCACCCCCTTATTTTTTAAAAATTATTTAGAATGTTTAGCATCCATGCTAGGCTCAGATACTTCAGCTACTTAATACTGTAGTTCATATCAAGGATGTTAAATATTGGTTCATTGAATAGTTGATTAACCACATGAATTCTTATTGGTTACTTGACTATTCTATAGTCCCTGGGGGCGAAGCTGGCAGCCAGTGCTCTCCAGCCTTACTCCCGAGGAGCTCCCCGCCACTCCTCAACGCTACTTCTGTATCAGAGGCAGCAGTGTGGGGTGCCAGGTGGGAACTGGTCCACAAGGGGAGCCAGTTTAAAAACCAGCTCCCCTTGCAGTCCAACTGCCTGTTGCCCTGTGCTGCTGCCTCTGATAAAGAGGCAGCAGCGTGAGGTGGCAGTAGCCCCGGTCTAGGGCAGGGTCTGAGCTCCCAGGCCCAGTGTGAGCCGGTCTTCCTGCCGGCCTAGCAGTATCCCCTCTTAGATTTTCCAACTGTATGTGGAGTGAGTTTTGGCTTATGCACCAATATTGAGGTCATGTGACTGGTTTGGATGTGTGCCACTGTGGCACCCAGTTTATTAACATACACATGTTCCCAGCCACCAGAACAGAATCCCCCTTCCCTCCTCCCGCAGTGCAGCATGTCTCATTCCCAGCCCCTTTCCCGCCACGTGTCCGCAGCAGGTCCCGGTCCCCTGCCTCACGACGCTGTCTGTTGGCCCGCCCTCTGGAGCAGCCACCTGCCACACAAGTGATACTACGCAGCTCTCCAGAGGAGGTGGGTGGGGGAAAAGCAGGAGCTATGCCACCCAGTTCCTAATACCCCTGCTGCAGCTCTGCACTGAAAGTGTAAGTCCCGGACCCAGCATGAGCCATGAGCTGGGCTGCATGCCCTCCCAGTTTCTAATACAGTTACATTCAGAGCCACAGCACGGGTAGTCCTGGGCCTGTTGCAAGCCAGGACTGAGCCGGGCTGCAGGCCAGCCTGATAAAAAATTTACTGGCAGGGATGGAGAGGGAAATGCGTATAGTCTATAGCATTAACCTATAAGCTTTTGCTTGTCAGTTAATTGGCTAATTGAGTACACTATTATATCCCCAGTTCATATCAACATTTACAATCTATAGCACACTTAGTGGACTACCAATGAAAATTTAAAAAACTGGCCTCCCCAGCAATAAGCCACTACTTCCACATCCCATCAAGCCACATCACAAAAAATGAGCTTTTCAGCATGTATAGAAGTAAATTAGAGCCATGCTCTGGTTGAAATTGGAGACCAAATTTCAGTGCCAAGGAATCTTCATGTAAAGCACACTGTCAGTAGCTCTCTGTTTCCCTGCACACATTTTACTAAAAAACAAAGTTAATTGAGACTCTAGCTAGAACTGTTCCACTACCTGTAACCGTATGTCTTGATTGTATTGCTAGAAATGCATAGAGCAGCGGTTCTCAAACTTTTTGGGCTCCGGAGCCCTTTACATGCGTGTAAATTTATGCAGAGCCCCAGCGGTCCACTGATTGTATATGCTGTACCTATCGACCTTGGCCGCATTAGAGTTCCAAATTTTGTGTGTGTGTGTGTGTGTGTGTGTGTGTGTATATATATATATATATATATATATATATATATGTATATATATATATATGTAAAAAACTTGTGTGTGTTTTATTCATAAATAATAACCAAATCATTTACTTGGTTGAGAAACCATTTCTTCTAATGTCCCTTTTTTAAGCCACTGATCCATCCTTAATATAAATAAAATAATATTGTGTGTTAATTGAGTCAGTTCAAGGCGATTCTCAATTATGATTTTGAAGGCTTTCCAGTTTGTCAATCTCACAGAGCCCTTGGAGATGTCTTGCGGAGCCCTGGGGCTCCTCGGAGCACAGTTTGAGAAACACTGGCATAGAGGGTCTAGTAAAAATGAATGAAGAATTGTAACCAACTATGAACATGTCAGCACTAGGGATGTAATAGTATATTCGATTTAACCAATAAGCAAAAGCTTATAAGTTAATGCTATAGACTATACACATTTTCCTCCCACCCCTTGCCAGTAAATTTTTTAGCAGGCTGGTCAGCAGCCTGGCTCAGTCCTGGCTTGCAACAGGCCCAGGACTACCTGTGCTGTGACTCTGCATTTAAGTGTATTAGGCACTGGGAGGGCAGGCAGCCTAGCTCAGTCCTGGCTCATGCTGGGTCTGGGAGCTCAGACCACTTCCCCTGGGACAGGGGCTGCCCAGGGACTATAGAGTAGTCGACTAACCGATAAGAATTCATGAGGTTAATCGACTATTCAGTTAACTGATATTTAACATCTCTAGTCAACACCTTAGAGACTAACAAAAAATGTATGTGGTATCAAGAGCTTTTGATATCAGAGGTATCCCGAAATAGTGCTGCAGTATAAACGTAGCCTGAGAGTGCTTTATAAAGTCTGCAATCCACGGAAGCAGGAATTTTAAATTTTGAGAAGACATTATACAAGCTGGAGAAGAACAGACTTGTATGAGTGATGACAATTGTACTAGCTTTTTCTTTTTTACATCATACCTTGCTTTCATGAGCTAAGGCTAGTGGGTTTATATAAGTAAACACACTAGATCTGTTTTTACTCAATCACACTAAGAACCTAAGGCCCAGGGGCCAGATGTGGCCCCCCCCCCCACTTGCCTGAATTCAGAGCTCAAGGCTCTCCCCAGCATTGGGATGCCTATGCTTGTGCTCCAGCCTTCCTCTCCCCCTTCCCCTATCTGCCCACAGAGCTGGAGCACATAAAATCTTGGGGGCCGGGGCCCCCAATGCTCTGGTGTACAAGTTGAATATGGAGAATGTCTTTTTCCTTCTCAGTCGGGGGCCACCTCAGTGAAGGGGTTTTTTTTGTTTGTTTGTTTCTCATTTGTATGCAGCCCATAAATGATTTTTTCCTGTGGGTAGCGCTCCCTGACCCAGAAAAGGTTCCCCACCATTAGTGTAGACCAGTGTTTCCCAACCAGGGTTCCATGGAACCCTGGGGTTCCGCAAACCATCGTCAGGGGTTCCATGAGAAATCGTGGAATAAATTGAATAAAAAATGTTTTTCTTACAATGTAAGCTGATATATCCCAAATAAATTTTCGTGACAATAATTTAGCAGTAGTTGAATTGTGCTCCCCGCTGTCAACTTTTTCTGGCCAAGCAAACGTTTTCATAGGTAAGGGTTCCTTGGGATATGAAAATTTATTTTTGGGGTTCCTCCATGGGGAAAAAAGTTGGGAATCCCTCGTGTAGACATACTCATAATTGCTCTTGGAGTCTTAGGTCTGGTACATGGGGACACTCAGGAAAGTTAAAGCAATTCAACTAAAAGTGAGAAGTCAGTGCCTGTAAATATAAGTGTGATTAAACCCTTACATGGATGCTCTTCTTCAGGGGTAAAGTGCTCTTAGTTCTCTCTAAACCTTCTTTCAACTTCCCCAGTAAAATAAACCCTAATATCACTTTTGCTGTTATAATATTGTAACTGCGTCTACACTCTGACTGGACAGAGCTCTGGCAGTAGTATGTAGTGTAGACATAGGCTTAATAACAGCAGCATTCTTCGTAAGATTATTTTATCCTTGAATTAATGATATATATTCTAAAAACCCTTGTTAACAAAATAACCATAACATTTATAATAACCAAGAGTCCTGTGGCACCTTAACAATTGATTTGTTTCTGTGATTTAAATCTATCTCGTTCACAAAGACAAAAAGAGTCACATGCATAACTAGCTTTGTGCACTGTTGTAGCAATGTTGGTCTTAGACACATGGGGGAAAGGCATTAGGTTTTTTAGCCAACTTCTGTTGGTGAAAGAAACAAGTTTTTGAACTTATACAGAACTTAGCCTACACCGTTTATTATTCCAGGTCAGTATGTTGCTAGTACATATTGTCTGCATCTAGGCTGGCAAGTTTTTCCGCAAAAGCAGTTGCTTTTGTGGAAAAACTTGCCAGCTGTCTACACTGGCCACTGTGAATTTGCGCAAGAACACTGACTATCTAATGTAAGGCAAACTAAAATGCTTTTGCGCAGGACGGCCAGTGTAGACAGCTGAGAACCGTTTTGTGCAAAAAAGCCCCGATGGCGAAAATGGCGATCAGGGCTTTCTTGCGCAAAACCGCCTCTAGATTGGCACGGACGCTTTTCCGCAAAAAGTGCTTTTGCGCAAAAGCGTCCGTGCCAATCTAGATGCTCTTTTCCACAAATGCTTTTAACGGAAAAACTTTTCCGTTAAAAGCATTTGCGGAAAATCATTCCAGTCTAGACATAGCCATTGTGTTTCCTATGTAAATCAGTTAAATGGCAGCCCCTGGCGTTTGTGTTCTTGCTGATTGATACTGCACTGTCCATTTTCCCCCTTCAGTTATGTTGTTCTTTTAGGAGCTGGGTGTCTGAACACATGGCTTCTAGAATATTTATCAACCTGATTAGAAATGAACTGATGTGACCTAACTCTATTCCTGCTTAATAGCAGGTATTATGCTATTTTTTTCTTGAAAATATTTGTATATGAGTCAATAGAAATTAAATATTAGAAAAGCCTATGCTATGTAAGTTTCACATAGCATAAGAACAAGTAAAAATATTTTGAGTGTAAAAAGTACTTTTTTTTCTTATTTTAATTCTAGCTTTTTTTCTTACCTCTTTTCTCCTTCACTTTCCTCTTCATTTTCTCATTTCAAAACTTCAGTAAGTGTTGGGAAAGAGTGGAGAAACTGCAGTTGGGTAGATTAGACTGAGAAAACAGAATTGCTACTGTAAACTTTATGGTTGGTCAGGTGGTCTATTTACAAGAATGAGTTCTGTTAACTACTAACTTCAGCTTCCTGTTTTCATTATGTGTGATGCCTTATGTCAAAGACATTAAACTTCTAATCAAAAGGTGCGTAAGTTGGATTACAGTTATTGTAAGCTTCAAACTTTGGTTTGATGGCAGTCTTCACTCTTTACTGGTGTGAGAGAGTTCATGACTTTGTTTGTCAAGACATGTCCTTTAACCAGCTGCTCCATATTTTATACTCCATGCTTAGAGCACTTAAGAGTTAATGTTCGCCAAACAAAATTCCTTCTTCCAAAACACTTAAAGCAAACCTGACTTTGTGTGGAATATTCCAGTTGTGAAGGTCATTTTCTCTTCTGTTTGTTATAACTTGCTTGTGATTTGATTATAATCTCTTCTGATTAGGGATTCTTTTGTTTGTTTGGCATATTTTATTACAGATCCATCTGTGATATTCTGTAAAGTGTTCTTTGGAAATTTCCAAGTTTTGTTATAATTTAACAGTTATCTAGAGTAATTTTTAATTGAGAAAATCCTGTGTATTTTTAGTGTATTTCACTGGAATTCACCATCAACTGAGAAGAAGAGGAACTGCTGTATTGTGAAGGATTCTAGGATGTAGTTAATGGTGACAGATGGATTACCAGACTCAGAATTTGTGAAAGATCCACTTTGATTTCTGGAGTAATATCCACATTTTAGGGAAACTGCCTGCATATAGTGGGAGGTTTTTTGGGGGGGTTTTTGGATGGCAAGCACATTCTTTGTATCTGAGGAATTTGGCTCTGTGAGTGGTCTCTTTGGAAATGTGGGGGTGGTAGAACTATTTGGGCTGCAGTGAATTATCCCTGTCCCCTTCAGATTCCTGAGGAACACTGGGGCCTCAGCAATAATTCAGGCAAATAAATAAAATGAAGAACAAACGTTAATAGAGACCAAAGATAAATGTGTATTGCGCTTAGAAGCATTTATGTCAGACAACCCCTTGGCAGCCTGGCTGTAATGGAGCTATTATACACAAGAAGTAAGGATGTAAGAACTAGCTCGACTAGTCACCATCCCTCCACAACTCTCCGTCCCACTCCCTCTTTTCTCCACCTCCTGACAATGCCACTTGTAGCAGTAGGGCTTGCTGTGCCACTTTGCTGAAGCTCACAACTGCACCACCTAGAGAAGGGGTAGGCAAAAGGGCTTCCACGGGCTGAATCCAGCCCACCAAGCAGGTTTATCTAGCCCACAGACATCCTGCTATTCCCCCCGCCCCAGGCCAATCAGGGCCTGGGGACAGGGGAGTGCACAAAGTCTCCTGCCTTGCCAGGGGCACACGACACTTAGAGTCAACCCTGTAAGCATGGTGCCCCTTTGCAGAGCCGGAGCAGGGATCAAGAGACTTCCCATGCTCTTGCTTGCCCCCAGACTTTGATTGACCTATGGGCCAGGAAGCATGCAAAGTCTCCTCATGCAGGCACCTAGAGGGATTCGCCAGCCGTTCAGAACAGCTGGCAGTTCTCCTGAGGCGGGGGACAACAAAGACTTCATCACTCCTTCACCCCAGGCCAGTCAGGGCCTGTGGGTGGGGAAGTACGGAAGTGTCCTGGCCCAACCCCCTCTGGGACAGCCTGGGGCCATTTAAAAAATTCTGAAGCACCCCCACTCCTCACCCCTGGCATTGTGGTGAGCTCAGGCTATGGGATAAGAGGAACAGAAGGGGAGGAGTCAGGGACTAGCCATCCTGGGCAGGAGCTTGGGGGCCAGATAGAAGGGTCTTGCAGACTGGATATGAACCTCGGGTTTTAGTTTGCCCCCTTCTGATAAAGACTGATCCTTCTGCCCTTGCAGATCCCTATTGTATTTTACCCCATTAATTCCAGGTGGGCTCTTCACACACTCATTCCATTGCAGCCTATCTCACCTTACAGTTCTTTTCTAGAGTTCTTAAAAGTGTAGCTTGTTTTATAGAACTTCATGTTCTGTAGGTGCTTAAGAACACTGCAAATGTTCAGCTGGAAAATTATAAACAGGGAGCAAGTGTCCTTTGTTATTTCATTTTTAGGACAAAGAGACATTGGAGGCAAACTAAAAATATACAAATTCATTTTATTTTTTTTATCCTCTTGGAAAAGTTTTCACTTTTCTTTTGTCTTCTGGTGGTTTTTCTTCACCTGATCCCTGCTAGCACACTTTGTGTTAAAAACAGAATATAAAGTATCTTGTGATACTACTATTAAAAGGGTTATATAACAACTAGTTGTACTGTGCAGTTCTTTACTCACTGGGCAGTTATATAAGCAGTATATAATGGATTAACTTTAGATTGAAGCATTGGTTTTCACTCATTTAGGGATGGATGATCTATAATAGTATAAATATGGCTATGCAGTGCACAAACCAACCAATGAGGGTAAATTCTTTATCTAAATTCATTATGTAGCTTATATTGTAAATATTGTATAAGAATATACTTGTAGAGTACTGGTACAGAATGATTCCTAACATTTTCTATTTAGTGTATAAGTGTAGTGTAAATGCTCTACACTCTGCAAGGAAATTGTTTGAATGCTTCTGGTTTCTTGTAATCAATAAAAGAGTCAACCATGCTAAAGTAAGCAATGCTATTGAGAAAAAAATGTTTCTGTACCTTTCATATTTTTTAAAATGTATTTAAACAGGTATTTTTTATCACTGAAGGGGGGAGCGCGCATAATCGTTATCAGAAATGTGATACAGAAATTAGAATGTTAAAAGCATTAGAACCCTGGGGTGATGAGTAACTATACTGCAGGACTCTGCTATTCTTGGCTGGTGTTGTTTCATGAGTTTCCCTTCTGCCCCCCTGCAACCACTCCATTCTCAAATTTGTGATTGTATTATTTCATATTAAAAAAGCCACTTTGTTATGAAGAATTTCACATCATATGTACAACTGCTACAAAATATTTCCAGGTTTAGATTTTTTCTGGCTCTTTAGTGAATGGTAGTTTCTGCCTTTAAAATTATATTGTGGGGTGTTATGATCTATGTCATTTTCCATATCAAAATGAATTGTATCTGAAGCAATGCCCTGTGTATGTTGTCTTAATCCTTTGAATGTTACCGATCTATAAAATAGAGACAATGCTTTCATTTGCAGAATGTTTTGAGTATTAGTTACTGTTTTGAAAATATAAAGATAAAAACATAATAAATAAAATGTTAAATACTCTTGCAATCTGAGACACAGCATTTTAACATTTCTTATTCTGAAAGTATGCTATAGTAAGAACCCCTCTGATACCACTTTTTGTTCTTGATACCATAACAAAAATAATTGATGTTATAATAATATGTAGTTTCATATGCTGGACAATAGACTGCTGCATGGTTTGATTAGAAAGGGGTAGGGAACATTTTTTGGGTCATGGGCCGCTGACCCATAGAAAAACCAACCAGGGGCTGCACACAAGTGAGAAGCAAAAAAACAATAACAAACCCTCACTGATGTGCCTCCCCCCAACTAAGTAGAAGAAAGACATTCCCCATATTTCCCTCACACACCAGAGTCTAGGGGGGCTCAAGCTAGTAGATTTTGTGTGCTCCAGCCCCATGAAGGTCTGGGGAGGAGGAGCTGGAGTGCCAGTGCAGGCTCCCCAATGCTGGGGGGAGGGGAAGCCCTAAGCCTTGTAGGCCAGATCCAGGCAAACTGGAGGCCACATTCAATCCCCGGGCATTAGGTTTCCCATCCCTGGTGAGAGCTAGTTATTTTACAGACTACAGTATGCAAGGTCATTTCCAATAATTATGCTTTTGTAAGTTCTGTGGAAAGTTATTTATCCAGTATTTGAACTATTGAATTTCATTATTATTCTTTTTAACAGCAGTATTATTTTCAAGTATGACAACTATCATTTTAATTTTGATAAATATTAATGTAAATCATAGAAGTTCAAGTTGCAAAAAATCTTTTAGGTTGTTTCTCCTTCCAGTAAAGGATTATTCTGAACAGTATATGTTTCAGTGTAGTGGTGGTAATTTGTGTGTTTTATGCAGTACGATGAATACCATTTATCTTTTAAAATGTGCTTCTAGGTTCCAGACTGCAATGCATAACAAACAAAAAAAATCACCCATCTACAGAAATCTCACACCTACTTCGAAATGTAAATTCAGTTTGTTCTGTATCAGGAACCAAGAAGGACACACATTCCCTCTGCTCAGCAGGAGTACTAAGCTGCATTCTGCCCTTGTTGCATTATTAATGAGACAATGTTTTTATGTTGTAGATGGCTGAAAGCTAGCAAGGCGTATTCGGGACCATGATGGCTCAGTTTCCCGCAGCCATGAATGGTAAGTAGTTTGATCTTGGTTAAATAATGTGTTGGGGTTGGAGAGTGGTTTTTTTTGTCTTTATATTAAATCTCAGCATTATTAGTAATTAACTGATTGTAACATACATCAATATTTTGGTCAACTTGCTGTAGTACATCTATTGTTGCTTACAGCATTTGATTTATAGTCTATATACTCTAGGAATTCAGCACGTTTCTACTGCATTATAATTAAGAGTTAGATATTCCTGAAGCATCTAGTTACTTAGGTGACTTAAGGGGTAATTACCCACCAATATGTGACTGTATTTTGAATACTGAATAATTTCAGATGAGGAATAAACTAACTAGCCATTAATTAAGATAATAAGTATTTGAGTTTATATAATATGACATAAGATTTTGACATGTTTTAATTTAGATGTGGTAAATATTTGGTTTAAACTAAAATATTTCAATTAATTGATTGTTCATAATCAGTGCAGAATGTACTTAAAATATTCAGATAAGCCCAAATATTTTCCCTCTTGATTTTATAGTCTGTTATCGTGCCAGATAATGCAGAAGCTCATGGGTTTTTTTAAGTTTCTTTAAAGAAACTTTAAAAGATGATATGCAACTTCTGACTATGTGATCGTTAACTAGATCTTTCTGTTTCTATGCTGTATTACTTGGTAACTAACTTCATTGCTATAATTAAAGTAACCCAAAAATGAAAAAAAAATGGTTGGAGGCTAGGAATGGAATAGTGTAATCGAATAAACAATTAACCAAAAAGCGGGAGCTTATCAGTTAACGTTATCGGCTACATGCATTCCTCCCCCTCCTCCCTGTGGCTCTGCAAATATATATATTTTTTTAACAGACTGGCCAACAGGCTAGCTCAATCCTGGGCTTCCTGCTGCAGCTCTGCATTATTAGTGGACTGGAGAGGCAGTGTGCAGGCAGGCTGGCTCAGTCCCGGCTCATGCTGGGTCCCCAGTCCTATAATAATGCAGAGCTGCAGCAGGGATTTATGCTGGGACCTGGCGTGATGCAGGACTGAGCCAGCCTGCCTGTATGCGGGCTTCCCAGTCTACTAATAATACAGAGCTGCAGCGGGGTGAGTGCTGGGACCCAGCCCGAGCCAGGAGTGAGTGCTTTCACTGCTAACCCTTATCGATTTATCGTGTAGTCAAAATTTTTGTTGAGTACATGATTAACAAATTACTTAACATCCCTATTAGAGACAAGACATACTGTCTGCCAAGTGGGTGGAAATCTGACCGTCGGGTACAAGTGTTCAGTTTGTTGTTTGAGGAGATAAATAAAGACTCGGGGTATGTCAAGAATGCAAGCTTCTTTTGAAAGAGAGCATCCACACCTCAAAACTGGATCAAAAAATCGAAAGAAAGCCCTGATTGCTATTCACAGAATGGCCACCAGGGCACCTGTGCTTTTTTCGATTGGCTCGTCTTTTGAAAAACGTTCCTGTTATGCGTCCACACACGCCTTTTTTTGAAAAAGCTCTTTCGAAAAAGGCGTTCTTCCTTGTAACTTGAGGATTACCAATGTCGAAAATACCCCTGCATTCTTTCAATTTAGTTTTGTAAGAATGCGATTGCAGTGTGGATGTAGTTGACGTTTTTTTTTAAAAAGGGCAGTTTTTTCGAAAAAACAATGTAGTCTAGACATACACTAAGAGTTTTTGGTAGCGAATTTAGAAGTTCACAACTATCAAGATGAAGTAGGGTAATTAGGATATGGTGTTTTACATGGAAAATATTTTGAGTCTTAACTAGAGGACAAAAATTTAGTTATACAAACATTATAAATATTTTCAATAAAATGTTTAAAACCATTAGTATAGCACTAGCTGGCGTTATCCCGTATTGCTTGGTCCCGCTCCCTGACGGTCAATTCGCTCCCTCCCCCTCTCCCTCTCTCCTCCTCCCCCCGCCCCACCAGCCCTGCTTCCGGCTGGCCGCTTCCCTCCTCCCCCCCCCCCCCCGATCTCTCCTGGCCAGCCCCGCTGCCCCCTCCCCTTCCCCCCGACCAGCTCTGCTTCCCGCCGGCCGCCCTTCTCTGGCCAGCCCCGCTTCCCTCTACAACCTCCCCACCCCCCCGCGACCAGCTCTGCTTCCTGCCGGCTGCCTCTCTCCTGATATCCCCCAGCCAACCCTGCTGCCCCTGCACTCTCCCACCAGCTCTGCTTCTCAGGCCCTCTTCCCCCCTTCCCCCCCCAGCCAGCCTTGCTTCCCTCCCGGCCAGTTCCTCCCCTCCACCCCGATCATCAAGTGTGTCTGTTTTGGTTTTTTTTTGTTTTGGTTTTTTAAGACTACCTGATAATCGTAGCCGCAGGGGGCAGGGCAGGTGCCCGAGCCATTGTGTGCGTGGGCATGGGGAAAGTCCCGGATGGCGCTGGGGGCTGCAGGCAGCGAGCACGTGGGGGTGGGCGGGACTGCAGCGCAGCGGGTTATTTTTTTATCTTTACGGGTTGAGATTGGGCCTGATTGGGTCCAAAAGTACCTTAAAACCTTCTCTTGGAGGAAAGGTTATCCCATGCAAAATTTCGTTGCGATAGCTCTTATAGTGTCCAAGTTACTAGAGCACAAACTTACAAACATTCTACTTTATATAGTAGATTAAGCAATACATTGTTATACTGTACATGGCAATTATCGCTACATCAAAAATAGTGTTCCAGTTGTGGTTTAGAATTAATATAACAGTAGACGTTAGAACAAAAGAAATCCACGTCTTGTGAATTCTTAGGCAAAACAAGAGGGCTGCCAGATTGTCTTCACACTTCCTTGGAGAGATGGGACAGAGTCCTGGGTTAGTTTTCCTATTGTTGGACTTCTGTTGTTGTGGTTTTTTTGGGGGGGTGGTTTTTTGGTTTTTTTTTAATTTTGAATTTCTGGTTCTTTGGCAGTATTCCCCATCCCAGTTCTTATTGAAACCATTACCATGATTCAGAGCTAGTTTACCTCCAGTCAGTGTCTCCTTGCTATCCCAGTGGTGAATTTGTGCTTAAAGTTAATGCAGTCCTATGCTTTGTCTACTCACATCATGCTCCTCTCCTCCTTTTACTACACTTAGGCATTGGGAGAAGGCTACAGGGGGCAGGGAAGCAGCACAGAGTCTGTAGATGTCAAAAACTTGCTGGTTTGAGGAGCTGAACTGCTTCTCAGTCTATAGTGGAGCAAGATTTGGTCCTCCTTCTCTGTTCTCAAGGGAGGAACAATGGCAAGTAAACTTAAGGAGATTTCTCTTAAGAGTTTGCTGTCTGCTTTATGAAATCTGTGTTATTAGGTAAACCACTTCCTTGTGCAGCACATCTGAGTGTGTGTAGCTGTTTGTTCATACTGTTTAATCAGAATTAAGTTCAGTTGAAACAAGTTAGGTGGAGAGAAGTTTAAAGTCTTACTGAAATTTCATGGTAAACATTGAATAGCCTTTTCTGAAGAAACAGTTCTGTTTTTGTAGTCTGTATTCATATTATTTGTCATTTGGAGAAATGGGTTGTGCCCACGAAAGCTCATGATACTGTCTATATGTTTTTGGTTGGTCTCTAAGGTACTACAGGACCATTGTTGTTTTTTAAGTTTAATTATTAATGGTGTTTTCTTAAAAAAGCTGCTTCTACCATTTATTCAACTGAAGTAATTTGAATTATGCAGTTAATCCCAGTGCCAATAAAATCTCATACCGCATAAAAGTGGCTGCTAAATTAAAATAATTCAGAAGTTTTTATATTGTTACAAGTAGTCTTGGTAGAAATAGATTAGAGGGAGAAGTGCAGGTGAGCTGGTTAAAGATGTATGACATAAGTTACTGTAGTGGTTGTGATTTATATACCACAGGGATCACTTCGGAGTGGTGAGCGTCTGTTCTGGGGAAACAGTGTGGTCCAGGAGATAAGCTCTTGGACTGTGAGATGTAAACCAATATCACTGAAGTGACACGCACCATGAAGTGAAGTGTGTATGCTGATTGTACACATTAACTGTGAGAACCATGCACTCCTTATATATCCAATTAGTTGTCACACCCAAGAAATTCTAGGTATGCGAATGCAGTTAGCAAAACTACCCTATACTGGGAGACCATCATCTTTACGACAATCTTGCAGCCCACTGAAATGGAGGGCCATTCACGCAGCCCCCTTACTAGCCTAGATTGCCTATTGCTGGTGTAGGTTGATGGGAGAATTTTCCTGTTGATCCAGCTACTGCTCAAGTGAGTGCAGTACCTATACCAAGGGAAACACCCTCTCTCTCGGCATAAGTGATTACTTCATTGGAGTTCTAGAGGCATAGCTGTGCAGTAGTACCACTGTACTTGTTCTTTTGTAGACAAGCCCTTAAAAGCATTCAGAGTTTCTAGCACTAAGTCCTTTATGTCTCCTTGTCAAACTGCATAAGTCTTATGCAGATTGTCCAGGTGGATCTTGAATGTGTTCCAGGACTTTGAAATAGACAAGCTTCCTTTGCTTATCTATATGTTTCTTCCTTCCCACATCATCCCACCTCTTTAGTCTAAAGCCTCTAAGGAAGGAGTAAGATTGAGGATTTTGGATTCTTAGTCCAGGCTTCCTTTGTCTAACCTCAAGAATCCTTGCAAGTATCAAGAAGCTTTAATATTATGCAGCGGTGGTCTTCTCAGAAAGTACAAGTCTTTCTAGAAAAGAGCTGTTCAACACTTTTTTTTTTAAAGCTGTCAATGAAATTAAACAAGACAAATCTGTTTGACAAAAATAATAAGAAAGTTAAGGTAGTCTTGGTAGAAATAGATTAGAGGGAGAAGTGCAGGTGAGCTGGTTAAAGATTATTTTAATTTTGCTTAATATAAAACAGCATTGTTTACCTTTGAAGGATTCTGTGTGAAAGAATGTTTGTCTGAATGAGATACGGTGTGAAGGTCATCATTATAGCCAGATGGTCAAAAGAGAAGGGGGAGAATGTGGGGGAAGACAAACTGTAAAAGACAGACATTCCTTTCCCACAAATAAGCAAAATGGGGGCTTTTGTGGAGTAAATTGTAAAATTCAGCTTCTTTCCAGTTTTGATTACTAGAAATATTATGTAACTCAACTTGAGGCCTTTGAATAGGAGGGGCTTTGTAGAATTGCCATTATCAATTTCATATGGGCTAGTGTGCCATTTTTCATGCATAATATTTTTAAAGAATTAGAACAAAACCAGTGCTTCATACATCTTAAAACAGCTTGGATTTCTAAAACCTTATAATTGAATTTTGATAACATATTTGCCTTTCATGAGCTATCTGCTTAAACGAAGCACGTGAGATCTTTTATAGGGGAAAAGGCAGTGCATCGCATTTATTGAGAATACAACAGTTGCATATGCTTTTCAATCACACACACATCAAAACATTATACATACACAGTCTTGCCAGATATCATAGTTACCAGTCCGGAGTCTGTGTCAATCCAGTGGCCAGCTAGATCGAACACATGGTGGGAGCAGGGCTTTTGTCAGTCGCGATCTGATGCTTCTCTGGTGATGGTGGCAGACGAACCCAAAGTTCCATAGCAAAGCATCCTGCTTTTATAATCCTTTTCTCTGTGTAAAATCAATGGATTCCACTCTGTCAGCCTGTGACCGGAATGTTATCTTGTTGATGTCAGCTGTTCCCAAACATCTCTTGAAGGCTTATCCTGTCCTGGATTGTTAATCAGTTGTTTTTAGGGGTGCCCGCCCTTCACCTTTAGAGCTGTCAATTCTGCCAGTATGATCCATTCTTGACCATGGGTATGCACTGACGATTTCTCAGCTCTTCGCAGTCTGTCTTTTACAGTTTGTCTTCCCCCACATTCTCCCCCTTCTCTTTTGACCATCTGGCTATAATGACGACCTTCACACCGTATCTCATTCAGACAAACATTCTTTCACACAGAATCCTTCAAAGGTAAACAATGCTGTTTTATATTAAGCAAAATTAAAATCAAAACAATTCACATTGAAGGCCCGGGCCTTCAATATTTTTAATCTCATTAACAATATACACAATATGAGATCCTGTCTCTTTACTTATTAAAACTTTAGAGCAAGGAACTATAGAAGATAGGGTATGTCTACACTACCAAGCTAGTTCGAACTAGGGTGGTTAATGTAGACAACCGGAGTTGCAAATGAAGCCCGGGATTTGAATTTCCCGGGCTTCATTTGCATATTGCCGGGCGCCACCATTTTTAAATGTCCGCTAGTTCGGACTCCGTGACCGCGGCTACACGCGGCACGAACTAAGTAGTTCGGATTAGGTTTCCTATTCTGAACTACCGTTATTCCTCGTGGAACGAGGTGTACCGGTAGTTCGGAATAAGAAGCCTAATCCGAACTACCTAGTTCGTGTCGCGTGTAGCTGCGGGCACGGAGTCCGAACTAGCGGACATTTAAAAATGGCGGCGCCCGGCAATATGCAAATGAAGCCCGGGAAATTCAATTCCCGGACTTCATTTGCAACTCCGGTTGCCTACATTAACCACCCTAGTTTGAACTAGGGTGGTAGTGTAGACATACCCATATATACTTAACTAAAAATTTGACTTACTACAATATTAAATATGATTGTATATATTACCTTACATTACTAAACCTAAGATAAGAAATATAAAAAGAATAAAACTTTCAATCCTAACAAATAGTTAAAATTTTGTGTGAATGGAAGAGAATTTATGAAAAATCCAGATATTAATCAGAGTGGTGTGACTGTTCAAGGTGTGATATGTTATAACCTGCCAGTATTAGAAGTGCTTTCATAGACCAGAACTTATTCTTTGTGAATTAGTAAATGGTTCAAACTAGGGATGTTTGTGTATAGTTGTGTAAACAATTAACTGATAAGCCTGGGTTTATTGGTTAATCCTAACGACTACACGTGCTTCCCCCCCACCCCTTGCTGCCTTTATATCAGAGGCAGCAGGGAGAGGGGAGAGTCGGTGTCAGTAGGGAGTTGACTTTTGAGATGGCTCCCACAAGCACCAGATCCTGTGGAGTTGCATGCCTCTCCAACCCCGTGCTGCTGCCTCTGATAGAGGGGCAGCAGGCGGAGAGGGTGAGGGGGACAAGGGTGCCGGTACACATGGGAAGCCGCTCTCCCCACCCCCACACTGCTGCCTCTCTTAAAAGCTGGCTCCCCGTGAGCACCAGCTTTGTAGAGCCTCCTACCCTTTCTTCCCGCCGCCTCTATATCAGAGGCAGCAGCGTGGGGCAGCAGGCAGCATTTTTTTGTAATAAACTTTGGTTATGTGTTTGACTTTTTCCTTGGGAATTTTGGCTAAGTTTAGTTTTGTTGAATGAAAATTGAGAGCTGGTGTTAAAATTCCCCCAAATGAAAGTTTGTCTCACAGTTGGCCATGTTTTAAAAATAAAATTTAATTTTAATATTTTCATACTATGTAGTAATATCTAACCATTGTTTATCCCTCCCATATGCATATCTCTTCCTCTTTTGGTGTAATTAGGTACTTTGAAAATCCACCCCTTGGTTTTGATCTGCATAGCACAACAAAAAGAACAGATGTTATAATTATGGCAAATGTATAGACTAACAGAAGAGGTGTAATTGTCAGTTTAGGATGGTGGTGTTTTATATATTTTTTTTCAAGGCTATATGAAACTGTATGCTGTCAGGAATAAAAGGTTTCACAGAAGTGATTTTTGTTTTTTGTTTTGTTTTAAAGCAACAATTTTGATTTTACAGCGTTAGGGAGAAGTAGTACAAGTCCTGCAGTTGACTGTCCTGCGCATTAACCTTTGAAGGCTTTCCTGCCTGAGAGCCTTTAAACAACATTATTTGTTTACCAGTGTACCAAGGAAATATTTGGTTCACACAAAGTAGTATGAACAACATGTTTCCTGGCTAAATTATGAACAATCAGCAGTGGAAGGAAGCTGCTGTGCACCAGCTTTAAAAAAACATCACAGATTGTTTCAAAGCAGAGTATAATACAAGCCAGATGGTGAACTGATTCACCTAAGACTTATACGTTTGGGAAGAAAGTTTCAGTGTTTCAGCAGCATTCTTACCAAAGAGAACAGCATGTGTCATTGAAGCTCTTGAGCTAATTTTATCTCATAAAAACAAGGTTTAATTTCCCATTTGACAGATTTTTTTTATTTTTGAAATAATATTTCCGATATATTTTTTAGGAGGACCAAACATGTGGGCTATCACTTCTGAAGAGCGAGCAAAGCATGACAAGCAGTTTGATAGCCTTAAACCCATAGGAGGATATATTACAGGTTAGTACGTGTTATACATTCATTTGTATGCGCACTAAAGTACCTATGTAAAAAAGACTGAAAATGTGCATTCTTGTTCAGCCATGCTGTATGACTGATAACCATGCTGCCTGATCCTAAATCACAGGTTTTTATTATAAAATCTTTCAGTCATAAGCTTGAAAAAAATGTTTTGGCTGAAATCTGACACAGGTCTCTGCAAAGGGGACATGCTTATTAACCTCTCTACTAAGGTAGCCTTTTGCTGTCAACCCATTCAGTTTCATAAGCTAAGTAGAGTCCAGCCAGCTCAGGGCATGGATAGAAGGATGTCAAGAAAAATGTATTGAAGTTTCTGCAGCTTATGACATTGCTACTTCCTCAATCACCATCTTTCCCTTGAATGGTGTTGACGGGCACTGTGTTGCTGGAGTTTTAATTCTTTGATATGAAATATAAAATTAAGGCCCTGACAACTTGTGTTCATAAAGTAGTCTATGGAATTTATCACAACTGAATATTAACCTCTCTGTCTTCCCCAAATTCCAGTGTGAATAATTGCATTCTACCTTCCAGTACTACCTTCCTATACTCTCCATTGTACTGAACATTTCTTACCTTACAATGTAAAAATCTACTGTGTTCCATCCCAGAAAATGCTGGAATTAAATAGTGAATACAGGCAGTCCCCGACTTAAGTCGGATCCCTAGATACGAACAGGGGTGAGGCAACTCCCGCACATGCGCAGCAGCATTCCCGGGGCTCACTCACCTGGGTCCTAGGATCCTCCTCCTCCTCGGGCCGGCTCCGACTGGGGTCCCGCAGAGCTGCTGGGCAGAGGAAAAGTGCCTCCCCACGCCCGCTGCCCCCCCCCCCACCCCCCTGCCAGCAACAGGCTGCCCCCTCCCCTGAGCAACAGGCTGCCGAACAGACAAAAGCAGCCTCTCTGCCCCTCCTCCCCCTATACATGCCGGGCTCCCGGAGTGCAGCAGCGTCCCCGGGGCTCGCTCACCTGGGTCCTAGAATCCTCCTCCTCCTCCTCTTCGGCCGGCTCCAACTGGCCTCTGCCTGCAGCAGCTGGCCACAGGGACAGGGATCCCGCAGAGCTGCCGGGCAGAGGAAAAGTGCCTCCCCACGCCCGCTGCCCCCCCCCCCCACGGCCTCGCATCCTGCATGCCTCCCCCCTCCCCCCCTGCCAGCAACAGGCTGCCCCCTCCCCTGAGCAACAGGCTGCTGAACAGCAGACAAAAGCAGCCTCTCCGCCCCTCCTCCCCCTATACATGCTGGGCTCCCTGGGCAAACAAAGACTCCACCAAAACAAACAAAGTGCTGGCCTCATTGTGTTAGCAAAAAAAGGACCCTCCTCCTAGAACCCTGGGTGGTGTGTGGAAATAAAGCTATTAGCTCAAAGCATGGTGCAGAGCTGTTTGGTATTCGATGAGTTACTCCTTTAGTCCTGAGTTTGTCACAGGGACAGAAATAGATGTGAAATCTTCTGAACAGGGGAACAGACAGCAAAACAAACATTAGAGGGGAGTTAACCTTTCCCTATGCTATCCAAAACTAAAAAAAATGTTTGGCTAGAGTTTCCCCTACAATATGTACCAGTTCCGACTTACATACAAATTCAACTTAAGAACAAACCTACAGTCCCTATCTTGTACGTAACCCGGGGACTGCCTGTACTTTGGTGTTTGTAACATACTTTGAAATGAAGAATTATTTTTTCCTGAATAAACATGAATGCTAAATCTTGAAAACTGACTAATGTTCATACACAAAAACTTCTGAATTTCTATGCATGTATTCAGCAGTGTGCGCCATACTGATAGGTCTGAAACTTGATGTGGATTAACATGCAGATCATATCCCTTCCTGGAAATACTGAGTAATAAAAGTCTATCTGATGGAATTGTGTGTTATACACAGAACTGGGTTTATTTTTGAAGTTTTCTCCTGTAGATGGAACAGATTGAAATACAAAATATTTACTATTCTTCCCCTTGTTCCCACTGCCACCAACAATAAAAAAAGGAGTCAACAAGGCTGAGCCTGAGTACTCCATCCTTTACATTGTGCCATTATAAGCTCTTGGCTTTTGTTTGTGATACATAAAACAACTATTTATAGCTATTTAACCCATTTCTTGGTGCCAAGAGTACAAAGTACATTAGTATATGAAAATTGCCATTACGAAGAGCGTGTTACGCAGGTCTTACACTTTCAAAGGATCTCAGCACCCATCATGCTGAACTCTTTTGAAAGTTCTGGCTTTAATATCTGTGATTTTATTGTAATGTATTACTGTAAAGCTTGTTTTTCCCCCTCTTTTGTCACAGGTGATCAGGCACGTACCTTTTTCTTGCAGTCAGGTCTACCGTCATCAGTTTTAGCTGAAATATGGTAAGGTGCAGTCTCTCTCTCTCTCTCTCTCTCTCTCTCTCTCTCTCTCTCTCTCTCTCTCTCTCTCTCTCTGTGTTCTCTCTCTCTCTCTCTGTGTGTGTGTATAAATACACTGAATTGGATTGAAGGGTTGATGCTTGGCTCACATGTACTGATTTTGGTTTTTATGGTGCTAAAAAAAAGACCATTTTCCAACTACATTATATAAAGAGTCAAACAAGAATGGTGCCAGAGCTCATTTATTTAAATATATAATTGTCATTATATTTAACTCGCAATCTCTGTTAAAATAGTGGAAGACGTGAAACGGAAATGGAACTGAAAGTAAAAAGGAATGTGATTATATAAATTATAAATAACAAATAATGACATACAGCTTTGATCACATTTCTTATATAATGAGGGTTTAAGGAACTACAGTACGTGTACACTTTTACGTCCTGGTCCGGCTGTTTAAGACCCAGTATGACTCTGCTTGAGGGAATAGATCTGCTTGAGCAGATCTGGTCACAGAATTGTGGCCACTCTTGCCTCTTAATCAAACATTTGATCTTACAGAATACTACACACAAAATTAATGCAAAATGGTTGTCCACAAGCACTGTCACATGGATTAAAAACTGGCTTTACTATCACAAAAGATAATGATAAACAGCAGGATATCAAATTAGAGGAGCTATCTAGTGGAATGCCACAAAATTCATTGTTAGGCCTTACATAATACAGTAAACTTCCGATAATCCGGCACCTATAGGACCCAGGGGGTGCTGGATTATCAAATATGCCAGACTATCGGAAGGGGGGGGGGGGCTATGAGGGGATCTGGGGTGGGGTGGGGGGGAAGCCACCCCAGACCTCTCATAGCCCCCCCTTCCAATAGTCCGGCTCTGCCCCAGGTGTCCCTGATTCAGCCGCTGCTGGTCAGTTTCAGCAGCGGCTGAATTGGGGACACCTGCAGCAGAGCAGCTGGAGTGCTGCCTGGTTGGTCTGGTAGCGCCGACCTTGGGCATGGCGAGACCAGCCTGGCAGCACCCCATCTGCTCTTGGGGATGCCTGGGGCAGAGCAGCTGGGGTGCTACTGGGTTGAGCCCGCAGCGCCGCTCCTTGGTGCTACTGGACCAACCCGGCAGCACCCCAGCTGCTCTACCCCAGCTGCTCTGCCCCAGGTGTCCCCAAGTCAGCCGCTGCTGATACTGACCAGTGACTGACTCCAGGAAGCCTGAGTCAGAGCTGCTGGCCCGGACTTCCCGGAGTCAGCCGCTGGTCAGTTTCAGCAGCGGCTGTATCGGGGACAGCTAGGGTGCTGCCGGGTTGGTCCCGCAGCTCCGAGGGGCAGCGCTACGGGACCTACCCGGCGGCACTCCTGCTGCTCTGCCCCCGGCTTCCCCGATTCAGCCGCTGGTCAGTTTCAGCAGCAGCTGAATCGGGGAAGCTGGGAGCAGAGCAGCTCCGATGGTCCGGGTGCCCGGAGCACTTCTGGGTTCCTGATAGTGCCGGACCATCAGATGCCAGACCATCGGAGTTTTACTGTATTATAAATAATATGGAAAAAGAAAGAATAGGTTAATGATTTTGTGGTTGATACAAAATTAAATAGTATTTGAAAGACAAGTAGAGACAGAGGAATCAGAAGTTACTAGAGAGATTTAAATATGAATAAGAAATAATAAAATGAGATTCAGTTTGGTGGGGAGGGGGAAATGCATGTGAATAAATTGAAAGTGGAAAATAGCCCAAACACAGGGAAAAACCAACGAAGACAAAACCTAAAGTTCTCCTTTGTGTGTTGTCCTTGTGGATGCTCCTCTCAGGTGTCAGTGCGTCCTTGCGCTGGTGATCATATTTTTACCCTAACAGTGCCTTTCTGCGCCACGCATACACAAATTTGGCCTTTTGTGATTTTGTGTCCATTAGCTGTGTGCACAACACGAGTCCCCAGTTCCTTTTCTGCCATCCTCAGCAGAAGATGGAGTTCCTCAGCCATGCAACCTCCTCCTTAAAAGAAAGATTTTTGTGTGTGAAAAATTTCAGTTTTTAACTATGGTTAGTCACCCTTAGTCATTTTTTTCTTAGCTTAACCTGTTCCCGCAAAAAAAAAAACCTCAACCCACAACAAAGTCCCCCCCCGCTTTTCTTTTCTCTCTCTCTCCACCCCCAAATTGTTTAAAATGTTGGGCTCTCCCAGGTTCAAGAAATGCGACTCCTGCAGGGATCGCAGGCCCATTTCTGATGGGCATGCTTCCTACGTAAGATGTCTGGACGAAGGCCATGTTGCATAGAAATGCCAACACTGCCAGAGAAAATTGTGAGAGCCAGATAGGACAGGGAGATGAGGCTCAAGAAGATTCTGTGGGAGTAGTCCCTCCAGCCATCAGACCCTCAGAAACCATCACCCGTTGGAACCATCAACTCTGAGGAAGAGAGCCCATTTATCTCCGCCCCGGAATGCCCATAAGTCCAGGATGTCACCAGCATGGTTAATCCCTGTGGTACTGACAATATCCCATGCTGCCCATTTGCTGGTTTCAGCAGTGCCAGAGATAGATGGAAAGTGCAAGGCAGAACCATCTGAGAGAGTGGAATTGGAGACAAAAGTAAAAATGAGCTCCTCCGCACCAACCGGCATGAGCTCCCGCCTGGCACTGAAGACCAAGTCGGACATGCCTCCTCCCCCAGCACCAGTGGAGACGATGACATTGACTCAGGCCATTCCTTCGCAGCAGACTCTGGCACCTAAACTATCTTTGGCACTAGAGACTATGACAAGCAAGACCTATAAGAGGTCTAAATCTCAGCACCAAGCAGCACATGTGCTGGCAACTTCACTACTGGAACACACAAGCGAGTTGCCACTACGCTTTCCGATTCTTAGGGAGGATAGTCCACAGTGGCACTGAACTGTGGACATTTCCTTTTTGCCTACACCGTCCTCCCTTTGCACCAACCTTGGCACTGAAGATGGGAGTAGGTTCTCATCCTCACATTCCTCTCACTTATGTAGTGCTACCTTAGCATTCAGGCAGGAAAAAGACCAGCTAACAACGACCTCAGTAACCCTGGTTTACCCATCCGTGGCAATTCAACCTCAATTCTACCCTTCACAGTGGCTTTCATTGGATGCGTAGGCTCAATGCTGCTCACCGCCACCACAGCACCACTATCAACAGGATATAGCTCCTTCCACTCCAGCTCACCTAGCAATCCACTCACCACCAACTCATCCACCACAGTCACCTTCTGCGGTGACACAGACAGACCCGATGGAGGAGAAGGATGACATACTGATATGGAGGATCAATCCCCGGAGGCCCAGTCTTCTTCATTCCCTGATTAGGTGGTCTTTTCCCTCCTCCTCTTCACTGGTGGATGACCTGAAACAATTCCACGAATTGTACAAGAAGGTTGTGAACTTGCAGGACATTGTGTTGCAGGAAGTGCAAGAAAAACAGCACAAGCTGCTACAAATATTACAACTGGCATCTTCCTCAAAAATCGCTCTGTCTATCGATGAGGCTATAATGGAGCCCTCTGAGACCATATGGCAAACACCTGCTTCCATTTCCTCCCTACTAATACCAGGGTAGATAGGACATATTTCATGCCTGCTAAAGACATGGATTTCCTTTTTTACCATCCCCAGCCCAATTCACTAGTTGTGGATGTGGTCCATCACCTGTCAAGACAGCCCTAATTCAGATCCACTCTCCAAGACAAGGAGCATAGGCGGTTCTTCTTCGAGTGGCCCCGTGGGTGCTCCACTCTAGGTGTCGGGTCCTGTCCCTACGCTGCAAATCGGAGAGCTATCAGAGCCATGGTCTGCCGGACTGCACATGCGTGGCTGCCTGATGGGTAGGAAAGATTTCAGCCCTGATGGCAGATCCACCTTACAGAGTTTTCTCCAGACCCAGAATTCCTACCAAAGGTAGTCTCCTCTTTCCCTATTAAAGGACCCATTTAATTACTCGCGTTTTATCCAAAGCCTCATAACTCCATCAGGGATGCAATCCTGCACACCCCGTATGTATGCCAAGCTGTGGCATTCTGTTTGGACAGAACAAGAGAATTCTGAACATCTACTAGATTTTTTATACCTTCCTCTGGATCCTCTAAGAGATCAGCCATGTCAGCACAACTAATATGTAAGTGAATATCGTCTTGTATCCACTCCGGTTACAAGCTTTGCACCAAGTGTCCTTGCTCCCAGAGGATCGCTGCTCATTCAGCCTGAGCAATGGTGACATCTGCTTCCATTCTTCACAGTGTGCCCCTTGTTGACATCAGCAGGGTGGCTACTTGGTCATCCCATAATACTTTTGCACAGCATTATGCATTACAGCAGGGCCAAATTCCAACTGCCTCTGTGGGCCTCGTTGTCCATGCTACCACTCAGATGTGACTCCAAAGTCCTCCACCACCTAACGCGGATACTGTTCTATATTCACCTGAGTGGAGCACCGAGAGGGACACCACTCGAAGGAGAAGAAGTTGTTACTCCCCTTGTGCAGTAACAATAGTTCTTTGAGATGTGTCTCCCGTGGGTGCTCCACAATCCTCCCTTCCCCCTTTCTACTTTGGAGTCTGTTTAGCAATTCTTTGGCAGAGAAGGAACTAGGCATTTGCACCACACACGCAGCAAATGAACACTGTCACGGGATGGCGACACTGCATGCGTGGTGCGGGAAGGCACTGCTGGGGTAAAAATCTCTGATTGCCACCATGAGGACGCACCAATGCCTGAGTGGACACCCACAGGGACTCACCTCTTGAAAAACCATCATTACTGCCCCCAACCCTATAGTTGGGTTATAGATATTTAATTGTATTTAATATTATAAGATCATTTTCCTTGCATTAATCCCTTCGGGTAGGGCCTGTTCTCCAAGTCCTCTCCCTCCAAAGTAGGGATGTAAAATCATTAAAAAATGTAGCTGTGTAACTGCTAAAAATCCTAGGAGTTGCACGTACTGTGGCCTCTTTATACTGCAGAGCCCCCAGTGAAGCCTCCTCAGGAGTGGGGTCGGTAAAGGTTGCTGGGCCTTGCTCCTGAGGAGGCTTCGCTGCCTCTGCAAATGGAGCCGTATGTAATCTGAAGTGGGGGGTGGGCGGGATCTGCCATGGACAGGGGCTGCTAGGAGCAGTCCATGTCTGCAATGGGCCTTGTGGGGCTGGAGCAGCCCCCTACTCCATCCCTACTCCAAAGTGTTTTGTTAAGTACCATGTATTATATTACATGTTAACATGTCTTTCTTTTTAACATCCACCACTTCTTGAGTTGGCATCTGTTTAATCTTGATCTGTTAGAGTCTAGACTTTCTTACCTACATAGCTGTCAGGCCAGTGATTGGCATGAAAAATAATCTGAATCTGCGCTCTGTCATTTTCATTTAAGGAGTCATAGTCTTTGTTTATGGGAAATTTTTATGATCGGCTTTGAACCTGAGACCAACACTTCTCCTTTTTTAACGAGACTTGTGATTGGCTGTGGCAGAGTACTATAATTTAAGATAGCAGCTGAAAAAAGCCATGGTGGTTTTCAAGATCTACGATTTTCTAGGGGTTTGCATATTGTGGAAGGTCATTCAGAATTTTTTGTAAAATCAATAGCAGGTCAAACTGAAAAAGATAGCAAACAAGTAGAATAATAAGGGAATAAATTAAATCATATAGACAGTTTTGAGTGAGGAGTTTTAATGTTTCATTTTCCTCTGTTTTTTAAAGGGCTCTCGCAGATCTAAACAAAGATGGGAAAATGGATCAGCAGGAATTCTCCATAGCTATGAAACTCATCAAATTAAAATTACAAGGTCTACAGTTGCCTATGGTCCTCCCACCTATCATGAAGCAACCTCCAGTGTTCTCTCCATTAATTTCTGCTCGCTTTGGTACATATGAATATTTAATACATTTTCTGATGTTGAGAGAGAGTCACCAAAAACAGAAACAAAAAATTATTGAGGTACATTCATATTTATATCTAACAGATGAGATCATTGCAGATTAGTGATTGAATTTGACTGTCCCCTCACTTGACTAAAGCAACAATGATTGCAAAAAGGATACCCTGTTCTAAGGAGCTTTGGAAAAAAAGGTTTCTCTGAACATATTGAAGAATTATCCTTTAATTTTGGATATTTAATTGCTTATTAACTGCCTGCAATGTAATTTTCACAAGAGTATTCAGTGAAGTCATTACCCTTTTGGCTTATAAGATGCATAAAATCTGTTTTTACATGTGACTTACAGGCTGTCCTCTTGACTTAGAATTATTTCCCCTTCTCCAGGATGCTAAATTCTGCTCTTCTACAATTATGCTTGAAAGCTAGAGCTAGACAAATATTTAAAATCTCTTAAGGAATAGTTTTATTTGAAACATTTTTGAAGTTAATCAGATGATTTAATTAATAGTACTCAATCTGTTTCAACATTAGCTGATGATTTACTCTCTCAGTGTATTCTGGGCTTCTGTGTGTGCATGGCACTGTATATTGTGAAGCATTTATAAACCAAGTAATGTCTGCTATACTACAAAATATATCCTATGCATCAAGGTGTGTATACATATTATAAAAGTGTATGTGTGTCTGTGTGTGTACGCGTGTGGATGTGTACATAAGTATTTTTAAATTAGCTAATTAGTCCTAAAGTATGTGGTTACATATCTTTACACAAATAATGACACTTGTAATTATGTTTCATTTACAACCATGTGATAAATTGCAGAGCCATGCAAAAATTAATTTATCACACATTGTTCACTACTTCATATAACAGCCATAGTGGATCACCCCAAAGATCCATCTAGTCCAATATCCTGTCTTCTGAAAATGGCCAATGCCAGATGCCCCAGAGGCAGTGAAAAGAACAGGCAGTTATCAAGTGATTCCTCTCCTATCGCCCATTTCCAGCCTCTGACATACAGAGGCTAGGGACACCATTCCTACCGCATCCTGGCTAATAAAGTCATTGTTGAGAGATCAACCAATACTTATCTAGTTCTTTTTTTAATCCTGTTAAAGTCCTGGTCTTCACAACATCCTCTGGCAAGAGTTCCACTGGTTGAATGTGCACTGTATGCAGCCAGCATTTTACCCATTGACCCATCTTCCTTAGTACTCAGTGCCCTGAGTAGCCAGAGTGGGTAGGATTGGTGTCCCTAGCGCCTCTTTGTCAGTGGCTAGAAATGGATGAGGGGAGAGGGATCACTAGATGATTGCCTGTTTCTGTTCACTCCCTCTGGGGCATTAGATGGACCTTTGGCTTGACTCAGTATGACCATTATTGTGCTCCAAAAGCTTCTTTTGGAGAAAGAAATCCATTAGCTAGAGACATTAATTTTTTTCACCAAATGTGATATTCTTCTCCAAGAATATTGTAGATAAAGGTTCAGGGCAAGCAGAATTCAGTCCTGCAACAGTGACAGCTTTTCTATTCATAAATTGTCACAACTTTAAAGTCCATTATTTTATTTCCCTGATGGGTTAGAAGTAAGAGGCTTATAGGGAAGTCATTATAGGGTGAATATTGGAAACATTAGCTAAGTATATTTTGAGCATATGTTGCTTTTTTCTTAATTTGTGCTTCTTTCTACATGCAGCATACTCTGTGCTTAGAAAGCTTGAATTAGAGCTGTTCAAAGTGTGGAGAAAAAAGATCTTACCATTGAATGTAAATGTACATTTTAGAGAATAGGCAAATCTGCACACAAGACTGTCTCCTACGTTTTGTTTGTATAGCATTTACCTCGCACCAGGAACCCGTTCTTAGTTGATGCCTCTGGATGATGATGCAGAATTAAATGCTTACTAATCGTTATTTAATTTTTCCTTCAGGAATGGGTAGTATGCCAAATCTGTCCATCCCACCATCTGTACCTACAATAGCACCTTTAGCTCCCATGTCATCATTGACCTCAGTGACTTCGATTCCTCCCTTGGTTATCTCTGCTCCCCTGATTCCTTCTGTCAGTACATCATCGTTGCCAAATGGAACATCCAGTCTCCTTCAGCCTTTACCTATGTCCTTCTCTTCAAGTAAGTACAGTTCAGTAATATACTCAGTTTTGGGCACAGAAATCTAATTCTGAGTTTAGATTATTTTTAGATTGGATAAACAGTTCTTATCTTTTTGTACCGAGAAAATCTACATTGTACTTAACATTCAAATTGTGTAAAGCAGATTGTAACTCATTATTAGTATAAAAATTTGACATCATTTAGTTGTGCTTCCCTCCAGCAAATCTAAGGCCTTTTCTATCAAATGATTAACAACTTCTAGCTATTTATTTTTCTTTTTTGTTTCAGCATTGCCTCATACTGGTTCTTTCAGTCCCATGGCAGGAGGGTTCGGTGGTACTAATATGCAAAAGGCACAGTCTCTGATCGATTTAGGATCTAGTAGGTATGAAACTTAAGACTTAAAATGTCATATATTAGACTTTAATAACAAATGCCTTTTTATAAAAATTACAATATAACAATTCATATTTATAAATAGAAAAATCAGGAGATATGTGAACTGCATAGATATGTATAGATATGATATTTTTGAACTGATTCAGATATAAGAGATAACTGCAGTGAGAGATTAATTTGAGTTTGGGTACAAACAGTTGAATAACATGAGCAGTAAATGTATTAAAAGTACTCAGAGTGGGATGGGATTTTTCAATTTTTTTTTTTTTTTTTAATGGAGATTGCCTATCTCCTAGAACTGGAAGGGACCTTGAAAGATCATTGAATCCAGTCCCCTGCCTACACAGCAGGACCAAGTACCACCCTGATGAATTTTTGCCCCAAATGGTCTCTACAAGGATTGAACTCACAGCACTGGGTTTAGCAGGCTAATGCTCAAACCACTGAGCTATCCCTCCTCCCCAATTTGAAGAAGCACTGTCAAAAAGAATGAAATGGAGCAGTGTTAAAAAAACAAAAGCAAAACAGACAGTCCAGGAATTAGGTGTTAAGAAAATTATGTCAATATTGCAACATGCTCTTTTATGAGGAAGTTATGTCTAGAAGATTATCTATTGCAAACATTTATCTTTTAGGACATTTTGCAAGTGATGGAGATCATAAGTCTTTGTTATTGGGTTCCTTATTTGTTTGTGTCAAAAGCTTTTAAAATAAAAGTTTGGTCTCTAGGGCTGAGTCTTTATTATCTTTACCCCCCTAGAGTTCCTCACTCTTACAGATAGCAGATAGCTCCACTGGAATACTTGTGAAGAATGGGCTCCACACATCTCATGATATGTCTAACTCTATTCAGAGGAGGTTTATGCAATATAGTGGTTGAAAGGTTGAGAGTAAATCAACACTCTCACAATTGTTCTCTTCAATGACTCGGATCCTATGGTAGCAGCACTGCAAAACTTTAGGGGGGAAAAGTGTAGTTCAGCTGAGGCCATTTGGTTTAGGGTACTGATTGCAGTAACTTTGGAAATGCAGATGTTTCCTTTTGGGGATGAGTCAGTTCATTGTTTGAATTTTATCATACATTCATGGTTTTATTTTTGGATTTAATTTATGTCCTCACTTAAATTTGCTTCTTAGTCATTGTCCTTAGTTCTCAAACTACTGCTGGGAGCTTTTACGGGACTAAGGGTATGTTCACCCTGTTTGCCATAACTATTGGATTTTATGTCCTCATATTTTTTTAAATACTGCTCCATACAGTTTCTTAATATGTTATTTGTAGATATATTACTTGAATGTAATGTTTTCAGTATGCTAAACTTTTCATTTCAAATAAACATTGCTCTAAATAAAAATTCAGAGCTGCATGTAATAAGTATGATTACTCTGTTTTCATTGCATAGTAGAAATGAAAACCAGGGTTTTTAAATTATATAATATTTCTGCTATAGAGGGCAGAGACAGGATTGGAGCTTTTCTGTGTTAAGTGCTGAACAAACTAATGGGAGACAGCCCTGTTCCAGGGAGAATACCATCTAAAGCCTGATTATTAAATAATAGAATTTAGAATTTTGTATTTTTGTCTTTTTAACATCTATATTGCAGTTCAAATTCTTCCTCCACCACTTCACTAACTGGGAGTTCACCTAAGATTGGATCCTCAGACTGGGCAGTTCCTCAGGCTTCCAGATTAAAATACAGGCAGAAATTTAACAGTCTTGATAAAGGCATGAGTGGATATCTATCAGGTTAGTATAGTATTTGGAGTTGAAAAATATACCCGTGTTTTCTAATTATTAAACCATAAAAGCTTAATGGGTAAAATCCTATGAAGTTAATCTGAATCTTACAATTGACTTCAATTGATCCTGAATTTCGTTGTAAGTAACCGTATGTTTTCCTAATGTAAACTTTTGGCCTGAATCTCACTGAAACACAAAACTTCCTTATAAAAGTGTCACTAGATGAATAACTTCCTGTTTAGCTTTTATGTGTGTGTTAAATTCTAAGAGTTCTTATAGTGTATAAGTCAAGACAGTTTCACTTTACTAATCTGTAAATGGAAGTTTGGGAATGTCTCATAGGCCTGCATTACATTTGAACTTTGCTGGTTTCAGAGTTTGTGCTTCAGGTTCTCATAACCAGTTGGCCTTATCTTTGCTCCGCTCAGTCATTTGGAGATATTTTTCAAAACTTGCCGCGTCAACTAAAACATTTTTAACAACATTTAAGATGACACCAAGACCATCAGATATAGTGTTGCAAACCTAATCTTGTTCTTGAAGGCAATTTCATACAATTACCCAAGAGCAACATCCCTTTGACCCGAAAGGCTGTGGTTTTTTGTTTTTTGTTGTTTTTGCAGTTGGTGAGTGGTTGGGTAAGTATATCTGTTGGAGAGAATGAATAAATAGTTTTCTTTTTGACTTTAGCAGTCCTCCCTAAAAGTTTGAGAACATGCTACAGATTATATACTGTGGTTTAGATAGCTTTTAAACATCTTAATGGTACAGAAAAGATGTAACCTGTCGTTTAACCAAAAGCTCTTCTATATAGCAATTTTCAGTCTGATTCAGTTTTTGCTTCACCTTGCATTTGTGCCTCTGTTAATCAAGAATGAAAGCTATGCTACAGTCTTTGTTGTAAGGAAGAATACCCCTAACAAAGAAGAAAAAAGGCTGAAACTGTTTCTAGTAATGTACTAATTATCTTGCTCAATTGCGTTTTGTAGAGAGAGCTCAGTCTGTAAACATTTAGGTGAGACACAAGTTGAGTGCGATACCTCTTCTATTCAATCAGCTTTTACTGAAAGACACAAGCTTTTGAACTCTACAGGTCATCGTCAAATACAAGAAATTATCTCATCCATCTTCTCTCTTTCATATCCTGGACCAACATATCTACAGGGCTATGTTTCACTGGTCCATTTTGGCATTTTAAAAAGAAAGGGTGTGTGGGTCAATGCTACTACAAACTTCACTTGAAGTGCTTTAATTAAACCACTATTTTACATGTGTGCTGTGCTCCTTGTGTTGGCAGAGTGTATCCACACTAACAGGTCTTGTGTGGACACAGAGAGCAGTGCACTGTGGTAGTTACCACAGTGCAACTGACTGCAGGGTTGATTGGAAAGAGTTTAATAATATATGGAGATATACCTGTCTCAGAGAACTGGAAGGGACCTTGAGAGGTCATCAAGTCCAGTCCCCTGCCCTCACAGCAGGATCAAGTACTATCGCTGATGGATTTGCCCTAGATCCCTAAATGGCCCCCTCAAGGATTGAACTCACAACCTTGGATTTAGCAGGCCAGTGCTCAAACCACTGAACAATCTCCTCCCCCTTCACCCCATGTTTTTAATGTGGCAGGTACAGTGTCACATGATGCCAGCCACTTCTCAACTGAAGTAAGGATGTTAAAAGGTAGGTAGTTGACTAACTGTGTAGTCAGTACAACTTGTATCGACTACATGATTAGTTACTGCAGTTTAAATGTAATAGGAACCGGACGCACAGGCAGCCCGGCTCCTACTACATTTAAACTGGAGAGCCACAGCGGCCCTAGACCCAGAGTGAGCCGAAACTGCTCAGTCCCAGCTTGCACTGGGACCGGGAGCTACTCCCACTGTGGTGCTGCATTTTAAATGTAATAAGAGCCACCTGACTCTTACTGCATTTAAAATGCAGAGCTACAGCAGAGGTAGCTTCTGGACCCCCTGCAGACAGAGCCTCAGCAAGGATAGATCCCGGACCCTGCGCGGGATGTGGAGCAGCCTCTTTTGCCTACGGCGAGCCTCTTTTGCCCGTGGTGAGCCTGGGCCGGTCACAGGCAGAGATTGCTTTGTGGCAGCCTTCTCCCCTCCCCAGTTGCTGCCTCTAGGCAGCAGCACGGTGAAGGGCCGGGGGGGAAGATAGCATTGTGGAGACAGTGCTGGGGGGAATCAGCTTTTAAGCTGGCTTCTCCCAGCACCAGCTCCTGTTCCCTCCCCTGCTGCCTCTCATACAGATCCAGCAAGGGGGGAGAGGAGAGGGGCGAAATGCGAGTAGTTGACTCGACTACCTGATAAGTTTAGGCTTATCAGGTAGTCAACTATTTGACTAGTAACTTACATCCCTAAACTGAAGTGTGAGAGGGGTAGGGAACAGTGTGCGACAGGGAGTGTGTGTTGGGGGGGGAGACAGAACCTGTCTTGAGTGTTAAGAAAGTGTGCGAGTGATTGTGAGGGGGTGAATATAAATGTGAAATAACATGCATTAGGTAAGTGTGTCTCTTTAAAGTCCAATAGTAGCCTGAGCAACAATCCTGGGGGATGGGAGCACTCCATCCCCCATCAGCCCCAGGCTTTGCACAGCTCAGCAGTCTTCCTGCCCACACAGCAGCACCCACAGCCTGTCCTGCCTGCTTGCTGATTACACAGTAATGTGTCTGTGGTTCCTTGGAGTTCTCCCACCGCCTCTTCAGCTATCACAAGTAGCATCTACAACAGTTGTGTGATCTGTCTGTGCTGAGGAATGTCAGTGTTTCCCAGAGCTTTGAAAGGGGAGGGTCATATGCCTACAGGGTAGCATTCAAAACAGTGAGTGAGCAGTGGTCACACTGAGCATTGTGGGATACTGGGAGAGGTCAGTTATGTCAACATAATGAATGGCAACATTTACACTGATGCTTTGTCACTTCAGCTTTGCTACAAAAAGTTTTAGCCTCTCATCAGGGTGGTTTTATTTTGTTGCCAAAAGTAGCTCTGTAGTGCATCCACTTGCACTGTTTTGTCAGCAAAAGCTGCCTTTTGCCGACAAAACTGTGTACTATAAACAAGGCCTTAGTCTTCACACTGGATTATGGAAAAACAAGCAGTTCTTATTTCCGTAACACCTTCATTACATCACATTACTGAGCAATATAGAAGAGGGAGAAGGGTCCTAAAAAAGAATCAAACAGCTCAAGAAACTTACATTGGCTTTGGCAAGACTCAGTTTGGGCGTAAGGGTCTGCCTACTTGGAACACAGGTTTATGACCTAAATTTGCAGCTGTGGGTAACATTCACTTTAGGATTTTGAAAGACCAAAAGACAGAATTAACTGAATAACAAAAATATGCTACTTATTATTAGAGCCACTCTTTTGATTACCTACAGGTCAGTCAGTGTTGTGGGATGGTTAAGGAATAATCCCAGTATTTATATTTATATATCATTTAGCATGCCATCCTTCCTGGACAAAAGCAAGGGGGCTCAGACCTTACAAAGTTTGAGGTTTTACAAATCTTTCACAGTGCTTGGGTTCTACAGACTAGCTTGTTTTCTCACTTTTCCCCCCCACTGTAATTTAAAACAGTGTGCCCGGAGAGGTAGCCCTGTTCTCCCCATTCTTTTTGCAGATACAGGATTTCTTAGAGACTAACAAAACATGTAGATGGTATCAGAGCTTTCATGGGGACAACCCACTTCTTCAGATGAATGGAGTTATTAAAGGTCCAGTTTCTAAATAAAAAGAATGAGTAGTTCTGTGGCATCTTAAAGACTAACAGATTTATTTGGCATAAGATGAATCTGACAAAGTGGTTTTTACCCACAAACACTTATGAGCAAATACATCTGTTAGTCTTTAAGGTGCCACAGGACTCCTTGTTCGTTTTGTATATGTTTATGACATAACACACTGTGGGTTTGAAAATTTGAGCTAAGTGTTACACTTATGGGAAAGGAGGACTAAAGGCAGGGAGAAAAGAGAGAGTAGTGAAAACATGCAGTGAATTATTGTATGATGCTCAATTCATTCATTCATTTCAGCTATCATGGTAATAGCAGTGGTTCTGCAGGCATCCAAATATATTTAAAATAACTTCTCACAGGGTGGGGGATTTTAAGCACCTGTGAACAACAACTTTTGTCAAGTAAATGCAAGTGTAGACACAGCCTTCCTCTCCACTCTTTGTAAGGGACTTGGATCTAAAAGTGAAAAGTTCTAAGTGTTTTTTTCCTGTAGATTGAGGGTTTCTGCTCAGCAATCTATATAGTTCATTAGTAGAGGAAGGAAAATAGCCTCCCCACATTAACAGCGGTAAATGTTTGCAATTAGCTACATTCTATATATAGCTGTGAAGTTCACCATAAAATATTACAACTTAAAAAACAACACATTGTCTTGCAGCACCTTAGAGACTAACAAAACATGTAGATGGTATCATGAGCTTTTGTGGGCACAACCCACTTCTTCAGATGAATGGAGTTATTAAAGATCCAATTTCTAAATAAATAGGGCATGGCAGGGGTAGAAGGAAAAAGAAGGAAAAAAAGAAAGAAAGAAAATGTTACATTTGTGCTAGTTCATCTGTGGTGGGATTTACTGAATGAGAAATATTGGCTCAGGACACACAATATTTCTTTACACCATTTGTAATCATTATGACTGTGGTTTGTGGGTTTAAAAGTTAACAGAAGTAATGCAGTATACAAGCTACCAGCATTAATAAATCATCAACACAAACTGATGAAGTAAAAGTAAGAATAAATGTGGGTTGTCCCAATTTACAACATGTCATATAATATCCGTCTTTTGTTCAAAATAGATTTATATATGAAGATTCTTAATAGTTTAATTTCCTATTTTATTAAGGATTTCAAGCACGGAATGCCCTTCTGCAGTCAAATCTTTCTCAGACTCAGCTGGCTACCATTTGGTAAGTTTGCTCATTTTGATTGATAAGAGGCTTACATTGTTGTGGTAGGGAGTGTTACCTGTTCTCTGCCATCAAGAAGTGTTAAAGGAACAAGGTTCATTTAAAAACCATAGACTGTAAAACTCAGTAAAATGTATTTTCCTATTTTGCTAATATTTTATTACAAATTTACTATTTTAAAAGTTCAGTTTACTTTTCATTGTATTTATTATTTACAATATTTAAATCAGCAGACAGCCATGGCAAAGAGCTCGGACCCCAGCGGCAGCCAGGGAGCTCAGGACCAGCCCTGGCCGCGGAGCTCGGGCCCTAGCCACAGAGCCAAGCAGCTGTGGAACACTGCACCAGTTGTGCAGCTGTGGCCGTGGTGCTCCAGCCTCAGCAGCATTGGGGCCAGTGGCATCAAGAGAGCACTGAGGGGCTGGGGCGGCAGCAGGGGCAGGCTGGAGCCTAGCCTGGTGGCAGCACGGGCCATGTGGGGAGGGACCTTCTCTGCTCTGGCAAATCCCCTTATCCGAGACCAGTCAGGTCCTGCATGTTCTGGACCTGCAAGGTCTAATTTAGTTCTTTTTTTGAACTCTATTGCTGTCTTGGCCTTCACAACATCCCTTGGCAAAGAGTTAGCGGACCCCCTCCCAAGGGGAGACAGGGCTCATACGCCCAGAGGGGTCCACCAGCCTTATCTGCCCCGGGATAGGAACCCCTGGGGGGAAACTTGTGGGGAAACCTGACTGTCTGCCGCCAGTGGAGTCGCGTTGTATATCAAAGATGAGGTAGATTGTAAAGAAATAAAAAGTGATGGAATGGAGAAGACAGAGTCTGTCTGGGCAAAAATCACATTGGGGAAGAAAACTATCAGATCCTCCCCTGGGATAGTGCTTGGGGTGTGTTATAGACCACCAGGATCCAATTTGGACATGGATAGAGACCTCTTTAATGTTTTTAATGAAGTAAATATTCATGGAAACTGCGTAATCATGGGAGATTTCAACTTTCCAGATATAGACTGGAGAACAAGTGCTAGTAATAATAATAGGGCTCAGATTTTCCTAGATGTGATAGCTGATGAATTCCTTCATCAAGTAGTTGCTGAACCAACAAGGGGGGATGCTATTTTAGATTTGGTTTTGGTGAGTAGCGAGGACCTAGTAGATGAAATGGTTGTAGGAGACAACCTTGGCTTGAGTGATCATGAGCTAATTCAGTTTAAATTTAAATGGAAGGATAAACAAAAATAAATCTGAGACTAGGGTTTTTGATTTCAAAAGAGCTAACTTTAGTAAATTAAGGAAATTTGTTAGGGAAGTTGATTGGACTGAAGAAATTATGGATCTTAAAGTGGAGGAGGCCTGGAATTATTTTAAGTTAAAGTTGCAGAAGCTGTCAGAAGCCTGTATCCCTAGAAAAGGGAAAAAATTTATAGGCAGGTGTGTTAGACCAAGCTGGATGAGCAAGCATCTCAGAGAGGTGATTAAGAAAAAGCAGAAAGCATATAAGGAGTGGAAAATGGGAGGGATCAGTAAAGAAAGCTACCTTATTGAGGTTAGAGCATGTAGGGATAAAGTGAGAGAGGCTAAAAGTCAGGTAGAGTTGGACCTTGCAAAGGGAATTAAAACCGATAGTAAAAGGTTTTATAGCCATATAAATAGGAAAAAAACAAAAAAAGAAGTAGGAGGACCGCTAATTACTAAGGATGGAGTGGAGGTTAAGGATAATCTAGGAATGGCCCAATATTTGAACAAATACTTTGCTTCAGTCTTTAATGAGGCTAATGAAGAGCTTAGGGATAATGGTAAGTTAACAAATGGGACTAAAGATAAGGAGGTAGGGACTAAAGATAAGGAGGTAGATATTACCATATCCGAGGTAAAAGCCAAACTTGAACAGCTTAATGGGAGTAAATCGGGGGGCCCAGATAATCTTCATCCAAGAATACTAAAGGAACTGGCACATGAACTTGCAAGTCCATTAGCAAAATTTTTTAATAAATCTCTAAACTCAGGGGTTGTACCATTTGACTGGAGAATTGCTAATATAGTTCCGATTTTTAAGAAAGGGAAAAAAGTGACCCGGGTAACTATAGGCCTGTTAGTTTGACATCTGTAGTATGTAAGATCCTGGAAAAAATTTTGAAGGAGAAAGTAGTTAGAGACATTGAGGCTAATGGCAATTGGGACAAATTACAACATCGTTTTACAAAAGGTAGATCGTGCCAAACCAACCTGATCTCCTTTTTTGAGAAAGTAACAGATTTTTTAGATAAAGGAAATGCAGTGGATCTAATCTACCTCGATTTTAGTAAGGCATTTGATACAGTACCACATGGGGAATTATTGGTTAAATTGGAAAAGATAGGGATTAATATGAAAGTTGAGAGGTGGATAAGCAACTGGTTAAAGGGGAGACTACAGCGGGTCATATTGAAATGTGAACTGTCAGGTTGGAGAAAGGTTACTAGCGGAGTTCCTCAGGGATCAGTTTTGGGGCCAATTTTATTTAATCTTTTTATTGCTGATCTTGGCACCAAAAGTGGAAGTGTTCTAATAAAATTTGTGGATGACACAAAGTTGGGAGCTATTGCCAATTCAGAAAAGGATCGGGATATCATACAGGAAGATCTGGATGATCTTGTACATTGGAGTCATAGCAATAGGATGAAATTTAATAGTGAGAAGTGTAAGGTTATGCATTTAGGGATTAATAACAAGAATTTTAGTTATAAGCTGGGGACACATCAGTTGGAAGTAATGGAGGAGGAGAAGGACCTCGGAGTCCTGGTTGATTATAGAATGACTATGAGCCGCCATTGTGACATGGCCATGAAAAAGGCTAATACGATTTTGGGATGTATTAGGCGAGGTATTTCCAGTAGGGATAAGGAGGTGTTAGTGCCATTATACAAGGTATTGGTGAGACCCCATTTGGAATATTGTGTGCAGTTCTGGTCTCCCATGTATAAGAAGGATGAATTCAAACTGGAACAGGTACAAAGAAGGGCCACTAGGATGATCCGAAGAATGGAAAACCTGTCTTATGAAAGGAGACTCAAGGAGCTTGGCTTGTTTACTTTAACCAAAAGAAGGCTGAGGGGGGACATGATTGCACTTTTAAAATATATTAGAGGGATAAATACCAGGGAGGGAGAGGAATTATTTAAGTTTAATACCAATGTGGACACAAGAACAAATGGATATAAGCTGGCTAGTAGGAAGTTTAGACTTGAGATTAGACGAAGGTTTCTAACCATTCGAGGAGTGAGGTTCTGGAACGGCCTTCCAAGGGAAGTAGTGGGGGCAAAAGATCTATCTGGTTTCAAGATTAAACTAGATGGGTTTATGAAGGGGATGGTTTGATGAGATAACATGATCTTGGTAGCTAATTGACCATTCATTATCAGTGGGAAATAGGTTAATGGAGGGATGATAGGAGTTACTATAGAGAACTTTCTGGGTGTCTGGCTGATGAGTCTTGTCCACATGCTCAGAGTTTAGCTGATCGCCATATTTGGGGTCGGGAAGGAATTTTCCTCCAGGGTAGATTGGCAGAGGCCCTGGAGGTTTTTCGCCTTCCTCTGTAGCGTGGGGTACAGATCACAGCTGGAGGATTCTCTGCATCTTGGGGTCTTCAAAGTATTTGAAGGCTTCAATATTTGAGATATAGGTGAGAGGATTATTCTAGGAGGGGTGGGTGAGATTTTGTGGCCTGCACTGTGCAGGGGGTCAGACTAGATGATCATAATGGTCCCTTCTGACCTTAAAGTCTATGAGTCTATGAGAAGCCACCTGGCTGCAGGAAGCGCTCCCAGAATCCGACCACTGGCTCGAGTTTCGGCAGGGGCAGGATGACCTTGTGCAGACTCAGCTCCTGGGCCTTGAACCAGAGGCACCACAGGGTGCATGGCTGCTGCAGTCATAGCTTCTCATCGGGTGTACAGGACACACATTTTAGTATGAGCCCTGATCTATACAGCCCCCCCGATCCTCATCTGCTCTGCATTGTAGGCCTGCGCTGAAGGTTCATGCTGTAAAAGGTCTAAAACATTTGTTGCTTAAATATTAAAAAGTTCAAAGCTGTTACAGAAAATAAGCTGCAGTTTGGTGTTACCTGTGTCAGGCCAGGCCTTGAAGATCACATGTTGTCACCTGCTCCACCAGGGGCTGGACCAGCAGTTCTTCTTCCAGTCCCTCGGCCATACTGAGAATGCAGTGCAGCGGCCATCCCACCATGTAGCCTGCCCTGCTGAGCCCCTTTCCTGGCTCTGCCCTGTTCTCTCCCCCCCTTCTCTCCCCTGAGTCTTGTGCCACTCACTGCGATCAGCAGCCACTTCAGGAAGCACAGCAGATTGAAGGTGCTGCCAGCCTTGGCTGCTCCTTAGGCACCGCTGCTCTTATGCTGCTGTCGCCCGGCCTGGCTGCCCTGCTTGAACTCCTGCACCGCTCAGCCCCTGGGTCTGCCAGGCCGCTGTGGGGGAAAAGCTAGGCCTGGGTAAATGCTTCCTGGCCACACCAGGGGCTTCGGTCAGAGGCCCCCAGTCCATGGCAAAGGGCCAGTGGACTCTGCTGGGCTGGGGCACAGGCTGAAACACAGCACCCAGTGGTAGCCAGGGAGCTCTGGCCCATCCCTCTGCTCTAGCCCTGATCACGGAGCTCCATCCTGTCCCTCCGCTCCAGCTCCGGCCACAGAGCTCAGTCCCAGCCACTGAGCTCCAGTCCCAGGACTCTCTGGTGGCATCACCACCACACACACTTCCCGCTGTTCAGGAGTCATGCACAGCACCATCACCTGAAGCAGCCTCTCACTACTTCCGTTATCTTGTCAAGGAAAGGGAGGGGGGACAGCAGCACATAGGCGCTTCTGGCTGCATTTTGAGCCCCGGGGCTTTCTGGGACATTTCACAGCTTTATGGGGACATTGGGACAGGAGATTCAAATTGGGGACCGCCCAAGACTTATGGTTGGCGTAATTATGGGCTGGAGCTTGCCTTTCAGCACTGCTGTGAATAAACTTCACCTTCCCGGAGGAATCCACAGAAACGTGGTGGATTATATTAGCATTAGACAAACTGCTTAGGCACTGTTCCCTCCCTGTTTCCCCTTTGTTCAGGAGGAAGTTATTTGCATCTTGTCTGCACTAGCAGCAGATAACACAGTGTCTCACAGCTGTGTGGTGCAATATGAGGGAGCTGTGAAACCTCCTCTTCGGTGTGAAGAATTAAGAGCTATAGCCCAGGTAGCATCTAAGTAGGTCCGTTAATCCTTTTCACAGGTAAATGCTCCAAATCACAATTTGTCCCAAAGTCAATAATTATTAGGGCTGTTGATTAATCACAGTTAACTCATGCAATTAACTAAAAAAACATCATTCACAATTAATCAGTTTTAATCACACTGTTAAACAGTAGAATACCAATGGAAATTTATTTAATATTTTTGATGTTTTCTACATTTTCAAGTGTACTAATTTAAATTACAATACAGTGCAAAGGGTACAGTGCTCACTTAATATTACTTTTATTACAAATATTTGCACTGTAAAATGATGAACAGAAGAAATAATATTTTTCAGTTAATCTCATTCAAAGTGCAATCTCTTTATTATGGAAGTGTTACATAACTGCACATGAAAAACAAAATAATGTAAAACTTTAAAGCCTTCAAGTCCACTCAGTTCTTCTTGATCTGCCAGTCCCTAAGACAAGCAAGCTTGCTTATGGAAGATAATGCTGTCTGCTTCTTATTTACAATGTCACCTGAAAGTGAGAACAGGCATTCTCATGGCACTTTTGTAGCAGGTCTTGCAAGTTATTTATTTTTAGCCAGATATACTAAACCAGGACCACTTAACTTTGGAAGTCCCGGAGGCCACGATAATACTTACAGCATGTGTCGAGGACCGCAACTTAAATGCGGTTGCATATACATGCAAATATATATGCAAATAGCTTATTTCACACTGATGGGCATGAATACAAAGATTAAGCCTTAAGCCACAATGCTGGACCCAGACATGGCCAATGTAAGCCAGTCAGCACCTCTCAGGCTCTGCCCACAAGGCTAAGCAGCTAGAACTTCCCACAATGCTCTGGCACTCCCGGCACCTCCTCCCTGGTGGCTAGAAATGCTGACACCCTGTACCCATCTGTTCCAGCCAACCCATCTGGTTGTGTCATTCAGTGCTCACTCCACCTGGGAGACGCCTCACTGTTGTGGAGTGTGTTTCCCAGCGGAGACCATGTTCAAAGGATCCCACCCATGGACCATGTGTTGAGCCCCACATAAACCAAAACTGTACTGCGGGCTGCAAACAAAGAGGCTGTGGGCCGCATGCAGCCTGCAGGCCGCATGTTGAGTAGCCCTGTGCTAAACATTCGTATGCCCCTTCATGTTTTGGCCACTATTCTAGAGGAAATACTTCTAAGCCAAAGACACTCATTAAAAATAATAATGTGTTCATTCAATTTGTGGCCGAACTTCTCAGGGGAGTATTGTATGTCTTCTGCTCTGTTTTACCTGCATTCTGCCATATATTTCACATTATACTGGTCTCAGATGGTGCCCCAGCACACGTCTTTCATTTTGAGAACACTTTCACTGCAGATTTGACAAAACTCAAAGAAGGTACAAAATGTAAGATTTCTAAAGATAGCTTCGGCTCTCAACATAAGGTTTAAGAATCTGGGGTACCTTCCAAAATCTGAGAGGGACTAGCAGGTGAGCATGCTTTCAGAAGTCTCAAAAGAGCAACACTCTGATATGGAAACTACAGAACTCAAACAACCAAAAAATAAAATCCACTTTCTGCTGGTGACTTCTGACTCAGATGATGAAAATGAACATGTGTCAGTCCGCACTGCTGTGGATTCTTTTTTAGAAGAACCCGTCATCAATATGGATGCATGTCCTCTGGAATGGGGATTGAAGCGTGAAGGGACATATGAATTTTTAGCACATCTGGCACATAAATACCTTGATGCTGGCTTCAGTAGTGCCATAGGACTAGTGCCATTCTCACAGGTGACACTATAAGCAAGAAACAGGAAGCATTAACTCCTGCAAATGTAAATTTGTTTGAGAAATTGGTTGAACAAAAAGTAGGAATAATTGAACTTACAGGCTCTAAAGAAGGGGTGGCCAACCCATTACAACAGACGAAGAGCCAAAATAGTGGTGGATACAGCACAATGAGCAGAGGGAAAAGTTGAGCCCCTCCCCCCAAAAAAAAGAGGGGGAGGGAGGTCAGCTGCGGCCCTTTTAAGAACAGAGTAGCCATTTGAAGGTGGCCATTTTGAAGTCTGCACCGGCATCCCGTGCAGACAGAAATATGCTGCCTCTTGAAGAGCCGAAGAGTGTGGGTGCGGGAGCCACAATTTTTTCTTTGAAGAGCCGTGGGTTGGCCACCCCTGCTCTAAAGTTTTACATTGTTTTATTTTGAATGCATTTTTGTACATAATTCTACATTTGTAAGTTCAACTTTAATGAAAAATAGATTTTACTACAGTGCTTATATCAGGTGAACTGAAAAATTCTATTTTTCTTTACAGTGCAAATATTTGTAATCAAAATAAATATAAAGTGAGCACTGTATACTTTGTATTCTGTTATAATTGAAATCAATATTTTTGAAAATGCAGAAAACATCCAAAAATAGTACTGCATTATTATTTAACAGTGTGATGAATAACAATTTTTTAATTGTGATTAATTTTTTAATCACTTAACATCCCTGGTATTAGGGAGAGAGCCATTTGTAACATTGCTCATAGGGGGAGCTGGTTAGTAACCAGAAAAAAAATCACCTTTTTATTAACTTCGTTTCTGACTTTTTGTTGGATTTACATTCTCCATTTCCTCATTAACACTTTGTGGCCAGCTCTGCAGGACTGGTTTTGTCTGCTCCATCACACATTTCTTTAATGGGAGGTCTTGGCTTGCATCTCTGAGGGTAGCTACTTGTTCCTTTCCTTCACTCCTCAGCAGTGTTTTATTTAGGAGAATGGCAACGAGACTAGTGTATATGCTGCATATACCCTTAAAGCAGGATTTGGAGATTAGGAGTACTTGATCCTGTACCTGCCAGTTGCATGGAGTGCTGGAGCAGCTTGCTCTTGCTCCACAGCATTATCAGCTGAATTGTCTGCTCTTGAGAGAGAATCCTACACGAGGGGTCAGAAGGAAAGAAGGAGCTTGGTATGAAGTTTCCTTTTCTAGTATCAGGGCATAAATCTGGATAATGCTTTGTATTCTGAGAAAGGAACAGTTGAAATAAAATGGATGCTGTGATCCTGAGGGTAGAATAGCTTGAGCATGATACAGGGTTCTGTTTCCAGTTCTGCTGTTCATTTGCCATGTCATCTTGTGCAAGTCACTTAGCCTTTTTTATCCCCATTTTCCCCACTTATTTACCTATTGTGTTGTGATGTCAACCTAATTAATGTTTGTGAAGTGTCTTTGCAATCATTTGACAAAATAAGCTGCATAAAAGCCGATTTTTATTACAACTGTAAAATAAAATAATAAAGTTTTCTTTTATCCAGTGTTGCTTTTATTAAAATGAGGGATTGAATACCACCAGTTCCACCTACAAGATGTATGCTTAAGAAATTGTTCTATAATAACTAATATCAGTTATCTCTTCCAAATTATTTTCAATCAAACAACACCATTCTCTTATTTTATTTAGGTCACTAGCTGACATTGACAGAGATGGACAGCTGAAAGCTGATGAGTTTGTGTTAGCCATGCATCTAACTGATATGGCCAAAGCTGGACAGCCTCTGCCATTGACCCTGCCTCCTGAATTAGTACCTCCTTCTTTCAGGTAGTACCCAAGACAAGGATACATGCTCTTAATGCAGAGTAAATGTAAAACATATAGAATAGTCTGCATTTAACTCACCCCCAAAATAACTTCTCCCCTAGAGCTGGAAAATATGCCGAAAATGTTAACGGAACTCTGCCATCTTACCAGCAAATGCAAGAAGAGGAGCCCCAGAAAAAACAGCCAGGTAAGAAAGATTTTGCGCTTACATTTAGAACATACAACTCTTCTTAGAGGAATGCTACATCTTTTTGAAAGTAATAGGGGGATAAGGAACTACAGCATAACTATTTCAGGAGATGCATAGAGGGAAGGTTGTCTTGATGCTGTCAGTTAAAGGCATTTAAGAAACATCTTGAATGTACAGGTGAGGGGCTGTATTTCACGTATAGGAAATATCAGACACATAAGTATTAATTAAAAGCTTCACAGGGGTAGCCAAGTTAGTCTGTAAATAGAAAAACTTTAAAAAACAATAAATAGTCTAGCAGCACCATAAAAACTAACAAACGTGTAGATGGTATCATGAGCTTTCGTGTACATAACCCACTATTTCAGATTTTTGTTTCATCTAATACCATGATGCCATCTACATGTTCTGTTAGTCTTTAAGGTGCTGCAAGACTATTCATTGTTTAAGTTTTTCCATTATTAGTAATGAAAGTCTTGCAAAGCCTTCTGGCTGAAACATTGGAACACCACTGCAAAATTCCGTGTAATTGAAAGTTACTGGTACTTGCCTTATCTCCATATTAGCTCAAGATTTTGAACCTAAGAGAGCTTGATTTTGCCACAGTATCTTCAAGCAACAGGTAGCTTACTGTGAGCCATAGTATCAGACTACACTCCTGCCTGACTGCTACTGCCAGGAGGGAGTAGTAGAGGCTCCCTCTTGGTGGCAGGGAATATGAAAGGCTTATTTCCATTTTGGGAGGAAACCCTAAATTATTCCACCCTATCACACTAGGGATGTGAAGGTTTAACCAGTGGGGCTGGATCAGCTCCCCGCCTACCCTGGACAGGGGGCTTCTCCAGTCCTGTGGGGGCCCACCCTAGGCAGGGACTGCTCCAGCACACTCCATAGAAGTTTCTGACCACCACAGGCCTGTGTGCTCCTCAGGCAGGGGTTGCTCTGGTGTCCCAGCTGGTGCAGCTCCTACCTGTGAAAAGGGAGTGGGGGGGACAGTCCAGCCAAGCTGTGGGCAGGTGGGGGATCTCTGCAGCTCACCCACTTGCCCCCCTTTAATTGGTTAACCAATTATATGGGATTTTATATCCCTGCTCCACACTTTAAAAAAAAATCCATATTGCAGTTATTGACAATGATTTTTAACAGTTTGGGTCTGAGAAAAATTAAAGGTAATCTCCCCTGTGTGCTAACACATGTTCTATACAGTGAAGAACTGTTTAAAAAGATGAGTTGTGCAACTGTGTCATTTTCCTATTCCGTGTCGGTATCCAAGAAAGGAGCCCCTCAATTAGTATGTAAAAAGTCTTTATAGCTATTAGTATTAAATTGTATTCTGCTTTAAAACAACCAGTCCTACTGAGCCTCTTGTTGTTGTTGTTGTTGTTATGGAAGGTCAATAAGTTTTACCACAGAACATTTCTTTTTGCTGTCAAAAGTTATGAAATTTGTTGTGATGCCAAGCTGTGAAAATGGTAAAAATGTCTATGTTGTGAAAGGAAGATTGATACTTTAACACTGCTCAGTTTAAGGTGCTTAAATTATCCATGGTGCAATGTTCTCATCTAACCAATAAGAAAACATGCTAGTCATTGGCATTGTAAGAGAGGACCAGACTTTAGATTATTGTTCTATGTAAAATAATGCTAACTGCTGTCCCTTATTTTAGTAACATTTGAGGACAAGAGGAAAGCAAACTATGAGAAAGGAAACATGGAACTGGAGAAACGGCGTCAAGTCCTACTGGAGCAGCAGCAGAGAGAGGCGGAACGTAAGGCTCAGAAAGAAAGAGAAGAACAGGAGCGAAGAGAGAGGGAGCTGCAGGAGCAAGAGCGGAAAAAGCAGCTTGAACTGGAAAGGCAATTGGAGAAACAACGAGAGCTGGAAAGATATAGGGAAGAAGAGAAGAGAAAAGAAATAGAAAGACGGGAGGTTGTTTTCTTAATTTTATTTACTTTTAATACTTAAAGTAGTACACATCCACACTCAGTGAACACAGTTAGTAAAGCTATTTGCTTGTCCACTTGGGAACTTGTGCTACCACTAGACAGACAGGCTTGATTTAGTTGTTTGAGCATAGGATTAAGAGCCAGGCCTTTACTGAATCTAGGCTTGGGCAATGATCCTTGTGTGATCATTGCAAGTCATTTTGGAGTCACTGTCTGAAATGTTGTTCCTACTGTTGTTGCACATAACCCCTAACGTTGCTAAAACTCAGGTTCTCCATCGAGTGGTGTTCCAGTGGTTGCTCCACTCAGGTCTTGGTGCATCCTCATGCTGCTGATTGGAGATTTTTGCTCACCAGTGCCCCTTGTTTCGCATCTGAGAACTCTGTGTCTCATGCTGCTGCTGTTCATTAGGTGTGCGTGCGGCATGAGCCTCCTTCCAGTTCCTTTTCTCCTGTCCTCGCAGTCAGAACAGTGCTCTCCTTTTCTGACAGGAAACAAATAGCATAGTTAGTTTAGTAATAGTTCATAGTTTTCAACGTTTACTTAAAAAAAAAAAAAAAAAAAAAGCTGCCACGTGGCTTTTTTCCCCTTCTCTACATGCTGGACTCTCCCAGCTTTGAGAAATGTGACTCATGCTAGGACTCCATGCCTATTTCGGGTGGACACATGTCCTGCATTAAATGTCTTGGAGAAACTCATGCAGCACGTAAGTGCCCACATTGCCTAAATATGACAGCAAGAACCAGAAAAGACTGCGAAATGTGGCTCAAAAACCTCCTCTGAGAGAAATCCCTACAATAATTGGGAGATAAGTCTGAGGAGACACGGGGACAGCAAAAGTCTGTTTACGGGGTGGTGAGCCAGCCCTGTTGAGGCTCTCAAGTTTTGCAGGCTTGCCTGACACACTCACTGCCTGCACTGCCCCAAGCCTCCCATTCTCTGGTGCTGTCAGTCTCTGGCTCCACAGAGAAATGCAAGACCACATCAACCAGGAGAACTGAGTCAAAACCACTTGACACCCGCCAGTGCTGTTAATGCAACGGTGCCAACAAAGCCTCATATGCCACCACCGCCAACTCCCTCAGGCACCTCTGCACTTCCTGAACAAACTGTCTCTGGGCAGCCCGAACCTAAATGCTCCCCAGTACTGGAGCATAAGAAAATGTCATAAAAGACACATCACTTACAAAAATTCCTCACAGCCAGGTACGCCACTGATACAAGGAGCCTATTCACCACGTTCCCTGGTGTTGTCTCTTGCCAACTTGCACAGGCACATGGCAGAAAGGGTTCCCCACTCTCCTATGCTGCTGTCTCCATGAACTGACCACGGTAATGGGCAGCGAAGCAGATTCTCATCATGCCATTCATCCCCATTAGGATCAGTGGCTTCCTGGCATTCATATCGAGATCATTCTCTACAACAACCACTACACTTTCTGTGGCTTAACCAACCGTGAATGTATCCTCCACAACACTTTCAGCCTCATAGTGGCCTCCTTGGGAACCATGGCATGGGTATCGAGTACGTTCTTCCCATACCTACTGCACAAGGGATGCATCCCCTGCATTGCCACAACACATGGTTACATGCTCCCCAGCTACATCCGTGCATTTGTCGCCGTCTCACCCACCCTCAGTGATAACACTGAGTGACTCAAATGACAATAACATCTTACTCGGATTCGGAGAGCTCCTCGACTGTTCCCAGATTCACCAGATCAGATGAGGCAGTTTTCCAGGTATCACCCTCTCCTCCAGCAGATGACCTAAAACAATTCCAGGAATTATTTAAACAAGTGGATCAGTCACAGGACATTACACTCCAAGAGGTACAAAACAAACAATACAAGTTACTCATGCTACTGCAACCAGCGGCATCCTCAAAGATAGCCTTACCTATTAATGAAGCTAGCTTGGACTTCTCAGAGGTGCTTTGGCAAACTCCAGCCTCTATCCACCCAATCTATCACAGGGCAGATAGAAAATATTTCATCCCAGTAAAAGGCATGGACTTCCTCTTCTCACATCCCCTAACCAAATTCACTAGTTGTAGACTTGGTTAATCTCAAGTCCAAACACCCACAATTTAAGTCTACACCTCGGGACAAGGAACATAAATAGCTAGATATCTTTGGCCGCAAAGTATACTCTTCCGCCACCCTCCAATTTAGGATATTGAATTACATAGCACTCCTGGCTAACTAGGATCATGCCAACTACACTAGACTGCAGGATCTGGTACGGCATCTTCCTGAGAATAAGAGACCATTATCAAGAAGGGCCTATCCATAGGAAAAACTGCCCTCCAGACCACAATGGATGTGGAGGACACAGCAGCTAGGGCCACAGCTACAGCAACAGTAATGCGTAGAACAGTGTTTCTTAAACTGTGTTCCGTGGCACACCCCGTTGGAGGTGTGCCACGGAGAACAACAGAATTCAAAATGGCCATCTTTAAAGGGTCAGGCGACTTTTTTGGGGGGAGGGGGGATTCAATAACTCCCCCCCCCCCCCGACTCTTTTTTTCCAATAACTCTTTCCCTTTCACCCCAACCTTTTTTTTTCCCCCTCAACAAAAAATCCTTGGTGTTCCTCATAAAAATATATATATATATTGTTTGGTGTTCCTTGGTCTTAAAAAGTTTGAGACACTGGCATAGATCCTCATGGCTACAGTCATCAGGAGTCCCAAAAGAATTACAATCTAAGGTGGAGGACCTCCCCTTTGATAGAAACCAACTGTTTGCCACAAAGACAGATGAAGTGCTACCCTCAATGAAGGACTCTTGTACCACATTCCACACTCGGGGGGTGTACACTCCACCTAACAAGAGATGCAAATACATCCCCTGCAAAGGGTCTATAACTACTATAGACAACTGCAGAGGCCATACAAAAAAAGGCCCAAGCAATGCTCCAATAGGAGGAAGACTCAGCATAATCAGTCCTCTAATGCTCAATCGACTTCACACAAGAGCAGATTTGAAGTCTTTGTCAGGGGTCTGAGCAACCACCCCGTAGTTCCAGTGCATCCAAATGTCACCTTCCATCACTGCCTGAGACCATTCTACCAAGAATGGGCCAACATTACTACAGACAATGTGGTCCTAGAGATTATCAAATCAGGCTACACAATCCCCTTTACATCTATACCCTCTACCCAACCCCCTACCCTGTCCCTCTTTAGGGACCCATCTCACAAGCCCCTGCTTCAAGCCAACTGGCAGATGTGGTCAGTCCTCCTTCTTCTACATAAATGACTCCAATTCCCACCACTGTCTGGTGGGTACTGCTACTCAGTCACCTGAGTGGAGCACCCACAGGGACACCACTTGATAGAGAAGAAGTAGTTACTCACCTTGTGCAGTAACTATGGTTCCTTGAGATTTGTGTCCATGTGGGTGCTCCACTACCCTCCCTTCTTCCCCTCTGCTTGGAGTCCTTTAATGGATTTCAGGTAGAAAAAACAGAGGGAGGCTCACGCCACACGCGCACCCAACAAACAGCAGCAGCACAAGACGCAGAGTGTGCAGGTGCGGCGCGAGGGGCACTGCTGAGCAAAAATCTCCAGTCAGTGGCACAAGGGCGCATTGAGACCTGAGTGGGGCCCCCAAAGGAGGACATATTTGTAAGAACTATCGTTACTGCACAGGGTGAGTAACTACTTCTTCTCAAGACTATTTTATTTTTGTGGGCCTCATTTTCTTTTACAATTTTCTTTTTAAAACTAACCAACCAACCAAAAAGTAACCCAGAACTAGGCTCGACTGAAGCTTAAAGCTGACATTACTTTGCTTCAGTCCTATAGCAACTCTGGGCTTATTTGGTTTGTCCACAATTCCATTGCATCCACTTTGTGACCAATTATGTTAAGGGCCTCCTGGGTCATGCTGAGCATTATCAGTTCCCTGCACTATTCTGTTAGTCAAGACCATTAAAGTGAAACCCAATTTGTATCTGAATTATACATTATATTGTACACAATTATCTTTCTCCAGTTGATTATTCTGGCAATTTCTCCTCCAGGGGGAATTGAGATAATCAAGATTGTAGGATCGGGTCTTCCATTCTTACGATTATGTTTGATATTTGAAATATATAAGATTGTGCTTTTCAAGCAGAATTCTTATGCTTTATTACTTGCTACTAATAAATAGAGCAGAATGGCAGATTACTTTGCACATAGTGTAAGCAAACCTGAATGTATAAGGTCTAGATCTAATTTAAAACCAGCCAGCCTTTGTACTGTTCCTTTTAAGGATATTGTAGGGGGCCACCCTCGTCCGTGTCCCCTGTTTCCCAGTCAACACACCCCTTTTGACGTATTTGGGGTCTTCAGGTTTATTAAATTTTTTCGTCTTACAAATCCCTTAACACGATTTGATCACCCTCTACCTGCTAGGGAACAGGGTTAGGGCCCGCCCTCGCTCCGAACCCCGACCCAGGGCCCTAAGGTCAGGACTCTCGTCCTTACTTAGTGGAGGGGGTAGAAACCCCTAAACTCCCCCGCTCTCGGGGTCCACGCCCCTGCCCTGGGCCGCTTCTTCCCCAGCCGTTGTCCAACACTAGCCAGGGGACCCCAAGTTAGAACTCACCCAGGGCCTCCAGAGTCCTGACCCACCTGGCCGCCGCTGCGGGGCTCCAACTCCCCTGGGATCCATTCTCCCCCCCTCCGGCATGGAGTCTGCTTTTAAATTCCCCGCCGGACACGGGGGGGAGTGCCCCCCCGACGTCATCACTCCGCACCACCCCTGGGCCTCGTGCAGATGATGTCACTGCGGACGTCATCACGACCGGCCCCCAAACCCCATGAATGTGCTCCCCCGCGTCACCGCTCATTCGGGGCGCTGCCACTCCCCGCCTAGGACTCCCCCCGGCGCAGCGCAGACCCCGCTTCCCCATCTCCGCGGACACGGGGGAGTTTCAGGGAGGGGCGGGGCCGCCCCGCCACAGATATCATTTAGGATTAAAGATGTTTTAATGTGAGCACTGACCTGTGGAGCCCCCAGCACACTGTTATAAAGGACAACAACCTCCACAATCCAACAGGTAGCTCCAGATCACCTCTTTTCCCAACCTCTTTCTGTATCTAGGAACAGAAAAATGTGACAAACCCCCTACTTACACACACACACACACTCCCTGCTGCTGCCTGCCCCTTCTGTGCACAACCCTGTCTCCTCCTTAATCATCTTCTGCTCCCTCTCCCCTCTGTCCTCCAGATTTCTTGTGTGGATACAAATAAAATCTGGATTAAGGATGTTAAGAAGCAGGTAACTGGCTAATTGTGTGGTCAATACAGAGGGAGCAAGGGTGGGAGAAGCGAGTAATCACGTAGTCACTCGACTGTCCAATAAGCCTAGCCTTATCGGGTAGTTGACTTTTTGACTAGTCGCTTACATCCCTAATCTTCATTGCGGATTACAGATCAAATAGGGAGTTGAGCCTGGCAGATGTGGATCCACATTTTGTGTATGTATAGATATCAGCAATTTGAGATTCTAGTCATGTAACTTGTTATCTATAGGCAGCAAAGCAGGAACTTGAGCGCCAGCGACGGCTGGAATGGGAGAGAATTCGACGCCAAGATCTTCTTAATCAGAGAAACAGGGAACAAGAAGAAATTGTCAAGTTGACCTCTAAAAAGAAGAGCCTTAGTCTTGAATTGGAAGCCCTGGTGAGGAATGCAGTGTATTAAACATATTTGAGTTATGTGCAGTATTTTTAAAATATGCTAAGGAAACCTTTTTCAAGAAATTTTTAGTGTAGGCTCAGCAATCAAAGCACTTGTTTTCTAATAATTTTTCTTAAGGTACCTTTAGGTAGAAATTATCTTTTCACAGAAATTCGTTAAACTTTTTTGTCATTTTGTTTTGGTTTTTACAATATGTGATTTAAATCTTTTTTGTTTTTCTGTAGAGTGGCAAACATCAGCAGATCACAGGCAGACTGAAAGATGTTCGAAACAGAAAACAAATTCAGAAAAGTGAGCTGGAAGTTCTAGATAAAAAATGTGATTTGGGAATTATAGAAATCAAAGAGCTACAACAGGAACTTCAAGTATGTGATTTCGTGTTAGACCTAGACATCGCTTTCATTTCTCTGTTGATTTCTCTTTAATAGTTGTGGTATCAGTAATGTGTAGGAGCATCAAGGAATTGAATGATTAGGGTGCAGAAAAGAAAACTAAGTAGAAATGGCCAGTGAATGTGGTTGCATAGTGCTCACTAAAAATATTTATAGCATTAGAGAAATCACTATAAACATTCACGATCATTGAAATTAATTTTACAGGGCTAGAAGTGAGGTTTTGACTGTATTTGCAGTAGTGTGTGCTAGTTTACCCGTGATCATACAGGAAGATATTTTTGCAGTGTTCAATAAGATTCTTACCTGGTTTCTCCCTCTTCATCTACATTTGACATTTCTAAAAAGAAGTAAAACTCCCAAGGATGTTTTATTGCTCTCACTTTTCCTGTGAAGGTGGTAGACCTGTGCAGCGCTCTTTCTACAATATCTCAGTTATTTCCAGATCACTAAATTAAGCAACTTAGTGGACCATCTATGGAAGATGCAGCAGCTGATGTTCCTCAAGTCATTCCAATGGACGTAATTCAAAAACCAACCCCATTTTTCTCCATGATTAAAAAATTAGGTTGGGTGTTAATTTTAAAATCTAGGGTTTGACTTCTAATATTGTGCATTATTTCATTTAGCTAAAGCTCACTTGTTCTCAAAACACATAGTTCAAGTGAGAAGTAACTGGTACTTTTTCATTGTGAATTGAGCCTTCTGTTGACTATACATGGGGTTAGTATTGATGTTTTTTACACTAATTGCTAGCAGTTGACTGCTGTGGCATACCCCTCACAAGGGGTACGTCTAGACTACATGCCTCTGGCGACAGAGGCATGTAGATTAGACTACCCGGCATAGGAAAATGAAGCGGCGATTTAAATAATCGCCGCTTCATTTAAATTTACATGGCTGCCGCGCTGAGCCGATCAGCCGTTTGTCGGCTCAGCGCGGTAGTCTGGACGCTCCGCCGTCGACATCAAAGACATTTGTCGACCTCCCAGGTATGCCTCATCCCAGGAGGTATACCTGGGAGGTCGACAGATGCCTTTGATGTCGACGGCGGAACGTCCAGACTACCGTGCTGAGCCGACAAACGGCTGATCAGCTCAGCGCGGCAGCCATGTAAATTTAAATGAAGCGGCGATTATTTAAATCGCCGCTTCATTTTCCTATGCCGGGTAGTCTAATCTACATGCCTCTGTCGCCAGAAGTCTAGACGTACCCAAGGTGTTAACATTGAATTCTATATGCTAAACTAAAGCACACAGTGTAACTTGGTTTTGTTTTATTTCTCAGACACTGAAAACCTATTAGTTAATGACCAGTTAGAAAGAATGCTTGGAATTTTTTTCTAAATTCTTATTCAGCCATAATACACCAATGTTATGCTAATATACTTTAAATTTGTTCATTCCAACTGTTTTAAATTTGCATCAAATAATACTTAGTGTTTTGCGTGAGAGAGAGAATGAATGTATCAATGCACCATGGTTCAGTTTACTTACTTCATGTGATGTTGAAAAAGTGTTTGTGGTTGGTGCCATGTAAACAGATATTAACCTTTCTTAAAAATACATTGCACCTCTTTCTTGTATATTTATAGGAATATCAGAGTAAACTAGTCCATTTAGTTCCTGAAAAGCAGTTATTAAATGAGAGAATAAAACACATGCAGATGGACAACACTCCTAGTAAGTGTCTTCAAATGAACTCTTTACTCTGTATACCAGCTTTTCTTTATTCACTGGGAAGGCTACCGACTGTGTTGTTGTTAACCTTCCCTTCATAGTTACCATAGCTTCAGCAAGTCCCAACCAATACTCAGAACTGTTTGTTGGCCCTGCTTTCCATCATTTCCTACATCTAACAAACAAGGGGACAAATATCTTTTGATAAGAAAAGAAGGCTACAACTTTAAACATAGACAATACACACTATAGTACAGGCAGGAATTATGTTTATTGTTGTCCAGATTTTCCTTTTGCTTAAAATAGTGTAAAATCCCAGTTTTACACTCCTGTTAAATGAGTATCAAATGAGTGCCTGCCCTCAGGAGTTGCATCTAATCAGACTAATACAATATAAAGAGCAGATATCCTACAAATATTAATATTAGAGTTATCTTAGTGCCTCTATGTCTCAATGCGGGATTAAGGTCCAATTGTACTGGAAGTTATTTGAGAATATACTAGTGCAACAAACAAGCGATATTAGCAAATGGCTTCTGAAGTGGGAGTGAAAGTAAATTAAAAAAGAAATATAAATGGTTATTGAAAAGTATGGTAACACGTATAGAATGATTGTAAAACTACTTGATCTTTTCTACTCAGATACAGGAATCAGTTCAGTGAACAAGAAGTTCTTAGAAAAGGAAGAATTATGCCAAAGACTTCGGGAGCAATTAAATGCTCTAGAAAAGGAAACTTCTTCTAGACTCTCTGAAATGGATGAATTTAACAATCAGCTCAAGGTACATGAATTCTGCAACTATATTATCTTTATTAAGAAGCAATATTTCTCCTCATCCTAGTCACCAGACTTTGATTTGCTATTCCCCATGCTATGCCTTCTCTGAACCTCTTTTCCAATTTTATATCAAAATAAGCATTGCTAAGTATCTTCTAGCAAATCCACAATTAGAAACTAATTCAAAATGGTATTTTGTGTAATTAGATAGTAACATGCCCCCTCCTCCCCGCCCTCTGCTTACTCCTGCTCTGCATGCATCTTGTTTCAAAGGCACACATTGCTCATACTTATTTCAAAACAGGTCCTAAAGTACAGAAAAGATGAGCTTGCTGAGTACCTTGCAGGTTCTGTCCCTATGGCAGAAAGGTTTAATGGCTACCGTTTTGCAGACGATAAATGAAGTGTTCTCATTGTTTAACTTTTATTGGAAGAAAATACTAAATTTGCTAGCACCACACATGGGATATTCACTTTTGGCAGCACACACAGATGCTTTTATTTCTTTAACTAGGAGAGACAATGTGCAGAGCGTAATTGAAGGAGGACATGTAATTTATATGTTGTCAGCTATGCAACAAATGTGTGCAACTTTCTGACAGAGGTGTTGCCACTCTGCTTTATTTGCTGGCTTATTCATAGTAGCATTGATGTAAATTTTAGAATAAATTGTCTGATTTCCCTTCTGGCTAGACGAAGGACACCACTGCATCTGTTGAAGAGAACTGAAGAGGAAACTTTCAGACCTTTTTTTTTTTTTTTTTTTTTTTTAAATCTAGAAATGATATCCACAATATCAGTGCTTGCATTTGGTATCTCATGTGTGCTGCATGGTTTGCTGGTTAATGAGAGCAATTCTGTTATGATCAGTGACTGCATCAACAATATAGTCTTCCCTAAAATATATTTTTAAAATCATTACAAAGTTTAATTGGCTTTTTATCTGCCTTATCTTACAGTGTGAGAATATGGATGATTCTGTTCTTCAGTGCCTTTTGTCTCTGCTAAGCTGTCTCAACAACCTCTTCCTCTTACTTAAGGTTATTTTCTAATCTTTGGCTCTTTTGCTTTTAATTATTTCACAGTTTTTCTCTGTTTGCCCTTTCTTTTGGGGTATAGTTTCTCTTTAGCATTCAGCTGAAAATCTTTGTTTAAACATAAAACTTTTCTAAATCAGAATGAATTCCTTTCTGCTTGTTTTAAAATCCTTCTGCTATCTAACAGCTTAAACTTACTTGTTTTATAAAGCAAAGCCAGAAAATACTGATGTGTATCTTGCTTAACGGATTCAGTTAGCTTTATTACCCACATACTGTTTTTTTTCTTTTCAGATAAAGTAATATCCACCAAAAAAGTAATTTTCCTTTTTAATAGAAGCACAATTTCTTCCTTTGCATATTCCCCTCTTGCTGTCTCTTTCATGCACAGAGAATGTCTGCTATGAATCATTTCTGTCATTCATTTGGTCTGGGTTCAGAAGAGTCCTGAAATTGCATCAATGCCCAGGTTAACTATGGTTGCCAACTTTCTAATTGCAGGAAACAGAACATTTTTACACCACCCTCTGCTGCCCTGCCCCTTCTGAGGCCCCACCCTCTCTGTCCATCCACTCTCTCCTTTCTGTTCATCCTCCCTTCAGAGGTCCCACCCTCTCTCTGTCCATCCACTCTCCTTTCTGTTCATCCTCCCTTCTGAGGCCCCACCCTCACTCATTTTCAGTGTCCTGGCTGGGATAGAGGGTTCAGGTGCAGGAGGGGCTGAGGACTGCGGGAGGGGTGAGATCTCTGGGGTGGGGCTGGGATGAGAGGTTTGGAGTGTGGGGTGTGGAGGGGATTTAAAGCTTGTATAGGGAGGGATGAGAGCTCCATCTCTGGGATAGGCCTGAGAATGAGGGGCTGGGGTGCAGGAGGAGGCATCAGGCTGGGCGGTGGAGCTGAAGAGTTTGGAGCATGGGAGGAGGTTCCGGGCTGGGGCATGAAGCTGTGGGATTCAAAGTGTAGATGGGAGTTCCAGGCTGGGGCAGAGAATTGGGATGTGGGCAGGATGAGGGCTCCAACCGGGGGTGTGGGATCTGTCGTGGGGCCAGAAGTGAGGGATTTGGTGCACAGGAAGGGGTTCCAGGCTGGGGCCAAGGAGTTTGGAGTGTGTGAGGAGGCTCAGGGTGGGTGAGGGGTTAGGATGAGAGCTCCAGCTGGGGTTCAGGTTCTGAGATGGGGCTGGGAATGATGGGTTTGGAGTGCAGAAGGGGCTCAGAGCTGGGGTGTTGGATTGGGATGCAGGGGGGATAAGGAGTGTGGCTGGAATTAGATGTTTGGGGTGTAGGCAGGGGCTTTGGGCTGGGGTGGAGCAGAAGAGTTCAGAATATGAAAGGGAGTTCTGTTGGTATGCTGGGAGTGTGGGATCTGGTATGGGTCGGGAATAGGAATTAGGGTGAAGGAGGGGACTTTGGGCTTGGGGTCAAACTGAGGTGTTTGGAGTGTGTATGGTGGGAGGTATATGGCTGGGCTGTGGAGCCAAGGGGTTTGGAATGTGGACGTGAGTTCCCTGCTGGAGCCAGGGGATTGGGGTGTGGGCTCCAGCTGGGGATGTGGAATCTGGTGTGGAGCCAGAGGGTTTGTAGCATAGGATATGACTCTCAAATGGGTTGAGGGGATTGGAGCGTGGGAGGGATCCCCTGTGGGTCAGGAGGTTGGAGTGAGGGTCCCAGTTGGCGGTCCAGGTTCTGAGGGGTTGGGGATGAGGAGTTTGGAATGTGGCAGGGGGCTCAGAGCTGGGGCGGGGTTGGGATGCAGGGAGTAGGGCAGGAACTGTGGCTGGAATGAGAGGTTCTTCTTCAAGTGCTTGCTCATGTCCATTCCAATTAAGTGTGCGCACGCAGCGTGCATGGATTCCAGAGCTTTTTTCCCTTAGCAGTACCCGTTGAGCCAGACAGGGAGCCACCTGGAGTGGTGCATATATACCCCTGCTGGCCCTCCACCCCTTCAGTTCCTTCTTACCGCCCGGGACGGTAGCTAGAGCATTGACTAAATAGCTAGTCTCAACCCTTAGCTGGTGTACATAGTTTTTTCTTTAGTTGTTTGAGTTGTTTTAGTGTAGCTAGTGTTAATAGTTTTAGATAAGTGAGAGGAGAGTGCAGTGGCTCCAGGAACTCCTGTACGTTTTCCTTCCCCCCTCCCTTTTCCATTGATCCACAAGGTCATTCTTAGGATCAGGAGTTTCAAGGCCTCGGTCATCATGCTAATGCCAGCATGGGCCTGCCAGCACTGGTTTACCACTCTCCTAGACTTAGCAGTGGAAGAATCGATGCTGCTGCCAATAGTTCCATATCTGATCACACAAGACCTCGGGGAACGGAGGCTATGCCACCCAATCCTGTTATCCCTCCATCTCCTGGCCTGAAACCTTCATGATTGCTGGGGCCTGAGGCAGCTTTGCTCGGAGAAGGTGCAGAGGGTCGTCTTGGAAAGCAGAAAGCCCTCCACCTGGGCCGCGTATGTGGCCAAGTGAAAACACTTCTCCTTATGGACCACACAGGCAGGCATAGACCTGAGGGGTGCCCCAGTCCCCCTCATTTTAGACTACCTTCTTACCTCAAGCACTAGGGCATTCACCTGGCTGCCATTGTGTCCTTTCTCTCAGGGGAAGGGGGCAGGACGGAGTTCACAAATGAGATGGTGAAATGCTTCTTTAACGGGATTGACAGGTGGTTCCTCTATGTGCGCTGGCCCGTACACCCACCTGAATTTAGTCCTGGTGAGACTCATGAGCCTCCCCAGTTGAGCCCTTTGCCACCTGCTCTTTAAAGCACTTATCATGAATGGTGACTTTCTTAGTGACGATCGCTGCCAGGAGGGCATTAGAGTTGAGAGTCCTCACATCGGAGCCCCCATACACAGTTTTCTTTAAGGACACCCTACAGTCCTCACTCTACATTCCTTCCTAAGGTAATTTCCCATTTTCGCATGATCCAGGATATCTATTTGCCTGTTTTCTTCTTGAAACCTCACTCTACGCCCTTGGAGCAGGCGCTGCATTCTTTGGACATCAGAAGGGCCATCACATTCTACATAGAAAGGACAACAGAGTTTCGAAGGTCTCCACAACTCTTGATTTCCATAGCCGAGGGGATGTGGGGCTTACCAGTATTAGCACAGTGCTTATCCTCTTGGATCACTTCCTGCATTAGAATCTGGCCAGCGCCTCCTCCCCTCTTATGGCCCATTCCACAAGGGCTCAGGCGTTGTCAATGATGTTTGGTGCACAGGTGCCTATTCTTGACATCTGCAGAGCAGCCACATGGTCCTCGACTCATACGTTCTCAAGCCACTACGCTCTTGCGCACAGCAGGCCAGGGATGATGTGGCCTTTGGGAGGGCTGTGTTGCAGTCCATTTCAGTCTAGTCTCCAACCCCACTTCCTAGGATACTGCTAGGGAGTCATCTAATTGGAATGGACATGAGCAAGCACTTGAAGAAGAAAAAACGGTTACTTACCTTGTAACTGTTGTTCTTCGAGTTGTGTTTCTTGTCTCCATTCCAAATCCCCTCCAGCACTACTTTGTCAGAGGACTCCAGTAAGAAGAAACTGAGGGGGAGAAGGGCCAGCAGGGGTATATATGCACCGATATAGCAGTGCCACTCCAGGGGGCTCCCGGTCTGGCCCAATGGGTACTGCTCAGAGAAAAAAGCTCTGGAATCCATGCACGTGGTGCGCGCACACCTAATCGGAATGGACATGAGCAACACATCTTGAAGAACATCAGTTACGAGGTAAGTAACTGTTTTTTCAGGTGCAGGAGGAAACTTCTGAGTTGAGGGCTGGAGCCAAGGTGTTCAGAGTGTGTGGGGGAAGACTCCGGGCTTGGGAAAGGGGCTATGTGCGGAAGGTGTCTCAGGAATGAGGCAGTGGCATAGACTCTGGAAAGGGGTTCAGGGTGGAAGATTGGGATGCAGGAGGGGTTAGGGCTCTGGCTGGGGATGAAGGATCTGGTGTGGGGCCAGGGATGAGGAGTTTGGGGTGCAGGAGAGGGCTCCAGCCTGAGGCAGGGGTTTTGGGCATGAGAGGGAGTTGAGGTTTCAGGCTCCAGCCAGGTGGCTCCTAGAAGCGGCCAACATCTCCAGTTCCTAGGTGGAGGCGCTAGAGGGTTTTGCATGCTGTAGGCTCTGCCCCTGCAGCACCCATTAGCCAATGGCAGCTGCGGTGCCAGCATTCAGGGAGGGATAGCTCAAGGAGCCTGCTTTTGATGGCCCCCGTGTTTGGGAGCTACAGGGACATATCAGCCACTTCTGGGAGCCACCCAGAGCCAGGTGGCTGACCGGTGCTGCCGGGGTACTTTTTCATCGAAAACCAGATGCCTGGCAGCCTTAAGGTTAATATGCATAATTCTGTAGTAAGATGCTTCCAAACCACCTTGTTTAACCTAGTAATGAAGCTTTTGTACCTATTCTCCTTTACACAAGGGAAATTCATGCTGTGGTCACAGTACTCATTTGCTTAGTATATTTTATCCAGCTGTCCATTTTGAATATCATATCCTCTCCTTTCCTTGTAAATTGCTCTGTGACTTCTTTAATGGGCCATTTGGTTTTGGAACAAAATTATACTATTTTTCACAGTGAACCTCAAACTGTTTAAAATGAGAAGAGAAATTGTTCCCCACCTTTGTCAATGCAATTCTGTATTATAATTTGCCTGTTGCAGGTAATGAGAATTAGTTTGTTGCTGCAGAAACTCACTGTGCAACGAAGGTTATCTTTTTCATATTAATTACATTATTTTGACAGTTGAACTTAGGAAATGTCAGATTTTGCAGTGAGAATGCAGTATTCCTAATTACTCTCTTTTGATAAATGTCTGATAGGAAAGGCCATTATCTACCTATTCATCAGTATGTGTATTTAATGTACTGTAATGTGATTCTTAAAAATTAATTGTAGTGACATACAAATATATTAACAACCCATTAATGTGTATCCTAGATAATTGCTAATATGTTCCTTTTGTATATTTAATTACTGGTAGTTTTAAATGATTTGGTGTGAAAAAGTTCATTATAAAAAGACACACAGGAATGTTAAAGTGGGGGTAATGGGAGTGTTGTTACTTTTAAAAAAAATATTGTTAAAAGCATTAAAAGGTATAGGACCATATTTAGGCAGAATCTAGTAACTATGTGTTTATATTTTCCAATATTAATAAAACTATTGCATTTTTTCACTAGTGCACCAGATTCCAATTTGGACCTGTTATCCAAAGCTCTTCCCTTTATTTCAGTCTTTAGTCTGAGCCTATTTATAGGAAATATTGTAGTCTGAACTTTTCTTTGCACGTGACTGTATTTGTCTTAGTTTTTAGATTGTATTGTTATTTTAAACAAAAGTTCTTTGAGTCATAATTATAGAAAAGATTATATAGTTCGCCCATAATTAGTACATTTTTATCTGTATTTTTCTTCTTTCTGTAGCACTCTTCTGTTACACTAAAGCAGTGCATAGTAAAATAAATACTAAAGCATAGTGAAGGGAAGCCTACACTTTCATCTTCATCCGGGGGGAGGGGTAGCTCAGTGGTTTGAGCATTGGCCTGCTAAACCCAGCATTGTGAGTTCAGTCCTTGAGGAGACCATGTAGGGATCTTGGGCAAATCTGTCAGGGATGGTACTTGGTCCTGCTATGAGGGCAGAGGACTGGACTTGATGAACATTCAAGGTTCCTTTCCAGTTCTATGAGATGGTATATCTCCATATATTATCTTAAGGGATGTACACCAAAATTTTCTAGTATTGTTTGTAGTTTAAACAGTGTGTCCACCAGGTAACTATACAGAGATAATTTGAAGACAATTTGCTGTACTTCTGGTCTTAGATGGCCCAGTATTTAAGTACTTAATTTAAAATTCCCACTCATTTTTCCTGCATCATATTTGCGGTTTCCAGCAAATGCATGACTAAAAGATGGACTTCACAAGCAATGTTCCCTCTAATCTTTTCCATCCATGTGTGGATTTTTTCCATCCGTGTTTAGAATATTTTTTTTAATATGTGCTGAGGTATGTGCAAATGTGCACCCCCAATAGAAACACACAATCTAGTTGTTGGCACTCAACTAATCAACTGGGCGGCATTTGAATTTCTCCTGTGTGGACGCACAAGTGCATAGCTTACAGGGAATGCTGTTCGCAAGTATAAGCAGCATAAAATAGTTTGCAGATCTGCCAGCTATTTTACATCCTCCTGTTTGTTTAACTTGCTTTCTAATGAGATTCAACATCCACTTTTAACTTTAGATTATCCTATTTGTATTAGAATTTGGATCACAAAGCATTAAAGTGTCTAGTTACTTTCCTAGAAAAATGGACTTCATTGTCAGTCCTTTGATGTGCTTTATTATGTTTCCTTATTAGGAACTGAGAGAAAGCTACAGCACACAGCATTTAGCCCTTGAGCAACTTCACAGAATCAAAGAAGAGAAAATAAGAGCTATAGAAAGAAAAAGAGCTGAACTTGCACAGAAAAAGCGGCTGGAGGATGAGGCTGCAAGGTAATGTGGTTTAAAAACATAAAAAAACCTGACAATCTAGTTTTAAAACAAGATAATGCTTTGGTGGGCTTAAGATGTTGATAGCAGCAGTAGCCATAAAATTGAACTGATTAAAATATACATCCTGATTAAGAAAGCAGAGTTGTTTGTACTAAGTTTTTGAGTTCCTTTCCTCATCTATTTGCTGAGAAATGTTATTCTCAAAGATTGATGTATCAAATAACTAGAGATTCCATTTTTGTAATGGGGCTTTTTAATCTCTTCTCCACTTAAGCTGCCATACACTTAAGATTATTTAATCACATTTTATACCTTGTTTTGTTGTCATTTGTACATCAGCTTACTCTCCTTTAAAAGCACTTCCTACTTAAATGAACAAATTTAGTTGCTTGTCATTCATACCCTGACATAGGGATGTTAAGTTTAGATTTATTAACTAATCGAATAGTCAGTGGGATTTCCATCGACTATTCTATTAGTCTATAAGGGCGCCTCCGCCTGTGAACTGTAGCAAGAGCCCTGCAGGGAGCTTTTTAAATGTACAAGAGCTCCGGCAGGACTCCTCCACTGGCCCCATGCTCCCTGCTTGCCTGAGCCTCTGCGGAGTTTCTGCTTTTGAAATGTACAAGAGCCTCGCTGGGGCTCTTGCACATTCAAAAGCAGAAGCTCTGCAGGGAGCACGGGGCCAGTGGAGGGACTTCCAGTGAGGCTCTTGTACTCCCATTTAGGCTCTTGTACATTTCAAAAGCAGAATCACTACTGTAGAAACGGAAAAACAACAAATGGTCTGGTAGCACTTTATAGACTAACGAAACATGTAGACGGTATCATGAGTTTTCGTGGGCAGAGCCCCACCTCTTCAGTAGAAACGGCGTGAGCAGAGACTGCTTCAGTCCCCGCTCACACTGTTTCCTGCTGTGCCTCTACCTCCCCTATCCTCCACAGACCTGCTGCTGAGGGTAACCAGCTTTTAAGCTAGCTCCCACCAGCTCCTGCTCCCCCCACTTGCTGCCTCTCTCCAGCAATGGGGGTGGGGAGCAACTGGTTGCATCACTAGTCAACTATATGATAAACTTATGCTTATCAGATAGTCAACTAGTCACTTACATCCCTACTCTGACAGTATAATATTCTTAGTCCCTGATTATTTATGGAAATTGGAGGGACATTATGACAGTCTAATGTCAATATGATGATCTTGGAAACTTTGTGAATGTCAGCAAGTTTCTAGTTTAAAGGGTAAAAGACTCAATTAATCCTCTTTGCAATTCCCTTCCCTACCCTTGGCCTAATTGATTCAGTAATCTCAAGTAGCAATGTTGCCCAAAAGTTTTTTCAGTTGTCTGGTTAGCTGGCTGCTCTCACATGACTCTGATCTGAATATTGCCATAATCGTGATGGCAAGATTATGATTAGTTTTTGGTCTGCAGTGAAGGGACAATAGAAACTGAAGGGGAAACCAAAGAGGGGATGAAGAGATCCTGATGGGGATGTTGGTAGGTGGGATAGGGAGATTGGGGAACAGGGAGCAAAAGAGAATACTAGAGCAGGAACAAGAAAAGATAGAAAGGGATTGCTATGTCAATTGTCATTTCTTCTCTGCATTCTGAGTTTGGGGAGTGAGCAGGGATCTGCTCTTTCCCCTTTTGAGGTTGGGACCTTGAGTTTATTAACATATTGATATTATCAGGTTCATCAATCAGCATTTCTCCACCGTACTCCAGAGAGAAGGAAAGCCAACACTTCATGTGTTAGAGCCACCCTGTCTAAATTCTAGTCATGGCTGTGCCTTGCTTGTGGTTTTAGTGGCTCCAAAGTCACTAACTGTAGTTAGTCCCATAAGCACGTTGTCACTTATCTATACATTTATTTTATCCTTTTCATTAAGGAAAGCAAAACTGGAGAAGGAGAATCTATGGCAGGAAAATGTCCGAAGGGAAGAAGAGGAGAAAAAAAAGCGATTACAGGAAGAGCGAATTCAGGAAAAAATTCAGGAAGAAAAGCAAAAAGCTGAGGAGGCAGCTGCCCAGGTGAGACAGGAGTCCCAGCAGCAAAAACTGTCTGAGGAAAAACATGAGGAAGAGAGGAACAAGTTAGCAGAGATTCAGAGAGAAGCAGAACAAAAAAGGCAGAGACAACTGGAAGAAGACATAAGGAAGCGAGAACAGATTGCAAAAGAAGCCGAGGAGAGGCGTAAACAACATGAAGAAGAGAAGAAAAGAAAAGATGCAGTCAACTTGCAAGAGTCAGAGAAACACATTTCAAAATTGAACTTAAATGAGAAATTTGCAGACTTATTGAAACAGACTGAGGGTAGAAATCTTAAACCAACATGGAAAAGTGAAGGTAAACTTCATTTATTGATTTATTTTTTGTTACAAATGTTCTTTGTTGTCTTGAATGAACATTGTTACTTCATATTTTAGACATTTTAATGTAGGATAATGACAGTATTGTAGGTTATGAATTTAAAAATTGTTGTCAGATGACCAACAACCATATCTACAGCTGGGGTAAATCTGTTGATGTCAGTTGAGTTATACTGAGTTACACCAATTTACACCGACAAAGGGTCTGACCACAAATCTTTCAGTGCTTTCAGTCAATAAATCCTGGACATTTAGAGCAGTAACATTTTAGCTTTCTTCCACTTGGTGTTTGCAACAGAAAACTCAGCTATTATGAGCTGAGATGCTCATAATATCTTATAAAACAGTTTTGATAGTTGTCATAACCAGAAGGGCTGACCAGCAGCCTGGGAACTAAGGGGTTAACCTAGCCAGGTATCTGGTCAGGCAATAGTAATGCAGGTAGGGGACTCAAACTGGGACAAAGGAATTTTTAACTTTTCCCTCCTTTGCCTGGGTCAGAGCAGTTTTCTTCCAGGTTACAGGGAGATGGGAAGCCGTTAACTAACTTTACTCTACTTACATATTGTGAAAAGACTTTTCTTGTAGAGAGAGAGAGAGATGGTCTCAATCCTTCCCCCTCTTCAGTCAGAGGGTGTCTAGACTACAGGGTTTTGTCGACAAAAGTGGACTTTTGTCGACAAAACTAAACCTGCGTCTACACTACCGCTGAGTTCTGTCGACATAATGTCGACAGAACTCAGCAGTTTTGTCGACGCTGGTAAACCTCATTTTACGAGGAATAACGCCTTTTGTCGACAGAGTTCTGTCGACAGAAGGCGTTAGTGCATCTAAACTGTTCTTTGAATCTACACTGCCATGTCGACAAAGCAGCTTGCTTTGTCGACAGAACTGAATGTAGTCTAGACGCTCTTTGTCAACAGAAGCTTTGTCGACAGTATCTGTCAACAAAACTTCTGTCGACAAAAGCCTGTAGTCTAGACGTACCCTTAGATGTTTCCAGCAGGTATCTTAGGTGGTAAGTGGTGGTCTCCTGGACTCTGGAAACTCCTGCAGTTGTTTAGTTTTCCCTCTTTATATTCCTTTTATCCAGGACAGGAATTATTTGTGTTCAGTTCAGATTTTTCTCACCTTGAGTGGCAAAGTAGCAGACCAAAATGGGTTCCAGAATCAGGTGGCCTGACCGCATGTCTTCGTAGACTTATAGTTTGGGCTTATAGGAAAAACAAAGCCATTTAAAGGTTGTTGACTTGATCATCCTAAATTATCATTAATAGCTTTTACTAGAATACCTGGACTAATAAAACAGGTTTCCACTTTATCATTCTTGTATGTGAAATTAGAAATATTCAAGCACAAAAATAGATTATACAGAATCAGGGGATCACAAACTCTTGAATGACCTGTTTTGCATAGAGCATCTTTGAGTTATGCATTTTCATATTCATATGCTAATTTTTGTAAAGCATGGAAGCCTTATGAAAATATTGTGCATCATTCAACTGTTATTTTTCACCATATGCTTAGACTATAAGGTCTTTCGGTCAGGGACCATCCTTTTGTAAAGTGTCTAGCACAATGGGCCCTGAACCAGCTTGGTGCCTCACTATTGAAATTCCAAAATAATAAATACGAGTAATACTTTTTCTTCTATCAGGTAACATAGTCAGTGCCTCAGAATCTAGGAATTCAGTTGCCTTGGTGAATTACAGAGCTTTATACTCATTTGAAGCAAGGAATCATGACGAGATGAGTTTTAATTGTGGGGATGTAATTCAGGTAAGACTGACAGTTCATGTTAAACTAACTGCAAAAATCCTTGACACATGCCTTCATAGAAAGTTATGGTTCTTACACATTATAGATCTGTTTGAATTTACACTATGTGCTTCTTTTTAGGAGGTGGTAGTAGGATTGATTTAAGCAATATGTACCTTTAGAACTGACATATTATAGAGGAGTCAAGGACCAAGGACTGGTATGGACTACTATGAAATGCCCAGCTTTGAAATAATTATTGCTGTTATAAATTTTGTGAAAGGAATAATAGGAAAAATATAATTAATCACTGCTCTCCTATTTCTAGTATGACATTTTGCAGGTATGCATATAAGGTGGCAAAGAAAATTTGCCTACAGCAATGCAAAAATAGTAAGCATTGCCATAGATAGAAGTGTATAAAACATTATTATTCTTGATGCTAGAATTATTAAATACCTGACCTGCCTGATTTGAATAGGTTTGAGGGTTTCTCCTAAAGAATTAAATATCTGAATAGTTTTCTTGGTTACGTTATCTGACTGGTGGTGGTTCAAGGAGATGCAGATGTGGTATGTACACATCCAGTGCACCAGAGCGAGGGACTTTCACCTAACAGTACTCATAGAGGGGGCAGCTCTCACACTTTGTGGCTGTTGTCCCAACCCCTCTCAGTTTCTTCTCACTGCCTGTGGCTGGAGTCAGAGCTCAGTGTGGTTGTAGTCTCACAACCTCACATTTAGTTTTAGCCTAATTTAAACAGTGTCCTTCCTGTGGAGGGGTGATCCCCAACATTGACCTCTCTTTGCCCACCTTCAAGAGCATTGTTCGATGTGTACATTGTACGAAAAAGGACTCAGGTGCAATGTGTCCTTTAATTTTTTCCATCTGTGTTCAGAATACATTTTATGTGCACTGAGGCACATACAAATATGCACCACCAGTAGAAACATACACTGCCAGCTGTGGGTGCTCTGCTAATCAGCTGGGTGGCATTTGAATCACTCCTGAGAAGCAATCCAAGCACTCAGCATACAGATGACACTGTTCGGGTGGTGCACGCTCTTCATCTTAAGTAGAACCTGCTTGAATAGGCCATACAGCCTGATCCAGTGTCAAAACCCACCTCAGGTCAAAGATTGCTGTTGGGCTTGGAGAGTAGTGCTTTGTTGAAGGAGAACAGTTCCTCCTCCTCATTGTCCACACTGAGGAAGAGGTCTCATAAGACCAACTGAGACTGCTTCAGGTCACAGAGTGTATAAGAAACCTTATACCTTTTACTCTGGTTCCAGCCTTCGGGTGTCCAATGAGTCTGGTACAGACTGTGTCCATGTCATCAGGAATCTACCTACCTCCTTTGCCTTTTGCTCCCAACTTCATTGTGGTCAGGACTTTTCCCAAACCATGCCATCTCTGGCTCCTATGTTGGAATAAGCCATTGAACTTTCATGTCTGTTGGTACTGTGTCCAGACACTATTCTCAAGCCAATACTGGAAATGGTGCTAGGGACGTTGGCACCTAGGGACGTTGGCACACTGCATTTGATGCTGCAGCTGTTGACATTGACACATTTGGGCACTCTGAGACCACTGTTTTCACCAGGACCAACGCTGCCTGTGGCACCACTATGCTCAATGCAGATGGAACCAAATTCATCAGGGCAGTGCTCTGTAAATTGTGCACTTCGTATATGTATCCCTAGCCAGAGGAGACTTAATTTATGTAAAAAATTGTTGCCTTATTCTGTGTTTCTATCATGCATAGCACAATGAAATCCTTATGTTGTTTAGGTCTGAAGTGTTACTGTAACACAAATAATGCTGCTAGTAATCATAGTAACTTTCTGACAAACTCAGTCAATTTCAGATGCATGTTATGTCCTCTCTTTATCCTTTTAAATAAAACAACTGTAAATATGTCCCCAAAGGTTTGTTATAATACAGAACCAGCAGTTTATCCCTTTTCCCATTTAAAAAGTACTTCTGGGCTTTATAGGAGCAAATAGTCTTGTTATACAGCTTGGGATAGTGTTACTAGGCAGTGGGATTCTTAGCTTTTTAAAAAGGCTAAATTCTAAATGGGATGATAATCCAGATGATAAAGTCTAATCCTTATGTCCAAAACTTTTTCAGTTAAATCTGTAGAATTGTAGATTGTGCTAACAAAATAAATGTTTTGTGTGTCTCATATTATTGGTTTGCTTTTTTCCTAGGTTGATGAGAAAACCATAGGAGAGCCTGGTTGGCTATATGGGAGCTTTCAAGGTCATTTTGGCTGGTTTCCAAACAACTATGTAGAGAAAATACCAGAAAGTGAAAAAGCTTTATCTCCTAAAAAGGCCTTACTTCCTCCTACAGTATTTTTGTCTACTACCTCAGCTTCTCCAGAGTAAGTTTATGTACAGGTTGAACCTCTCTGGTCTGGCAGCATCCTTGGTCCGGCAGGCTGGTGGCAGAAGAGCCAGTAGTGCAACTAGAGGATAGGGAGGCGGTGGCCGGGAGCCTGCCCAAGGAGTGGAGCTGGCTGGTAACTAGGGGGCTGATGGCCAGGCCTGGGCTGGGAGCGGGGCTAGGCCAGAAGTGGAGTCTTGCTAATGTACTTTCTAAGAAAAATTATGTACTTGTGCTAAATTTGCAGACCACTTTCACCAAGTAAATCAGCAGAAGACACGGATTACCATAACATACCTTTCTCAAGCCTAAATGTCAACACAACATGGCAGAAAAAATCCGCTTTTACTCGTACTGTGTCCCCAGGATCTGTTTCTCCTGTTCATGGACAGGTATATTGCTGAGACTTTTACGTATTTTAGGTTCATGTTACAATACTGATATACTTTTGCTTAGAAGAGTCACACTTTTTCAACAATTCATTTCAGTAAATAAGCCAAATTCCTAGTTGGTGTGAATTGACATACCTCTGCTGAAGTCTGTGGAGCTATCTTAATTCATTCTACCTGAGGAGGATCTGGTTGTTAAGCTAACTCTGTCTTCATTTTTTTTCCAGACCATTTGGGGATTACTATTTGTATATACATTTCCTTTCTTTTTCTACCAAAACGTATATTTTTACCCTAGCCACAATGCTACCAATGTGTGGGCCCTTCCAGAGCTACTTCCAAAGGCATTATATTTCTTTGCAAGCACTGGAGCCAACATTGTTTCATAGAACCAGATATTCATCTAAGATATTTCTAGCTTAATTGGTCAAGTCCAGAAACAACTCCTGAGTCCACATGTCACATAACCACAAAACGTTGCAGTCAAGACAGCATGACGTTGAGCTAGCATTTAGGAATAAACACACCTAGAGAACAAAAGATGATTTTTGAAAATTGCACAAAAATTGTTGATTAACATTTGTATCTTTATTTGAACAGGGACAAGCTGTGGAGAATTTAAAAGCACAGGCACTTTGCTCCTGGACTGCAAAAAAAGATAACCACTTGAACTTTTCAAAAAATGATATAATTACTATCCTGGAGCAGCAGGAAAACTGGTGGTTTGGAGAGGTGCATGGAGGAAGAGGATGGTTTCCTAAATCCTATGTCAAGATCTTGCCGGGAAATGAAAACAAACGAGAGGAGTAAGTGAGACTGTTGGTAATTTTGTATTCAACAACTTCAAATAGAGTGAAAAACATGGGGACACTTTAAATTATGGGAACGGAATAGCATGCATGACCCACACCATGCCATTGTGGGCTGTAATTTAGCTAGCTTTTACAAGCTAAGTAATGTTGGGTCTGCTCAGTAAATGAGAGATCTTTCAAGCTGAATGCTAGAAAACAGTGATGCCTGGTTATTCTACAAGGGACATGCTTCTTCCTCTTGATTCAGTATCTCAGCCTGATGGTATCAACTGCTGCTGAGGGTATCAACTTTTAGTTGATACACCAAATTAAGAGGCCTTTGCCATTAATCACTATAAACTCCCATGGCACGTCTTGAAAAAACAGTGGTGCCTTTCCTAGATGGCAAAAGTAGTGAAATTTATCCGAGTATTCAAGTCAACAATTCAGTTAAGTGCTGAAAAATTTTAACTGCAGATTGATAGTTGAAGTGATCTTAAAGTTCTTTGTGATCTTCTAGAGTAAGGAAAATTTTAAATAAGTGTTAAGTTGTTATACAAAACTTTATTTTAGGTGTATGTCTGGAATATCACAATTTGTGACTGAATTCTCTAAATCTTGTAGCTTAAATATGTAAGTCATCTCTATGATTAATTGAAGTCATATTTTTTTGCTCTAATGGTAAACCTAATTACTTTTAATTGAAATTTACCTTTTGCTAATAATATTATTGCACTGTTTCTGATATTCCCTAGATATGACCTATGTAATATTTAGGAGATATTGAAATAACATTAGTAACTACTTGCAACAGCTAATTAAAAATGTGATGGACACACCATTAGTAATATATGCCAATTGAGAATGAAATAATGCTTGGCTGTAATTATTTGTGTCTCAAAGAATCTGAAAATTACACTGTACAAAATCTTTATTACTAATTGAAAAATATTTTGTTAAACTAGCCAGACTAAATCACTTCAATCTTTGTCTGCAGATCTGAAACCATTTATGCAGCTGTAAACAAGAAGCCTAGTACATCATCTTATACAATTGGAGAGGGTAAGACTGCAGCTGTAACGTCAGTTATGAACTTATAAAACTAACTTGTTTAGTAGCATGTCAATTAATAGAGGATATGCACAGAATTAGACTTTGATAAAGTCTGTGATTGTTATAGAGTTCAAATACAGTTCTGATACAGTTATGTATGTTTTTTATATTAGTAAGTTATCCATTTTTATCTTTGTATGCAAGTGGAGAAAGTATAAGTTCAAATGGGTAAAGTAATTTGTGAACTTTTTAATTTGATCTGTATAAATTTTCCCACTCTTTAAGACTATACAGAATATGTAGTCAAATATCAGAGGGGTAGCCATTTTAGTCTGAATCTGCAAAAGCAGCGAGGAGTCCTGTGGCACCTTGTAGACTAACTGAAGTGTTGGAGCATAAGCTTTCGTGGGCTTATGCTCCAACACTACAGAATATGTAGACTCTGCTTAGAAAAGTTAGTCAGGCTTTTGATCTCTATCATGATTATCCGATATTATGGGGTCCCCCGGGTGTATAGAGGGTTTCCTTTTATAGCTTTTCTGAATATAAATGATGGTGCTGAAGTGTGGTCCATGCTGAAATCTCTCACATATAACACTTCTTGAACCGTGATCTGTGACCACTGATGATCCACAGAGAGCTCACTGTTCACATGATACTAACTCTTCTCATTTCCATCTGCTTAATTACATTCAGACACTAAAAAAATTACTATTCCACGTAAGCAGTTGGCTGTGATTGCTACATTTGTCACAGAAATGTTATGTGTAGAAACAATTGCAAATAGAAGGTGAGATGATAGATGCAAACTACTCGCATTTTCCCCCCACCTTGCTGCCTCTATATCTTAAAAGCCAGTTCCCCCAAGCACCATCTCCATAGTACCACCTGCCCTCCCCCCCACACTGCTGCCTCTATCCACGAAACAGCCTCTGCCCATGGTGAGCCCAGGCTCGCCGCGAGCAGAGGCTGCTCTGCATCCTGTGGAGCAGCCCCTGTCCATGTGGGGGAGGGAGGTCCCATTGAGGAGCTGACACACACACACTCCCGTGGACAGGAGCTGCCTTGAAGCAGCCTCTGTCTGCAGCGGCCCAGGCTGGCTGTGAACACAGGCTGCTCCACCAGCAGCCCCTGTCTGCGCAGAGTCTCAGCTCCCTGCTGGGACCCTTCATGGACAGGGCTGCTGAATCTGGGACTGAGCAAGCCTGGCTCAGTCCTGGCTTGCACCGGGTCTAGGAGCTATCCCCACTGCAGCTCTGCAGTTTAAATGTAATAGGAGCTGGGCTACCTGCGCCCCTGGCTCTTACTACATTTAAATTGCAGAGCTGCAGCGGGGTAGTTACTGAACCTAGCACAAGCCAGGACTGAGCACCTTCCCTTATCAACTAATCGTGTAGTTGATACAAATTGTCTCTCAACATCCTTAATGCATACCTGCCTCTCAACATCCTTAATGCATACTATGAAGTTGCTTGAGAAAACGTCATGTGAGAGATTTTAAAAAAGTGACTACTATGCCTCTTGTTATGTTTACTGTAATAGAGTTTTGATAAAATTCAGTTTAGTTTGGCTGAAACTTGATTACAGCTGAAACACTAACATAGTTTCTCTCTCTCTCTCTCTCTCTCTTTGCACAGAGTATGTAGCACTGTATTCCTATGCAAGCTCTGAACCTGGTGATTTGACTTTCACTGAAGGAGAAGAAATACTGGTCACTCAGAAAGATGGAGAATGGTGGACAGGAAGCATTGCTGACAGAACTGGAATCTTTCCATCCAACTATGTCAAACCTAAGGATCAAGATGTGAGTGTTTCTTTTGGGTTTAATAGCTAAAGCAAGAAGGTTTTATTTTGTCTATGTACATTCACTGTATTTTCCTAGAATTTGGACTTTGAAAAACAGGCTGTGCCAGGGCTGGGCAATAACTTTTGATGGGGGTGCCACTCCAAGAATTTGGAAAGTGTCTAGGGCTGGACTTTTCCATGATACTAATGGAAGAGGTGCAGGGTCTAAGATAGAGGGGTGCAGAGCGGAGCTTATGGTAAGGGAGTTTGGATGAAGGAGGGGGTTGTGACCTGGAGCAGGGGCTGGGGTACAGGAGGGGATGTGGGGGTTTGGGCTGTGTCCTGGGGCAAGGGATGGGGGTGCAGGGATTTTTGGTTGAGAGCTGGGGCAAGGAATTGGGGTACAGAGTCTGGGAAGGGACATGGATGCTTTTCGGTTAAAAAAAGCATTTGCCATTTTTTAAATTAGTATGCTTAGTAAAGGGGAAGAATTCAGAAAAAAGTTATTTGTGGCAAAAGAAGAATATTAAGAAAGAAAGAGCAATTTGCAGTAAATTCTGCTGCTAACACTGCAAATTAAAAATCTTGTGCCTTTTGATTGTAGGTTTCTGGTACTGCTGGCAGAACTGGAACACAAAATAAGAAACCTGGTGAGCCTGATGTAACTTAGAAACTTTTAGCTTATGGTATTTTTTCCTTCTTCACTAGTCTTTTTCTTTCTTCAGAGATTGCCCAGGTGACTACAGCTTATGTTGCATCAGGGACAGAACAGCTAAGTCTAGCTCCAGGACAGCTGATACTTATTCTGAAGAAAAATGCTAGTGGATGGTGGCAAGGAGAGTTACAGGTAACGAAAGGAAAAATAATCTTCACACAGTGAATAACAACAAGTACAATCTTTGTGATTTTAGTAATTAAAAGTGAGAAGCTCTTAAATCCTTTTTCTCACATATAACTACACTTGAACATCTCACTGCAAGTTAAAACCTGTAATGTTGGGCCTGTTTGTGTCATGGAAAATCAGTATTTGTAAACCTGGCAGAAGGGTCCAGTATTGGCAGTTAATAAAATGTAAAAATTAGAGTCAGAATAACTCTTTAATCAAGCAATACTAACTTTGTTAAAATATTAAATAATCCTCTGATGAAACAGTGGGAACTCTTAAAAGCGGGGTGAAAGTAGTGCAGTATATTATAATTCCTTGAATTCACAGAACACTTTTCTCCCAGAAAGCACTGAAAGATGTCATAAACTATCCTCAAAGAGCACAATATCATTTAATATCATTAAAATGTTACACGCCTTTGGGAATAAATTGGCAATGCAAAAGTTAATGTATAATCTATGCAAGGAAATATATAAAAATTAGTGTACTTGAACCTTTTTAATCCAGCTACCCTGAGAAACAGTATATGCCAGTTTAAAGAATTTGGCAGGCCAGGGAGGGCGCTGTGATGTCTGTGCATAAGGGTGTTGGGAGTTGGGTGCTTACTGGCACCCTGCTCCCAGGGACATGTGACTTTGCGCCCCACGCTGCTCCCCGGCACTGAGCTCTGCTGCATGGGAGTGGCGGGGAAAAGCCTTAGTGGAAAAACATCACTGCACTGCCGTTCCCCCAGCTGAGGGGCGGGGAGCAACAGTGCACAGAGCCATTAAATCGAACGTTTAAGGTGTCCCCATTGCTGTGATAAGGAGTAAAGGAAGTTGATGGGAACATTTCTCCCCTCAACCTCCCACTGTAGGAACGGTGCCGAAGTTTGACCTAAGGTACATTGTCTACAGCTACAATATTTATGTAGCCGGAATTGTATACCTTAAGCCGAGATTCCCCTGTAGTGTAGACCTGACCTAAGTTGAGAAGCTGTGAGACTAGAGTGTTCATTACAATTCACTGGTCAGTTGCTTATTTAATTTGCAAACATTTTTTATAGGCAAGAGGGAAAAAGCGGCAGAAAGGCTGGTTTCCTGCAAACCATGTTAAGTTGTTGGGTCCAAGCAGTGAAAGAACTACTCCTGCTGCTCTCTCAAGTAGGAAAATAATCTCATTTATATTTAACTTTTAATAATTTTATTTAACTCTTTAATTTACAGTAAATAACAGTCTGGCTGTGTCTAGACTGCTTTTGCGGAAAAACTTGCCAGCTGTCTACACTGGCTGCTTGAACACTGACTTCCTACTGTCTGAAATCAGTGCTTCTTGCAGAAATACTATGCTGCTCCCGTTTGGGCAAAAGTCCTTTTGCGCAAAGCTTTTGCGCAAAAGGGCCAGTGTAGACAGCTCAAGATTTGTTTTCTGCGAAAATGGCGATCGGGGCTTTTTTGCGGAAAAGCACGTCTAGATTGGCACGGACGTTTTTCTGCAAAAAGTGCTTTTGCGGAAAAGCATCCGTGTCAATCTAGATGCTCTTTTCCGCAAATGCTTTTAACAGAAAACTTTTCCGTTAAAAGGATTTGCGGAAAATCATGCCAGTCTAGACATAGCTTCTGTGTATAACATACTGTGTATAGTGTAATAGCCTGATTAATTGCTGCCTGTTATCCTTGTGGGGTTGGTTGTGATGCAGTCAGTATTGGGGACCATTGTAACTGGCTCTGAACAAACACAGAAGAGAACATGCTTTGTCCCAAGGAACGTACAGTCTAACAGACAGCTTCTTCAACCAAACAGTACTATCTCTGGCGCCTGTCCTGGGCTGTGCTATCTTACTTTATAGCTTATTGTACTGGGCAGATACCCTTTGTTTCTGTCCTACAGAGGAAAGACTGTGTCCAAAAGTACAGACAGTCCCCGGATTACGTACAAGATAGGGACTGTAGGTTCGCTCTTAAGTTGAATTTGTATGTAAGTCGGAACTGGTACATACTGTAGGGGAAACTCTAGCCAAACATTTCTCCAGAGCTCAGTTTTATTCTCCCACACCTCACTTCCCTCAGTCCTTTATTCTCAAGCTGAGGTGTCTGCTGAGAAAAGCTGCTCCGCGTCTCCCTGGTCTGCTGGGGGGGGCGCTAGCTTCGTGTCTCCCTGGTCTGCTGGGGGGAAGCAGCTAGTGCGGGGTTGCCTCACCCTGTTTGTAAGTAGGGATCCAATGTAAGTCGGATCCATGTATCCCGGGGACTGCCTGTATGTAAGATTCATCTAATGCTGTGAGATTTTCAGCCTTGCTAACTAGTGAAAGTAGACTGCAACCTTGCACATCCTGGTGTATGCTAAAAGTTCATATCCTACTCTTTGGGGATGCTGCTTCCACACACTAACAAGACTTCTGGGAACTTTTACTGCTATTGACAATACAGCTACAACTGTGCGTTATTCTTCTTCTAAGGATGGGCAGACAAATTTTCACTCCTCATGGATTTTTGATTTGCTACGTAGGTCTTGATAAGAATATTTTTCTCTGGTTCCACTTCCTCAAAGTCTGCAGATTCTGTAGCATCTTCTGTGTTTGTACAAGAACTCCACAGGCATTCATGATCAAAACCTCTCTCTCAGTACGTCTACACTGCACAGCTGTTTCAGGATACCAGAGGCATCCCGAATTAGCTATCCCATGTCTACACAAGCCCTGCGTCTACACAGATATTTTTCGAAATAATGGACACGCTGTTTCGTCATCCCGGTAATGCATGAGGGATAAGAGATGGCTCAAACTAGCATGTTATTTTGAAATTTGGTGCTGTGTGGATGCGCCAGATTTCAAAATAAGCTATTTCAAAATAGATTTGAAATAAGATATGCAATTTGCGTAGCACAAATTGCGTATCTAATTTCGAGTTTAGGATGCTGTATAGACGTACCCTCTGAGATTTAGCTTTTAATACATTTTGAGTACACAAATTATTTTATAATTCACCATGGTACAGGAGGCCCCCACTTTACGACGGCCCGATTTAGAACCTCCCACTCCCTGCACTTACGACTTTTTCCGTAAGTGCAGAAGGGGCCGAAATACCCCGACTTACGTCCTCAACCCAGCATTTACCATGGCTTACGACGCCTGTCATAAATGCAGGCTCAAGTTACGATGCCCCCAACTTACGACACTATCCTTGGAGCCGATGGCATCACAAGTCGGGAGCAGCCTGTATTATTAAAAAGGGAAGATAAGGCAGTCCAACTGCCCCTCCAAATGGAGATGATAATCTTCTGTGTTTTTTTTTTTTTTTGTCTGTCTTTGAAAATTGTTTTAGTCTCATTGATATTTTCTATGGGCTTTATGTTATCTTAACATTGACTTACCTTATACTAGAAGTTCTGCTAACCCCTGTTGTGAATATTTTTTTCTTCCTAGCATGTCAAGTGATAGCAATGTATGATTATGTGGCAAACAATGAAGATGAACTCAGTTTCTCCAAAGGGCAGCTCATTAATGTACTGAGCAAAGATGATGCAGACTGGTGGCAAGGGGAAATCAGTGGAGTGACTGGTCTCTTTCCTTCGAACTATGTGAAGATGACCACAGACTCTGATCCAAGTCAACAGTGTAAGAAATATTTTTTGAAAGCATTTTATCATTTGCATTTCTAAGATTTAACATTGAATTATTGTGTTTAGAACTATTTTATGATTAGAATTAGGAGCCCTATGACTTCTAACATATGTGTAAGTACATCAGAACTTCACTCTTCCACTTGACAGGTCTATACAAAAATATTGCCACTCCATTTCTCAACCAAGGTTCAGTAGCAGCAGTTTTGCTGTGAAGTCCCTAAATAAGCATTACACATGTGATTCATTAACCTTGCTTTTAAATTGTTCACAGTATTTGGTAATTTACAACGAATTTCTCAGTGCTCATGTTCCTCTTCTACTGTATTTGATTTTTTTTGTCTTTGGATTTCTACAAAATATGAAAAATACGTCTGATAAGACTGTAGGTATCTTTGGAATATATTAAAAGTACATACCAACTTAAAAAATAAACATAAGAATAGCAGCTTTCCCAAACCATAAAAAAAGAAGAAAAAGATTCAGAGCCTAGCCGTGAATCCCAGCCTACAGTGTATCCCTCAAATTATCCCTGCTTCTTTAAAATCTTGAGATAAAAATAGGCTTTGCAAAATGTCCTCAAGATCAACAAATGTGGATTATTTGGGGGCAAGCTGTGTAGCACAAATTTTCTAGCACAAATTTCTGTCGTTAATGTAAAGGACACATTATATTCTCTTTCTAACCTACAACCACTGTAAAAGTTCTGTCTTTGACTTCTCATTCTAGTACTTGGTCACTAGAATTTTCACTTTCATCCTGAGTCAGGGACAGCATGATTAAATCAGTTTTGTCATCTGGACCCAAGGCATTAGTAGCTCGGAACAAATCTTGATGGCTTTGTGATGCTTCACAGGACCAGGACTGCCAACAAAGTAGGAGGAAAGCTGCCCCACGGCCCGACGATTTATAAAGGCCCAGGGTCCTGGCTGCCTCTGCCAAGGTAGCGGTGTCCAGAAGCCCCAGGCCTTTTAAATTGCCACTGGAACCCCCGGTGGTGCTGAAGAGCTAGCAGGGGCACGCTAGCCCCTAGCCCCATCTCTTCTGGCAGGCCTGAAGCTGGCTTCCCAGAGGGTCTTGTGAAGACTCTCCTCAGCCCTGCCTAGAGGTGCCTTACTACCACAGTCTCTAGTGTGAGCAAGTCTTGTCTGTGTCTGTGTCTGTTGGAGGGGGTCAGCTCACTAACTCCCCTAGCCATAGCCAGCACAAGTACTGCATCCATGTCTTGCAGGCTCTGCCGTTTCGCTGCCAGTTAGATGTCATAGTACTCCCAACCATTGAGCCCTCCCAAGTAGGGATGTTAGCGTGTAGTCATTTACACGGTTAACCAACAAGCCTGGGCTTATTGGTTAATACTAATGACTACACACACACCTTACTGCCTCTGTATAAGAGGCAGAAATGGGAGGAGCCAGAAGATAGAGACAGATGGTAGAGAGGCAGCAGCGCGAGAGGCAAGGGGAGCAGGCGGGAGCTGGAACACACAGGAAGTGGCTTTCAGGATGGCTCCCTGCATGTACCGGTTCAGCTCCTACAGAACTGCCTCCTTCCCCTCTCATCCTCCCTGCTGCCTCCCAAAAAGGCAACAATGTGGGGGAGAGGCAGGCGGGAGCTGGTGCTCTGGGGGAGCCAGCTTCAGCTCCTATGTGCTCCCCCTTCCCCCGGCATGTAAATGTGTAACAGCTAAAAAATCCAGTGGTTACACATTTACACAAATACACATTAGTTAACACCCCTACTCCAGAGTAGCTCTCTGGAATGTGTCGCTCCTTGCTCATTAGACACTCACAGTGTTCACAAATTCATGTCTTCTAAGGAAACAACAAACTCCAACTCACTAGTTTCACCTGAGATCACCATTCCACTGAACACACAGCACATCTACTTGATCTCACTGTCAACATATCCAAGTCTGTTTAACAAAGCATAAAGATTCAGATAATATCAACTAGAAATATTGAGACTAAATGGTTACATGTAAAATAATCATAACACACATAAGTTTGGACTTTTTAATTAACTAAATATGCTCACTTTTTGTAGAGTACTGCTCATGCAAAATCCTTGCCACACTTACAGCTAGGGTTCGCTGTGGTTCTTCTTTCATGGCAAAGCATGCCTCCTAGGCAAAGGACCTTTTGTGTTTTCTTGTGCAGTCAGATGTATTCTAACAATCTCTTGTCTTTAGTCATTACCAGGACATCCCATGCTGTTTGTTTCATGCTGTGGATCTCTTTGCTTATTGATTTTGTAGTTTCTTATTTTTCCTTTGGGTCACTATGTATTTAGACCTGCAGTGTGAGGCATACAATATACAAATGACAAGACAGCAAGACAGGTATCTGCTGCTTCTTGCCTGAAAGGAATATTTCTGAGGTATGCCACCTCCTGGTGACCTGCCTTAATTCTAATACCTTAAGAACATAATTTCCCTTATACATACATAGCTGCTTAAATATTATCTGTACATATTCTTTGGAATGATTATGATGACTAGTATAGAGATGTTAAATTTAGATTAATCAGCTAATCGAATAGTCGATGCAATTTGCATTGACTATTTGATTAGTCAATAAGGACGCCTCCATCCCAGCAACCCCTGGGGCTGTTGCAACACTTCAAAGGCAAAAGCACTGCAGAGAGCACAGGGCCAGAGTTCCCCACTGGCCTTGTGCTTCCTGCAGCATTTCAAAGCGGCAGTGCCGCATGGAGCCCAGGGTCACTCCCCAGCTTGCCCTGGGCTGCATGCGGCATTTCAAAGTGGCAACACTGTGTGGAGCCCAGGGCTCCACGCAGAACTGCCTCTTTGAAGCACCCTCTCTTCTCTCCCCCCCTCCCCCGCCACTTGCTGCCTCTTTCTGATAGAGGCAGCAAGGGGGGAGGGGAAGTGACTAGTCGACTAGTTGTTCATATCCCTAGACCAGTGGGCTGTTGGCTCTTGAGAATGACTGTTCATGCCACTCTTTGGAGAACTCTTATGCAGATATCTGACCAAGAGGATCTCTTTAAAATATTATGCACCCTCTAGGCCACTATTTCTTAAACTTTTTAAGACCTAGGAACACCAATTAATAATTTTTTTTAATGAGGAATATCAAGGATTTTTGGTTGAGCCCCCCCCCCCCCAAAAGTCGGGGGGTGAGGGGAAGGGTCAGGGGAACGTTATTGAGGGAAAAAAGTCACCTGCCCCTTTAAGGGCAGCCATTTTGAATTCTGTTGTTCTATGCAGCACATCTCCAACTGCCTCGCAGCACATCGGTGTTCCACGGAACACAGTTTAAGAAACACTGCTCTAGGCCACCTGCTAATTGGCACCACAAGTTCCCTGCATCATAGGTTTTAATATCTCTTTTACATACCTTACCCTGTCTCTTCAGTTATTTCTGTTCTTCTCTTGATTGGGCAGTGGCTGGTGCTGCAAAATATCAAAAGTAAAATAAATCATTCACTTCTGGTGTTGCATATGCTACCATTTGTAGTTGTCCTACCATAGAAAAATCATCCATAGTTCAGAGTTGATCTATATCTAAATAGCACAGAGTATAAACTTATGTGAATAGACACAGGTTCAGCATTAACATAGTCTTTTGTGTTTTGTTTGGATGAAGTGAGAATCTCAACTACTTGCCGCACTACTTTAGGGCAGGTAAAACCACCTGTGACCATTAAAAATTAAAAGGAATTTTCCAAAAGTATGAAGATGTTACCCCAACTGTCCTGATTGTTTCAGTTTAGATTAATGTGTTTGACCTACCTATTTTCCATGCCCCTTTCAGCTAGATATAAACTGATCTTCGCTTCCTGTTCTCTGTAATGTGTTTTTGTGTTGGTATGTGTTGTTCAACAGTGCCTATATTTCATCCAATGGAGGCTGTGGGGCATATGGATTTGAGAGACAGGAGTGTGTTTAAAGTAATGTGGATGAAATACAATAAGTAGGTGTTGAGATCTTTATGCATATTGTTAATTTCAACAAAAATAGTCCTGAAATTGGGTCATAATTAGACATTTTATATGATGACTAAGTCATTGCCAAGCTGCTAAATTGGTTTCCTCCCAAATGTTGGTCTTGAGTAACAGCATCCCACACAGAAACAATTGCCAGTCATGGACAACATTTCTTTTGGAATTGGGTAAATGAGAGAAGGCCAGTGGCAGTCAGCAATCATCAAGAAGTAATCCTGTTGATGCTTTGAGGTTTAAAGGAACTTAATCCTGTACAAGAATTAAGTGCATGTTCAGAAATTACAGTTGAAGTCTTTTAGCAATTTCCTGTGTTTAAGCTGAGTGGAACCACACATCTCCTGGACATTATATACCACACAACATAGCCAACCTTGAAAGGGAAAATGCATGACATTTTTCAGTGGAATTTGTGATGCAAGTAAAACTTAAATGGGATTTTTAGTAGGAAAAGTGAAGGGGCAAATTTAACAAGTAATATTAATGTTATAGCATCGTATTTATAAAAGCTTACACTTTTGTGAAAATAAGTGTAGTTGTACTGTGTCATCCATAATCCATATTCTCCCATGACTAGTAGGGAATGTAAAATCCCATTTAATTGGATAACTGGTTAAACATATTGTTTAATTGGTTAACCAATTAAAGGAGGGTAAATGGTGGCAGAGTCTGCTCCAGCCCATCCAGAGCAATAATCAGAAGAGCAATCCCTGTTCTGAAAGCATAAGGAAATAGACCTCACAGTGTGTTAATGTCTAAAAAAAGAACCAGGTGACATGCAAAAGGAAAGGGGATCAGGAAGTGGTCCTGGGGGAGAGGTGACACTTCTAAATTCCTGCTTAGAATGTGCTCTTTAAAAAAAAAAAAAAATTGTTATCTTGAGTAATTGTCTGCAAAGACCCAGATTTCAATACCCAGTGTCAAGAATCATGTATCTAAATTTAAGCATACACATTCCTAATGTGATCGTACAAATCATGTGTTTACAAACAGGATTGGCCCGAGACATTCGCGTGCCTCGGGCCCCAGGAGCATGGCCCCGCCCCCAGGAGCGCAATGCATGCGCAGCCCCGCCCCTGGGCACCCGGCGTATGCATGGTGCTACTCCAGGTGCGCAGCGTATGTGTGGTGCCGCCCCCGCCCGGTGAAGCAGCCCCACGCGCCCCCCCTACAATGGGGCACCTCAGGCGGTAGCCCGGCTGGCCTGTACCTTGGGCCGGCTCTGTTTACAAACATGGTCAGCTAAGCCTCTAACTTGCTATGTGTGCACCTACTAAATGTGTCTGTATACAGCAGGTATTTGCATGGTTAGGTGCACACAAAGGCAGGCATCTGTGCAAACCTCATTCTGAAAATCCAGCTATTTTTTCACTTTAGTGTTATATTTCATCTATATAAAATTGTGTAGAGCTGTACAAAGAAATTTCTCAAGTCTCTGATGTCTACAGCATGTGATTCAAAGAAGAACATGGAGGAAGAGTTGAAAATCACAACAAAAATTTTAAATATATATAATTTTCTAACTACAGAATTGCATTTTTTTTAAAATAAGCTTCTTTTGCTTATTTAAATCTGCTGCAGAAACTAGCATAAGTGTGCTGTAGAACTCAGTGAGGATTCTTCCCACAGAATTTATTTGATGCAGTGTGTTCAGATCTTGTTTGGAGATGAAAACCTCAAAGTGAATATAGCATGAGAAGACTAGTGTATATTTTAAAAACAAATGTAGGAATTGAATTGTTAGACTAAGTCTTGTAGCCTGCAAATTTTCTTTCATTTTTCTCTTGGCACCTGTTATAATCAGTGAAAAGTGATGGTATTTGAAAGCGGATAAGCAAATCTTACAGATAATGCATGGCATTTTGGAGCAGCAGGTGAATAGAATAGAATCTCTCTGATTTTTCAAACAGTTGTCCATGGGTAACCAGATGTGTTCTTAGTGACCTGCAGAATTAAATATTTGAGAACCAAGCTGAATGCGATTGTGGTGGTATTGGAGTTCCTTGTGTTGCAATGACCTTTTAATAGCCCACACCCTAATATTTGAACAAAGTTGACCTAAATTAGATATAGAAAATGAAGCTGTAATTTCTTGCTGTTAATCCCATAGGTGAAATCTTGGCTCACTTGATGTCAGTGGAAGCTTTGTCATTGATTTCATTGAAGCCCAGATTTCCCTCACTATGTTTTATATCCACATAACTTAATTAGCAATGCACCAGGAGATCTTTCATGAGATGGTATTTTTTAATGAATGGGTTGCAGCATATTGATGAGCATCTGTTATTGCTGGTTGATGTTAAAATTATTATTAGGTATAAATAATTATTGAAGTATGCTTACAAAATATGGAATTGAAAGTATAGAAAGGCATGATGTTTTATCCTAGGAAAGTTTAAATGTTAGTCATTCCTTTCTAACCTTTGAGTGTTATTCTGTTGTCTTTTGTCCTTAGTACTTTTGTTTCACTCTTTAAATTTGTTTTTGTGTTCATTTTATCCTTCATTTTTTTTTTTTAGGACCCAATGTTGTCTTCCAGTGTGAAAGCACCTCAGAGACCCACTATCCAACTTTGACTATAGCGTGGAGGCAGGGTGGACAGCCCTGATCAGATATCTGACACAATCCTTTTGCTTCGGTTGAAAGATAGATCCACACAAGAATTAGCTTTTTGTATTTTATAATCTGCTGTTACAATTAATTTGTAAAACCAGAAAGGATAGTGGGTCTTTGTGTGGCTTTCACTACTGTCTGCTCTAGTTTCCTCTGGTGTTATTTCCTTTTCTGATTGATAATCATAGATCATTAGCATGCATATCAAAGTATCCCTTGCGTGGTGGGATTTCAGACACACAAAGACCCACTATTTGCACAAGTTAGCTGAGCTGTTTTATACAGGCAGATGTCTTCTTGTAATGCTGTAACATGCATACTTTGCAGAATTAAAATGTTTGTGGATTACTGCTTTGACAGACTTTAGTTTAATCCTGGACACAGTCAGTTTTTTAAATTGGCAGCATATATGATTCACCAAAAAAATAAAAATAAAACCTTGGCCTACCTTTCTACACTACAGAGTGCCACTGTGATTATAAGTATGCCATGTGGTTTAGGTTTTAGATCATAGAACTGTTTTGTCAGATTCAGTCCAGCCTTTCAAGTGGCCTTTTTGTGAGGAAAGGAGTTTAGAGGTTGAACAGAGGGTATGTCTAGACTACATGCCTCTGGTGACAGAGGCATGTAGATTAGACTACCCGGCATAGGAAAATGAAGCGGCGATTTAAATAATCGCCGCTTCGTTTAAATTTACATGGCTGCCGCGCTGAACCGATCAGCTGTTTGTCGGCTCAGCGCGGTAGTCTGGACGTTCCGCCGTCGACATCAAAGGCATTTGTCGACCTCCCAGGTATGTCTCATCCCAGGAGGCTGATCGGTTCAGCGCGGCAGCCATGTAAATTTAAACGAAGCGGCGATTATTTAAATGGCCGCTTCATTTTCCTATGCCGGGTAGTCTAATCTATATGCCTCTGTCGCCAGAGGCATGTAGTCTAGACGTACCCAGAGAATGTTTTCATTTTGTTTTCTTCTCTCACCTCATCACAGTGGCACTATGGGGCATTTTCTCTCAAGATAAGGGGAAGAAGCTAAGATAATATAATTTGTGGGCTGGCCTGAAAGTTGCTTTGGGTGGATGTGTCCTATCCTTTGACAACCACCTTCCTTCAAACACTTTACCATTGTAACACACTTGTTGTTATTAGTTTTAGTGAACAGCATCCCCTGGTCTTACCACAGTTGTACCATGCTGCCGCTGTGCTGTCAGGTTCACTAACTTACCTTCATGTTTTATTTTGTTTTTGTTTTTTTAATTAAGAGCTCTGGTACAGAACTGAATGTCTCTGAAGACTGGTAATTGGATACAGAACTTTCATCTCTAGGACATTTGTTCATATCTAGCCCAGGTCAATAGAGAATTAAAGTTTTTATGATATGATAGATGTTCTTGTTCCAATTATAAAATGAATGGTCTCGGTCAAGTTCCTCCTATACAAGAGTCCATGAGAAAAGACGCTAGTAGACACACTAGTCAGCTTAAAGAGGAAGGCCAAAAATTTGAATGGGCTTGGAAATTGTACCATCCTCTCTCCTGTTCCAGAGGTAGCTTGTCCAGGTCAGGATTGAGAAGCATAAGTAGCAGAATGTTGTAGGAACACTTTTACTGCCCATGCTGTCTCTTCTATGTGGATAAAATAAGGAGGTCTGTCTCCAGGGCTGTAAGGCTTACATCTTTTAGCAGCACTAAATTACTTTCAAAGGGAAAAATAAGCTAGCAAATAAGATTTCCTTTAGTTGTGTTTTTAAAATGAAAGGGTCTATTTAATGGAAGACCATTCATCTAATAAAACAGTTCTATGATCCATACCACACAAAGAGAATTTCTAGTATATATAGTATTAAATTCAGTTTGCTTCCTGAATTTGGGATTGAAATAACAAACATAGATTATGCAATCTGAACTTGTTTACAAACTACCGTAAGTTTACAATATATATGAATGTTGTGAGGTACTATCAGGAAAAAGTGTTAATACAATTGCAGAGATTTAAAAGCCTTCTTCCAAAAGTTCTATAAAAGGATGAAATATGTATTTACTATACTTTATCAAGGAATGTATACGTGTCCTTTAGGTCAGAGAGATATATTTTGTGCAATACAAATTACAGTAAGGTGCCTACATCAAACTATAAATGGATTTTTATTCCAGTTGTATTTTGTCTCAGTATTTTGTTATTGAATTAATTAACTTTAATTAGAGGCAAAGAATCTGCTAATTAATTGCTCAAATAGCAGTGTTCTAGCTGACGTAATGTCTTTTTCATGTTGAAATTAGATGTTTAGGCTGTTTCTGTTAAAATGTGCCAGTTGCTTTGTTGCCTTCTCTTAATTTTCTGAATTTGCAGATCTGTTTAATATAGGCAGAGTTGTGCTGTTGTTATATAAAAATGGTATCAGAATGTCACTTATAGTATGCTAATATCTGCGTGCCTTTGTGACTATCCATTTTTTAAAATTCACAATTCAAAGTGTTATTAACCAGAATGGTTAGGTCAGATCTAATGCCCTAGTAAGTAATAACATTGTTTCTTTCATAGCCAAGTTTGAGAGTTAAATGGGTGAGGTAATATCTTTTATTGGACCAGCTTCTGTTGGTGAGAGAAACAAGCTGTTGAACCCCACAGTGCTCAAAAGATTATCTCTGTCACAAACAGAAGTTGGTCCAATAAAATATATTACCTTGTCCTCTTTGTCTCTCTAACATCCCGGGATTGACACTGCTACAACTGCACTGCATAGAGCAGAGTTTTTTGAGCATCATCAGTGAGCACCACACTATAAAATATGGAAAAGGCCGCAGTCCCTTCCTCATAGTATTTATCTTCTACATCAGACAGATTTGTCAGGTTAAACGTGGCGCACAAGATAACTGTGTGCTTTGGTCAGATAATGGTGCAAAAGGCTTTTTTAAATACACGTTTTAAATTACTGGTAAGAAGAGGCTATGCAGAATACTTATTTTAAGGCAAGATTTAAAAGAACCCTGCTGTATCAGCATAGGTGTATCGAGGAGAACAGCTTAGTTTAAACAGATTTTAGCTTTAAAAGTGAATTTCCTTGTTCTTGTGGGTTTAATTTTGATGCTTAAAACTGTTACCATTTCCATGGTTACAGTGTGATACAGTCTTTCTCAGGCACAAGCCTGGAGAGACATACAGGTTCAGCCACCATTCCAGCCATTTAAGAAAATTAGTTGTAACAGGTCCAATCCCTCCTGACACAGAGGATGGATGGCATGACTGGAGCCCTACAAGGATGGCATCAGGGAGATTCCTCTACTAGTGGAACTGGGAGGAACAAAAATGTTACTGTATCTGCACAGTGTTTTCAAAATCTTTAGGCATCTAGTTTGCAAATGTTACTTTCAAAGCCAAATTTCCTATCTTTAAGTCAGACCCAGACAGGTTGATTCCCTGCACTCAGACACAGCCCAAGATCCAGTTGCAGGGACTGATGTCTGAATAGTTAATGTTTGTGAGGCATTTTGAAGACTTACATAGTGCTATAAAAATGCTAGGTATTAATAATTTTTATTACCTCTGGGATCATAAAAAGGTAGAAGTTCCATTTGTAGAAAATTCTGCGTTCTAATAATTGAAATTGCCCCAGCAATGAATGAATATTTACTCTGAACCCAAGGCTTTTTTCACCAAAGTGGATCCATGAATGATTTATTTTCATGAGATTATAAACTCTTGTAAATAGAAGTCTGTTATAGGAATGCTAACAGATCCTTGCCCATAGTGGTGCTGACTGCTGCTATAGCATAATGACACTTTAATGCAACAGAACTATTAAACTGTTACATAATGGTGTGTGTTGCCTTGAAATATCTTTTGTTCTTTTCAAGCTGTAGTATTAACAGTTGGGGATAAATGTGAAGACCATGCAAACGCAGGCTATGCTTGGCATGAGAAAATTGTTCATCTTTGTTTTTAAAAATCCATAACTATGCAAATGTATTTTATTAAAAGGACACATAAAAGATGTAGCTTGTGTGTTTTGTGTTTTGTTTAAATAGCGTAGTGAAAAAAAAATTCTGTCTGTTAGCTGGCATGGTTTAGCAATTTTTTTTCCCTGTATGGAAAACTAAATCCTATTCTACTTACGTTTAAAGTGCAGGGAAGTGTATTGAAAGGTTTGATCCAAGAGGGATAGATTTAAAATTGCCACAGAGATTTTTCCTAGGGCCTGGTTCCTTCTCCCCCCACTATTCAAATTTTTTCATGTTAGTAAACTTTACTCATTGCAAATATTTGACTCACATTACTCAAATGATTAGCTCCATCATGATGATGGATGATTGAGTTTATTTGACATTTACATAGCAAAGCTAGCAAGGATTGAAAAATGAAAAAAAATAAAATGTCTGATGTGGTGGTTCTGGCTGATGTGCTATATTAATGTTAAAGCTCATCCTTAACCCTTAAAATGACAATTGTAATGGTTTACTATCTTAGCAAATCAAAGATGAGGAAAAGTCAGAGCAGCTGCGCAAATCAGTAGGAGCTCTTTCTTTGAGTTAGCATTGGTGATATTGAAATGCAAGTAGGTATCCAAGAGTGCAACTCACCACTGTCCAGCACGCTGTCTCAGAGGAAGTTTTGGCAGTGCACAGCGTGACAGCAACTGGGGTGTCAGGTTCCCATCATGCCACTTTCTGCACCCCATAATGCCAAATGCATCCCGTAATTTTCATCATGAACCTGCTTGGAACTTGTCACCATCCACCATCTCTGATGGAAGCCTGGAGCGTGCACAGCTTTGCACCCTTATCAGGAGCATTGCAAGCGTAGGGCACACAATCCTCTAGCATTTGCAGAACCTCAAGAAGAGCCATGGAGACTATGGCAATTTTCTGGACAGCAGATTTTTGTGGCATATAACAAGAACCAATTCAAGATTGTTACTGACAAATGGTGAAGTTCTGCTTCTGGACTCCAGAAACGAGCACTGTCTGGTGGGATCACATTGTGAAGTAGTCTTGGGATGACAAGCAGTGACTACAGAACTTTCAGACGGGCAAGACTACATCCCTGAATCTGTGTGCAGAGCTCATCTCAGCCCTCTAGTGCAGAAACACCAAAAATGAGAACTGCACTGACAGTGGAGAAGCCAGTGCTGTTTGCATGGTAGAAACAGGCAGCCCTGGATTGGGAAATAGTTTTGGAACTGGAAAATACACTTTGGATGGTATTGCCAAGCAAGTGTGCAGGGGCTAGTCATTGTCTTCTGCTTGACTCTTAGCAGTGTTCAGGACACAATGAAGAATAGTGATAGAAATGTAGCCGTGTTAGTCTGGGGTAGTTGAAGCAAAATGCAGGACAATGTAGCACTTTAAAGACTAACAAGATGGTTTATTAGATGATGAGCTTTCGTGGGCCAGACCCACTTCCTCAGATCAAATAGTGGAAGAAAGTAGTCACAACCATATATACCAAAGGATACAATTAAAAAAATGAACAAATATGAAAAGGACAAATCACATTGCAGAACAGAAGGGGGATGCGGGGGGGGGGGTAGGAAGGGGGAGGAAGGAAGGTAAGTGTCTGTGAATTGCTGATATTAAAGGTAGGGAGAGTGGGATGTTTGTGAGTTAATGGTATTACAGGTGATAATTGGGGAAACTGTCTTGGTAATGGGTGAGAAAGTTCAAAGACTTGTTAAGTCCTTGTTGGCAAGTGTCGAATTTTAACATGAATGACAGTTCAGAGGATTCCCTTTCAAGTGCAGATGTAAAAGGTCTTTGTAGCAGAATGCAGGTGGCTAAGTCATTTAGAGAGTGTCCTTTCTGGTTAAAGTGGCAAGAAACTGTTTTCTCTTTGTGATCTTGTCTGATATCTGTTTTGTGGGCATTAATCCTTTGGCGAAGTGTCTGAGATGTTTGTCCAATGTACATAGCAGACGGACACTTTCGGCACATGATAGCATAGATTATATTTCTGGATGCGCAGGAATATGTGTTCTTGATCTTATAACTCACTTGGTTAGGTCCAATAATGGTATCAGCAGAATGAATATGTGGACAAAGCTGGCAACGGATATTCAGTAATGGGGTTCGTGAACTCTGGTGGAGTGATTGCTTGCATATCCCTATTTTTTTCCCAACAGACCACCTCGCCACAGAATACATCAGTAGAAAGGGCTATTTCTGTAGCTTTGCAAGCACTGATAGATCCCTGAGGATGCTTCACCAACATCAGTCTTTGCTTCTCAGGGAAGGTCTATGAAGCTCATGCCTTTAAGATCTCAGGACTTTTTGGAAAGGTACAACCAGGAGCTTTCATTCCCAATCGGAGTTAGCATTGGTGATATTGAAATGCGAGTAGTGATCTTGGAGGATCCAATCTACCTTTTGCTCCTCTGGTTCATGAAGCCATGCAATGGTCTCCTCGACAGCAGCAGCACCTCTACCAGCTCCCCAACTCAGAATGCTGGCTGAATGTGGGACGCCGATGTTGTTTACTTACAAGTTTGAATCTCTGTGAAAAAAAAATACCCCAATGGTTATAGCTGCCTGCTGCATTTTGCATAATACATGTGAAGCAGAGGGGGAAAGATTACCACCAGGATTGGCGTGGAGCGGCTGTCTGAGTGTGACCAGCAAAGTACAAGGGCTTTCAGAAGAGTTCAGTGCAGGGCTATATGGCTAAGGGAGGCTTTGAAAGAGCTCTTTAACAGCAAGACACAGTAATGCATTATATTGTAAGGTGCTCTAGCAGTTTCTGAAGTGTAGGGCCTCATTAGGAATTGTGCTTGGTGTACATCTATGAATATATATCACTGATATTCTACCTAATCATTTTATGGTGCTTGCTTTACATTTATGGTTATTATACAGTGGTTATCACTGATCATATGAGTTGTGTCACAGTGTACAGTAAAAACTAAGTGGGTGCTTTCAGTACCATCAGACATTCTGCAACATATGCTGGGAACTAGTAAAGGTGAAATATTTCCCAAACAGTAGAGTTTATATTAAGTAATAAAAATAGTTCAAAAATGTGCAAGTTAAAAGCAAATACATTTAATCCTTAATGAATGTATGGCACACATCTTGAAGAAGAAGGAACAGTCATATCCATTTTGGATACACACACTTCAACAGTTGTTCTTAAAGGTAAGTGTATGCGAAGTTGTGATTGCCCTTAATGTCTCCTACTGTAGAGTGGAGGGAAGAAGTTTTGCTGATGATATATGGAATGTTGAAGGGAGTTCTCCACTGAATGCAAAGGGAGGGAGGCAAGCCCATGATGATTGAACTTGTAGATCCACTACAGTCTGTTTGCTGCAGGAGATGCCGCTTAGTGTCCTGGTGAATCTCTCCTTTTCTTGCACTTTTCTCCTTCTCACTCTTTCAATCTTCATACCATCTGCAGTATTCATCCCCCAGGTGTTCTCAGTTTGTTGTCTGATGTAGCAGTTTCTCCTTCTTCCCAGTTTCAAGTGTTCTGCGGGTGTGGAGGGGGAACCCTTCAAAGCAGCAACAGCTACAGATAAAACACACAGACCATTGTCAGTACAGTCACAACGTTAAGATTCAGAACTCCCATCCCTTCCTACCCTAAGGTTTTAAACAAGACATGCTGCTTAGTACTTCTGCTTTAGAGTGCTGGTGCACATTACCACTGATGGCACCAGCTGTGGTGAGAATAGTTTTCTAGGGGGCAAGGGATATGAGGAGGGAATTGCTCAGTTGTGTGAAACTTGAATATAAGGCCATTGGCACTGAATGCTGACATCATTTTCCACAGGCTGTGGTGATTTTAGTTGCTGTCTCACTCCTGAGGGTAACAAAGGCACAGAGAGCACAGCTGCTGCTGGCATCCTGGAGCCACCCAGGCCTGTTTGCTGCTAGCTCATTTATTGCAATGATGCCTGCCAAAGTCCTCGCAGACTGGTGTGAGAATGAGTTCTAGAACATGAGAACCGCCATATGGGTCAGACCAAGGGTCCAGTATCCTGTCTTCCAACAGTGGTCAGTGCAGGGTGCCCCATAGGGAATGAACAGAACAAGTCAACATCAAGCAATCCCTCTCCTGTCATCCATTTCTAGCTTCCAAGAACCAGAGGCTAGCGACACCATTCCTACCATCCTGGTGAATAGCCATTGATGACACTATTCTCCATGAACTTACCTAGTTCTTTTTTGAGCCCCATTAAAATCCTGGCCTTCACAACATCCTCTGGCAAGAATTCCACGGGTTAACTCTGCATTGTATGAAGAAATGCTTCCTTTTATTGTCAGTTGTTCCAGGGACCTGCTACCTGTTTTCATTTGGGGACCCCTAGTTCTTGTGTTATGGGAACATGTAAGTAACTTTTCGTATTTACTTTCTCCACCCCAGTCATAATTTTATAATTTTCTAGCGTGGAGGAAGAAATAAGGCTGCCCCTCCCAGAACCCTTTGGGAAAAGATTATTAGTGTGCTGCTGTGAAAGTTTTATTGAGGTTTCTCAGGAGGATTGAGGGAACATGCCTGTGTACATAAACCAACTGCTCTGCATCCCTCTTCCCCCTCTTACTAACTCTACAGGGCAATAAGAAGCAGATAACAATGCTGCCTCTCTTTGTTATACTGCTACCTCTTCTCATATGAGTACATTAATGAAAAGTTAATAGCATCCCAACTTAGCAGGACACAGCTATCACTGAAATAAAAATACAATTACACTCTTATCTGAGGTTCCATCCCCTGCATCAGTTTTGTCTGTGTTTAACTGTAAGGACTGGCTGGACTGCAGCATACTTGCCAACAGGTCCCAGCTCATGGAATCGCTAGATTGCCAGTCACATGCTCCCTTTCCCCCACTGCCCCCGCATCTTCCTCTTCCTCCCCCTCCTCATCGCTGCTGCAGGGGCTTACGATTCTGGCTCCGTGGAGGTATACACAGTGGTGTGTAGGGTGCTGGAGTTGCCCCCAAGTGTGGCATGCAACTCTTTGTAAAAGAGGCAAATCTGTAGCTTGGCACCAAATCAACTGTTGGCTTCCCTGGCTTTCTGGTATGCCAGCTACAGTTCCTTTGCTTTCACTCAGCACTGCTGCTGACCCTTGTTGTATCTCCTCTGCTACATCCCTCCAGGCAGATGTAGATGGCCACATTTCTACAGCTGGTCTGTAACTAAGCTTGCATTGCCTCTTCAAGCCCAGGTGATCAAATATCTCCCTTCTACTCCAGACAGGAGCACATCTGGAGCATGTTGTCAGTATGGTCATCTGGGCAGTCGCACATGACATTGAAGTTTCTTGGTGTTCTTACCAAGATGGTCAGTCAAAACAAGGCATTTCAGAAATTTGCAGGGTTGTAAAAGGGTGAGGGACTTCTGGTTCCCATGAGCCTTAAGCAGTAGCATTCACAATTGTGACCAGAGGAGTCAGTGTTGGGCATTGTGGGGCAGCTGCTGGAGGACTGTTCAGGTCCACAAAGGTAACTATTTACATTCACACTGATTGACCATGTCTCATTGCCCCTTGAGGAGGTGATATTACTGTGTTGGTGTAATAGAAAGCTCACATGGGCAGGAAACAGATTTAAGCATAGACATGCGCAGCTGGGCTGACGAAAGTGTACTTTGTAGCATAGAGCAAGCTTTAGTAAATCCTGACAAATGGCAGAAAAGCACTGTCAATGTGACTACCCTTTGACTTCCCTAAGGTCTGTATGTTGTGACCCATCAGAGCTGGAACTGAATGTCACAAACATCAGGAAAGAGTTGAAAACTCAGACTGACAGACTTCAGTCACTTAAAGCCTTGGTAGGTTATGAAACATCAGTCCTTTTAAAACTCACTTTGATCTGATAAGTGATTTGATTTCTCTTCCCCTTTAATTCTGGCTTGATTGTAACCTTGACAAACAGCTAAAACCAAACCAAATCATATACAGTTTTATGCACCTGCTTACTTTACTTTATTACCATGAGTAGGTCCAATTGATTTAATGAGAAATAAAAAGTAAAACTAAGCATGTGCTTGTTTGCAGGACCAGAACCTAATAGAGTATTGCCAACCAGAAGCATTTAAAAATCACAAGTTAGGCTCCCCCAAAATCATTAAGTTGTCTTTAAAAACACAAGTTACTTAGGAAAAAATATTTTTGGATGCTTATTACTGGCCTTAGGTCATTAAGTGTTTAGGGCAGGAGTGGAGAACCCTCACTGACGTGGTCCCTGACTGATAAGGAGAAAGACACTCCTCACATTCCCCTTACACACCAGGCGAGGCCCAGGCTACTAGATTTTGTGTTCCAGCCCTGCAGGAGGTGGGGGAGGAGGGGATGGAATGCCAGTGCAGGTTGCACAATGCTGGGGAGCCCTGAGCCTCAGGGACCAGATTTAGGCAAGACGGGGGCTGCATCCGGTCCCCAGGCCTTTGGTTCCCCACGCCTGGTTTGGGGTTCTTGTTCTGTATCTTCTTTTCTGCAACCACAAGGGCTAGAAGTTTTTAAAGAAAATTGCGATTCTTCTCCTGATTCCAGAAGCTGAGTCTCTACAAAAATACTGTCAAGAGTTGGCAATATTGCTAGTAATAATAATCCTATATCTTATATAGCTTTGCTAATTGAATTGTTGAAGCCGAGAAAAATGTATAAAGAGCACCAGTGGGAAATTAATCAGTTATCAAACTGAGGTCCATGGAGCACTTCCTGGTGATCAGCACAGAACTGGCTAGTGATATAGTCCTCTCCTGTCCCCATTCCTCTTCTCATAGTTCCTATGTATTACACTGCATTGAAGGCAGCTAAAAATGTATTGTTTTTTTAGTACTAAATTTTCATTTAAGTAACTGTTCTAATTGTCATGAGGATGTTGCATGATAGTGGTGGGTCTCTGAGACAATCTCTTTGTAATAATGGAATCCACAGTATGAAAAAGATTTAAAATACTCCAAGTTAAAATGTTTGTGATATAAATACCAGCCTTTTAAAATGGGTTTTTAAACATGATCTTGTCTCTTTATGTAGAAAATAGATCACATTTGTCCATTTTCCCCTAAGTCTTTTATTTTCTTCACAAGCCCAGTGACAACAAGGAAGAGTAGGATTTCTTGAACATGGAAATAAGTACAGCTTACATTGCCAGAAATTAATATTCCACTTGCAGGACTTCTCTCTCTTTGTTGGGTGGGGAACCACAGTAGAAGAAAAAAAACATTAACACAAGTTCCATGTAACTGTTCAGAAGTCACAGTGCCTGGAATAGCATAGTGGATAAATACAGTATTAGCATTATTAAAATCTGTCTTGCTTGGTTATGTTGAAACTGAGGTTTGTCAATTCAAAATTATTCTATCCTCAAGAACTGGAAGATGATTTTAGGGCACTCAGTAAATGAAGACTCATCTCATGCTTCCAATATTCTTGATCTTATAGACATTAGTGGCTTTTGGCTTATTCAGAATGGTATTAGTTCTCTCTTACGCTGATGCCCTACCGCACCCCCAAACATATACTATAGAATAACTCTACTGAACTTAGTTTCAATGGAGAAGTTTTTGTAGATATCTGGATTTTTGTCCTAAGTGACTGAACAATTCTTTGTCTTTCCAAACTTTTTGTTCATCTAACAACTGATGGATTTTTCAAGTTAATTGGGAAGTTGTTTGCTTTTTTCTTGTATTTTTGGTGCATATATTAGACCTCAGTCTATTTTATATGATTATTTTCCAAAATCACTGTCACTATATTTATTAAATTTGTAAAGAAAAGGAAAATTAAAGGTTGGGATAGTTTTGATGTTGGATGGACTCTAGTAATACAGAAAGTTTGGACTAACAGTTATTTGCCTAGAATTAAATGTTCATGTGTTCTATTTATACGTCTCTCAGATTCAGCCATTCATAGTATAAAATCTCTACTCTCTGCTTTCAGTTTATAAATTAGTTTTAACCATCCAAGGCATGTGGCTGCAGTAATATGCAGTAGACCTTTGCAAATTTGTACCAGTAAATCAGGCATCCCATTGTAGATTGATGATTTCAGTAAACAAATAATTAAGGGCCCAATTCCACAAATTACTTAACACAGAGACTGGAGAGAGAAAATATTATAATTACATTGTATTATTCTAGAATACTGTATTCAGTACTGGTCACACAATCTCTGGGTTTGTCTACATGGCAATTAGTGTATGGAAAGCCAGGCTATCTGCAGCCCACTAGTTTGTGGTGCACTTTCTGACTATCTGGACTCTATTAGTGTGCAATAAAACTTCCACAGTGCACTCTGACATGTTCTCATGTGGACAAACCATCTGAAAGAACGTTGCAGAGTTCATTAGGGTTCAAAGAAGGACAACAAGAATTATTAGGCATGTGGAAACCTATCTTTATAAAGATTAAAAAGATTGGGGTGGTTTACATTTAGAAAGAGTCGATTAAGAGGAGCTATGATAAAAGTATGTAAGATAAAGGATGGTTGAGAGACAGGAGATCATAGAATCATAGGGTTGGAAGAGACCTCAGGAGGTCATGGAGGCCAACTAAATCATCCCAGCCAGGGTTTTGTCAAGCCAGGACTTAAAAACCTTTAGGGATGGAGATTCCATCACCTCCTTAGGCAACATATTCCACTGCTTCACCACCCTTCTAGTAAAGCAGTTTTTCCTAATAGACAACCTAGACCTCCCACATTGCAACTTGAGACCATTCTCCTTGTTCTGTCATCTGTCACCACTGAGAACAGTCTTTCTCCATCCTCTTTGGGACCTTCCTTCAGGAAGTTGAAGACTGCTATCAAATCCCCCTCACTCTTCTCTTCTGCAGACTAAATAAGCTTAGCCTCTCCTTCTAAGTCACGTGCTTCAGCCCCCCCAATCATTTTGGTTGCCCTCTGCTGGGTCTTCTCCAGTGCATCCACATCTTTTCTGTAATGAGGGACCCAGAATTGGATGCAATACTCCAGATGTGGCCTCACCAGCGCCGAGATCAGGAGCTGTCTCACGTAATCAGAACAGTTCAACATTCAATTAAATTGAAATGCAGCTAATTCAGAACTGATAAGGAAAGCTTTTTCACTCAAGCCTTAATTAGAGTGTGGAACTCATTGCCACATGAAGTTGTTTTGGAAAGGAATTTAGCAAGATTCAAAGAGGGATTGGATGCTTTTATGGGTAACAAGACTATTCAGAGAATTATGATAGTTAATGCTAAAGAATAGTTTTGGTGGGGATAAAAAAAATCTCATGCTTCTGTATTTAAATCAGTTTTTAATTATTAGCGATTAGGATGAGATTTTATAGGGTCACCCATTATTGCACATTTGCCTGCTATGGAGTTCTTGCTGCGTCTCTGAAGTGTCTGATTCAGTATAGTTGTTCCAGTCTACGCTTGTGCTCAAATCGAGCTCCGTTGAGTGAAGTGCTTAAACACATGCTCATCTGCTTTCCTGAATTAGGGACCCATTGAATAAACTTGATCATTTGTTGTTGTTTTTGTAACTTAAGGCTACGTGGCCATGTTAGTCTGTATCTGCAAAAACAATGAGGAATCCTGTGGCACCTTAGAGACTAACAGATTTATTAGGGTGTAAACTTTCGTAGGTAAAATCCACTTCATCAGATAAATTGGGCTACAATGTATTGTTAATGTTAATTAATAAGTGCAGTTGAGTTCTCATTATTGAATGCTTTATCTATACTAACAAATGGTTTAATGTAATGTAATGAAAATAAAATATCGGTATTTTCTAAACCATGGAAAACCTGAGATTTCAGTTACCAAAGAGCAGTAACTATTTTGGTAAATGTGCTGCCATTTTAAAGCCTGATTTTTCAGAGTTTCTGATCACTGGCAGTTCCTATTGACTTGAACTGGAGTTCTGGGAGGAACTCAATGCTTTTGAAAAATCAAGGAATAAGTGACTACTGTGTATGTTATAAAAATAACGAAGAACAAGTAATATGAGACTGTAGCACACATATCTATTACATATTCTTAAGACAAAGGGTGAGGCCACTCTTTTGTGAGAATTACCAGATTTTCATGATTTGGCAAAGTAAGCATTACTGACTGCATTTTCTATGTATTATGGGTGAGTATGATTATAGCTTCATTGAAATACATGATGCTGTTGCCATTTATATAAGCTGAGCATCAAGCCTTATAGATTTAATTGGACCTAAATGATTTGAAATATTTTATTTTTCCAGGGTGTGCTGATCTCCACACTCTTGATACAATGCAACCAATGGAAAGGAAAAGACAGGGCTACATTCATGAGTTGATCCAGACTGAAGAGAGATACATGGATGATCTCCAGCTTGTCTTAGAGGTGAGAGCTACTTGGAAACAAAAGGTATTTTAAGCAACTGTCAAAGCAAAGTCTTTTATCTTCAGTGCTTCTTCCTTATTAGACAGTCTTTATGGCACTTAATTCATAGCTGAATTGTGTAATCTTTACAGTCATAGATGTGAAGGCTTTGATGTTTTAACAACACACAACATTGTAGAATATGTTTTCTCATTATATCAACTCTTCAGGTATCAAAAATTGCTGTGTTTTCTAAAGGAAAGCTGCTAAGTTTACATTGTAAGAACAATGCATTTAATTGCTTCTGTCTGTCATTTAGCGCATATCTATGCCATGCCAGCAAAATGCTCTAGAAGGGCATAATTTTTAGAGTTTTCTATTATACTGTGTTCCAGCTACCCCATAGACTCAGCTGATGTGGTGCAAAACATCCTAGTTTACATTAACATAGTCCTGTGGCCTACGTTAATGTAACCTAGGTAGGTTCTACATGGGGTAGTTAGTGTTCTTAATATAACACACCCTTTCTGGCACAATGTGCTGCACAGACAAGCCCTTAGGGAGGAATTGCCTGTGGCTTAAATAACCCTGCAAGTTCTCCTTTGCTACTGTCTTCAGAATATTTGGAGGAAACCAGTGTATCGCCAATACCTCACCAAATTTCATTCAAGCAGGTTAATGAATTGCTTGCTCAGAGATTACATTGCTGCTTCAGTATTTATGTTCCTCCCCTAGAAAAACATCCCTTTCTGTCTGGCATTACCCTCAGTTCTGGGCCCTCAAGCAAAAAGCAATTTAAATACTTTTCCAAATACTGTACTGTGTTTTCTTTCACATGAGTAACTCTTTTCTCCTAATGGCCCGTCTGACTTAATATTTAGTTTTTATGTTTTACTCTTTACCTTCAACATTGATCTGAAGCACTCAGTTGTTATGAATTATTCGGTTTTGGAACGGACATGAGCAACACATTTCAAACACCACTTATGTCTTTTCTTCTTTGAATGACTACTCGTGCATTCCAAGTTAGGTGATTCTCAAGCTGCTGTCCAGCAGAGGGGTCAGAGATGGCTGGTCTGCTGTCTGCTACACAGCTCTTCCAAATGTAGCATCCTCTCTAGCCTGCTGTTGGATGGCATAGTGGGATGTAAACATGTATACTGAGGACAATGTGGCTACTCGACAAACAACTTGGACAGGAACATGAGCAAGATAGGCCATTGACAACGCCTGCACTCGAGTTAAATAGTCAGACAACTAAGGGGCTGGATCTTTTGCACAGTCATAACAAGTGCAGATACAGACCATGATCCAGGAGGAGAACCTCTGGGTGGTGACGGGGAGACCCTTCATCCTAGCCACTACAGTAATAAACGGAAAATAGCAGGAATAAAACCCCTGCCTTTGAACTACATAGGAACCTCCTCTACCTCGAGAAGCGTCTGCACCTCCTGTCATAGTAGCTGGTGGTAAGAGGGATAGAGTAGGGAAATGAGAAGGAGAGGGGGATAACCAAGAGCTGGGTAGAATATCCCACTCTTACCTTGTCTATAACCCATCTGTCTGATATGATGTGTCTAGGCATGGTAAAAGTGGGACAAGCGGCCCCCAAACATAGAGACAGGGCCTGGAAGAGAGAGAGGTACTTTGTCCTTGGGTACATCTCTAAAAGTTCTTCCCAGGCCCCGCTGACTGTCTGGAAGACTGGGCCTGGTTATTAGTGCCCCTATTCTCACTAATACTGGCACTTGGGGGGCGATCATGACTACTTCTACTACCCCTTCTATTCGGCTCTTGCGTCTGATGAGGAGGGTAGTTGTGTGGCAGCGATGTCTGTTTGAAATACCTACGCTGGGTTGTAGGACGTTAACTTAGCCCTTGTATCTTTTCAACTATGGAGCCTGGAATCAGTCTGCTCTGCAAAGAGGATAGAACCTTCACACGGAAGGTCCTGTATCATATTTTTTACTTCTGGAGGGATCCCAGACACCTGCAGCCATGAGTTCAGCCTCAAAACAATGCCCTTTGACATTGTACAGGAGGTGGAGTCTTCAGCATCGAGGGCTGCCTGAAGAGAAGTCCAGGAAATCACCTTCCCTTCCTTAACATGGGCAGTAAACTTGGACCTGGAGTCTGAGGGCAGGCACTCCTTAAATTTGTCCATGGTTGCCCATGTATTTCAATTATCGTGACCCAACACCGCTCGTTGATTAATTATCTTCAATTTAAGGCTACCTGACAAGTAAACCTTCCTCCCCAGAAGGTCTAGCTTCTTGGAATCTTTCGACTTAGGAGTTGGGCCCTGTTGACCTTGGCATTGTTTGGCATTAGCTGCATCCACCACCAGAGTACCTGGTTGCGAATGTATATATAAGTAATCGTACCCCTTGGAAGGGGCAAAGTACCCCTACGGTGGGATCTCTTCCTATGGCCGTTGACAGGGTACCCCTGCTGACAGAGGCCATGGACACTGACCTGGAATTGACCATCTGTGTCTGGTGATAGGCCCAGTGGGTCCAGAAAGACCACTGTGGAGGTACCTCCCAGTGAGGAGGCCATTGCACCACCAACTCTTGCCTTCTCGCTGGTTGGCGATGGATTGAGGTGTGCCACCGCTTCAACTGGCTAGTCTCTGGTTCCGACTCTGACGTAGATGTGGCACCTGGAGACCACAGGGGAGCAGTACCATGATGCACTGGTGGTCTCTGAGAAGGGATGAGATCACCAGGAGGACTGTGCCTTGTACAGGAGCCATACCGGGATCAGTGCCGAGGTGAATGTTCTCCACTGAAAGAACAGTGCCATCTGGGAGGACTCGGTCTTGTTCAGGAGCCCTCACCAGATGGTGCCAAGGTGAATGGTCTCGAATTGGCAAATGATGCCAATGGTGAAAGTGACCTCCTTAACGTAGGGGGTTTTCTCTTTGAATGCACCGGGTCCGGTATTGGCGATGGTGCTGGAGAAGCAGGTGGGGACTCTCTAGGTGACACTGATCATCCCAACGTTAGCTCAGTGAGGTCCCGTGCTCATTTAGAAATGGGTTTTCCACTCTTTTTTGTAACTAAGTTTTGGCCCGTGGGAGTCCCCCATGAGTATATTAAATGGTGACTTTTCCATCTAGTCATTATGCTTGAAACAGGAGTATTGTTTTGATAATAAAAGTTCTTTCTCTTTTATTAACCTGGTATTGGTTCAGTTCTGTGTCCTGGAAAATCTATCTCTGGATATCTGCAGGCCTCTGACTAGAGGCCAGCAACCACATACTGCAGTTTATATTTTCTCTCTTTTTCAAGCTCTTTGGAGAAAAGAGCTTGGGGTGCCCTAGGGTTGGTTTCAAGTGTCCACCCCGTTTGTGGGTTCAAAAGCACTTGATGGTGGCAGCGGATTTTTTTTTTAATCCCCAAAATCTAGGTTTTCAGGATTTTGTGGGGTAGTTTTATACCAAAGCCTGGAGAGAGAAGGTTTTGGGGTACTTTTGTGTGCCTCCACTTCTGCATTTATCATGCCAGAGTGGGGAATCAGCCTTGACAGGGGTACTTCAAAGCAGCAGCGCCGCACGGAGCCCGGGGTACAGCCTCCATGTGGTGCTGCTGGTTTGAAATGCTGCGGCAGCATTTCAAAGGGGCAGCGCCACACAGCAGATCCCAGGTTCAGTGTGACGCTGCCCCTTTGAAATGCCGCTGCAGCGTTTTAAAGCGGCAGTGCCACGTGGAGCCCGGGGTCAGCTGGTGACTCCCTAGCTGATCCTGAGCTCTGTGCGGCATTTCCACAGAACCTGGAGTCAGCTGGGGAGTCCCCCGCTGACCCCAGGCTCCATGCAGGCACTTCCACTTTGAAATGCACAAGAGCCCTTGCTAGGAACTCTTGTGTATTTCAAAGCTGGCATGGGAAGTCCCACTGACTCCAGCTCCATGTGGGTGCTTCCGCTTTGAAATGCACAAGAGCCTGGGAAATTCCATCCACTACTCAACTAGTAAATTAATCGATATCTAACATCCTTTAACATGCAAAGTTCTGAGCAAAGATGGTGGTTCTTGGACAGGAGCTGTGCAAGCACTAGGAGAGTATGCTGTCTTCCTTGAACTCTGATTTGACTAAATTTTTGAAGCAAGTATGGTCAGTGGTTAGGGCACTAGCCTAGGAACTGGAAGAGCTGGGCTCATACCCAGCTCCCCCATAAACCTCTTATGTGACGAAATGGAGCCATAGAAGTACCTGAGAGAGAGATCTAGATGGACAGAGTTTGCCTTTGGGAACCAAGCGCTGGTGTTGGGCTGAGATTCCTGAAAGAAGGGGTTAACCAGCATGCTAGTTAACTGTCACTCTTCCAGGGCTGTCTGTCTGTGTAAATAAAATGAGTAACATTTAAATATATCCAGACTCTGCCAATGTGAAGCCACATGGAAGATTTTGCCACCCGCCACCACTTAGCAAAGAGGTGATTCCGGTGTCAGAGTAAGACACTGGTGTTGGAAGAAGGGGTAACAGTAGGAACTCACAGGCAGCATCTCTAGCAAGTGATCTGGAAAATGTTCCATTAAAGAGCTTATTTGTCTGCAGTGGTTCTCAGGAGAAATGAATGGGTGGGTACCACGACGTTGTGAATGAATCAGTGCATTATGTTTCAAACCACTTGAAGAAAAAACAACTGGCCATGTTCTGCTTTCTCTGTGCTTGAAGTTGCTCACTTGTCTGTTCTTTGTAGGTTTTCCAGAAACGAATGGCTGAATCAGGCTGCCTCACAGAAGGAGAAATGGGACTGATCTTTGTTAACTGGAAGGAGCTCATAATGTCTAATACAAAGTTACTTAAGTGAGTACAGCTAGCATTTGTGCCTCCTAAATGAGAGCCCACTACTGTTCAGTCTCTCATCAACGTAATTATATCTTTTCTCACTCCACTCCCTAGGAAACTGGTTTTATTGTAAAGTCTGGTGAACGCTAGAAAATGAGGTTGTCATAACTACATCACTCAGAGGTGTGAAAAAATTCACAACCCTGAGCAGCAGAGTTATGTTGACCTAAGCTCCTGGGTAGACGGTGGTAGGAATACTTGGTAAGAATTCTTCCATCAACTTAACTATCGCCTCTCAGGGAGATGAATTGCCTACTGATGGAAGAATACCTGCTGTCAACATAGGTAGTGTCTACTCTGAAATACTGTTGCATCACAGCTATGCTACTGTACCATTGTAAGTGTACACACAAGCCCCTAGTGTTTCTGCTCTTGCTATTTATTTCCAACTTGATAATCCTGCAATGTCAATTCAAAGCATTTAAGTATAATGTCACAAAGTGCGAGTTATGAGAGGAAAAGGAACAAACAGAAGGAGATGCATTTTTTTAACAGAGATCCTTAGAAATAGAGGATGTATGTAAGAAATGTATAAAATATGTTTTCAGTGTTTTCTGGAGTGAATTTTTGCAATGATAAATTTGTTCATTATTTACTGTAAGGTGGGATGATATGCATGTATGGGGTTAAATCAGACTAGATCAATACCTCTCAAATTGGAGATCTGACCTAAAAGGTGATTGCAAGACTACTGTAGAGGAGTCTTGAGAGTGGTGGCTGCTGGCCAGGTGCCCAGCTCTGAAGGCAGCAGCACAGAAACAGAGATAGCATGCTATGCTGTGGGTCAACACTTTCTTGGGGGGCGGGCATCCCAGCCAGAAATATCTTCAAAGAGGGCCAGCAAAAAAGGTTGAGAGCCCCTGGATTGATGATCGTGATGGCCCCTTCTGACCTTAAAGTCTCTGAGTCTGTGGAGGCCAGTGGCTGCGCTGTTTGTCCAAAAAATCCTTGAAGAGGAGGGAGAAGCATTCCTGTTTCAGATATCACTTCCTCCTCACAATTCATGCGTTAAGCAAGTCTCTCAGTACAGCATGTAGTGCCGGCACTTGGATTTAATACGTTCCAGGGCCTAATGGCGCTGGAGGCTTTTTCTGTAGGAACTCAATGACAGATGGAAATTCTGAGGCTCCAGGACTTCTGAAATACAGAGTCAAACTGTGGAATTTTCTCCCCTGCAGAGCCTTGCGAGTGCGGAAGAAGATGGGAGGAGAAAAAATGCCCGTGCAGATGATTGGGGACATCCTGGCTGCAGAGCTCTTGCACATGCAAGCCTACATCAGATTCTGCAGTTGCCAGCTCAATGGAGCTTCCTTGCTGCAACAAAAAACAGATGAGGAAACAGAATTCAAAGACTTCTTAAAGGTATTCTGTTCATTCGCTTCCATTTCACATCCCTATGGCCTTTCTTCTGATGGCAGGGCACGTTCAGAAGCCTGTTCAACCAAAGGTTGACTTGTCCAGAAAAAAAACCATGACTTCAGAATCCTTCATGCAGAGATGCAATCCTCTGCTTTTCTATGGATCTGATATGCTAGCCCTGTTCGCATTCAGTGTACCTCAGTGTTGGGCCACATGCAGCTGGGCACCAGCGGGCCACATGCAGCTGGGGTTCCACCTGCAGCCTGTACACCCCCAGTTTGCCCTGCCCCACACATGCCTCTCTCACACTGGGGCACAGAAGCCCCACACTTCCTCCTCTTCACCCTCCCTCCCAGCACTTTTAGAGCATCATGAATCTGCTCATTCATGCTCCGTCCCCACTCCTCCCTCCCAGAGCTGGAACACCACTGAGACGGAGGGCCACTCATGCAGCCCATTCACTAGTCTTGGTTGCCCTTCGCTGGTGTACATGGTTTACAGTAGCTGTAGAACATGTCCTTCAGTCTTGCTTCCTTGTCAATATTTTATTCCCTTTTCCATTCCACTGCTTCATATTAATTCAGCATAGTTGCTGCACCCACAAAGTTAGTGCTTGTGTCTGCCTTACTTTCAAGGGTCATGCTACAAAAGAGGTTGGAGTTGATTGATTTGCACTGCAAGGCTTGCTGTTTTAAACACCCTGCATAACTTAACAAAATCAAGGTGCTGTTTTGGACTGTGGTTGCTGTCCATGTAAGAACATTAGCGCCAGAAGGCTAACTAAGCACAACATTACATAAAATAAATAAGAGTAAGGAACTGCTGCTGCAGTTCATCTGATGAGCTATCTTTGATGCAGGGCAATAGCAGTGAAGGAAAAACCATTTGACACTGTGTCTGTGTTAGCTTTTAAACAAGCTTTCCAGGATCCTTATGCTATGTACAATAAAATTATAATTTACAGCTGACTTAGGGCTTTGATGACTACAGGAACTGCACTTTTCTGGCTTATTTAGGGTTTGTCTGCACTGCAGTTAGCCACCCACAGCTGGAGTGTGCCAGCTAACTTGGGCTCATGGGGCTGAGGCAAAGCAACTGCTTACCTCAAGTGTAGACATCAGGCTCAAGCTGCAGCCCAACCTCTGGGACCCTCCCACCTCATAAGGTTCTAGAACCTGGGTTCCAGCCCAAGCCCAGACATTTACACCACAATTAGAGAACCCCGTAGTCCAAGCCCTGGGATCCTGAGTCAATTGGCATGGGCCAGCCACGGGTTTGTAACTGCAGTCTAGACTGTAATTGCAGTCTCAGTAGAATGACAGTTCTACAACGTGCCATTAGTTCTGAATGTAAATGGACTGTGATGTTTCACCTAGGTGAGTTCTAGGATTTCTTGCAGAAACTAGGAAGCTGCGTTCCATCAGGCACTGTTCAGTGCAGTGATGCAAATAGTTATTTTTATGCCTTGATCAATAATGCAATGTTTGTTAAATGTCTGGATTTCACCATAGAAACTGGCCTCTGACCCACGCTGTAAAGGAATGCCGCTCTCCAGTTTCCTGCTGAAACCTATGCAGAGAATTACACGCTACCCTCTGCTCATGAAGAGTGTGAGTATCCCGGGCTTGTAAAATTCTGAGTCCTGAAGTATTTTAAATTTGATTTCAAGAGCAGGATAACTGGAGTTGCAAAAAACAGAGACAACATTGCTAGGTAACAAGGACTTCTTTATAAGCGTATCTATCTGGACCCTCTGCCCCTTGTGCGTGTGCTTTGTTGGGGAGGGGCAGCTTGCATGTTCTTATGATCCCAGGAGTTATGCCAGCGGGAGCTTAGTGCTCCTGGTAGATTCAACCAAGCCGGAAAGGTCAAGGGGAGAGGAACCAGACTAAGCATGCACGCCGGTTCTCTAGGATTGGGGATTTGGCTCAGGGCTAATAGCCCTGACCTAGAAACTTCTCAACCGTGTGTGATGGCTTTCCAGAGTCACTGACAGTGACTTGTACGACTGCCAGTGGTGAAAGCAGAAATGAAGCTATTGACATGAAGATGGAAGTCCTGAGTGCCAAGATTAAGACAACATGGCGCTGGACCATTGAAGTAGAAATGAAGAGCATGGATTACGCTTGGGGCACTATTGAGAGGCTGGCCGGAGGCAGACAGAAGTGGAGGGCCTTTGTTGCTGTCCTATACGCCAGTGGGCATGAAGGGCGATGATGATGATATCTGGCCCCTCTTCTTACCTCGGCACTATCTCTGTTTCTGTTTCCTCCCTTCTGATCCTAACCAGATTCTGGAGAATACACCAGAAGACCACCCGGACCACAGTAATCTCAAGCTTGCCTTGGAACGCGCAGAGGAGCTGTGTTCTCAAGTTAATGAAGGAGTGCGTGAGAAAGAGAACTCAGACAGGCTGGAGTGGATACAGTCACATGTCCAATGTGAAGGACTTGCTGAGGTAACTGGCTAGTACTTGGGTAGCTGGCATATATAGGACTATATTGCACCTCCTTGTGACGTTAATTTACACAGAAACTTGGTAGGAAAAAATAAGTGCTAGTGGTACATTCTGCCACCTCTGATGTCTTCCCACTTGTGATCTCAAAGGGAGATGCCACTCCGTAGATTACATGGCTAGCCATAATATGATTATCCCTCACCTTTCTTGCATGCTTTGAGTGGCCATGCAATTGCTGACATTTTAAACAGGTCCCAGTAAGCTTCAGTTAATACTAATTGAAGCAATTTCCCACCTTTCAGATTTCGTTCAACCTGCCAGCAGAGTGGGGCAGATGTTCTTACATGGTATTATTCCTTGTCAACATTTTTGAAGTTTTTCTTCAAAACAATAAGAATCTAGAATCTATTTTTAAACCTAATTCTGGAGCACAAGATGGCAGCCACTAGGGAAATGTTGCTCACTGGTCCTGTCAGACCTTGGCATTTGTGCCCTTAAAGCCTTACACCAATGTTTTTTATTGAGAATAAGGATGAAACCGTTACAGATTATAAGGCAAGCCACTTCTATTCAGACTTGCTAGGATTCTTTCACATGAAAGGTAAACTATGGGGGGAAATATACAATAGTTCTACGTGTATTAAACAAAAGAAGTAGGATTTTAAGGGTCAGAGGAACCATCTGTTGACAATCAGGAAGTGATGCACATCATACCCAGCTGTTTCTGCTACTCACATATTGATTATATCTTTCTTAGCAACCAGTTTTCAACTCCATTACAAACTGCCTGGGTCCCCGAAAGCTCCTGCACAGTGGAAAGCTCTACAAAATGAAGAGCAATAAGGAACTCTATGGCTTCCTCTTCAATGACTTCCTGCTCCTTACCTACATGGTCAAGCAGTTTGTTTCTTCAGGGTCAGATAAACTGTTCAGCCCCAAGTCCAACACGCAGTACAAAATGTATAAAATGGTGAGTGAATTAACAAGCAAATCAGTAGTTCTTGAAAAATGGGGCCTGATCTCAGGAATCCTGCTCTCTTTCTATGGTGATAAGTTACCTAGTGCTGCTTGATTATTCATGATGGCAGTGAGTATTGCAACGTCTTGGTTGTATTGGGTGTAATCAGGTCTAGTGACAGGCTTCACGGGGCCCTCGTTCTTAAAAATGTGGGCCTCTGTGTCCCACCTCCATATACATCTCAGGAAGTGCTCCCGAGGAGGGAAGGGAAATACCCATTTTCTGATGAGGAAACATATGATGTTGAGACGATTCCGTGTTTTGCCCAAACCCACACATTAAGTCTGTGATAAAGATGGAAGTAAAAAGCAGGAACTCCTGGTTGCCAGTCTTGCTGTGTCACTGCTTACACAGCTCTTTCCTTTTCATAAAGCAATTTTCTTACATAGCAAAGTGAGTTTTAGGCCTGTATTCGCTGGTTTATCTCTTAGTCGTAGACAGACTTTCTAAAATCCTTAAATATAGTTCTCTCTGTTTTTCTGGTGTCCTCAGAGAGGTGTTCACTTCCTTTAGCAGAAGGAGATGTATTTAAATGTCATAGTTTTGTGTCTGCGTATCAAAGTGAGTTTGCCACAGTGAGGTTTGCCTTTCATGCATGTCTTTCAGCCTGTTTTCCTTAATGAAGTCTTAGTGAAATTGCCAACCGACCCTTCCAGTGATGAGCCAGTTTTCCATATCTCCCACATCGACAGAGTCTACACATTAAAAACAGACAATATTAATGAGAGGTGAGTACTGGAAATGCTGAGACTTTGGGGGCCTTGGTGTGCCCTGTGCAACAAAAGAGTGTTTAAGCCAGACTCACCAGTGGTGCGCTCTGCAGCTTATGGGCAGCAGTACATCTACCACATTACTCCTCTGTATGTTAGTGTGGCAATCCTTACATCAGGGGTCTCAAACTCATAGCCCATAGGCCATCTACAGCCTAAGCATTTTCGCAGTCCAGTCCAGGAGTCCCTGCCGCCCAGAGAGACGGTGTCTGTACTGGTCCCTTAAGCTCTGCCCTCTCCCCTACTAGGGATGTGAACGACTAGTCATCTATCTGATAAGCAAACACCTCTATCAGAAAGAGGCAGCAGGGTGGGGGAAGAGCAGGGGATGCTTCAAAACGGCAGACACATGGAGCCTGGAGCCAGACTCTGGGCTCCATGCGGTACTGCTGCTTTGAAACACCACCTGCAGCCCTGGGCCAGCTGGGTACTCCCCCGCTGACCCTGGGCTCCATGCGGCGCTGCTGCTTTGAAATGCCGCAGGAAGCATAGGAGCAGTGGGGGACTGCTTTCGCCTTTGAAGTGTAGCGACAGCCCCTGAGGCTGTTGCTACACTTCAAAGGCAGAGGCGCCCTTATCGACTAATTGATCTAAATTTAACATCCTACCCCCCACATTGCAGCACTTTTTCCAAGAGATGTGGCCTTGGGGATAACTGGGGGAGCCTGACGCAGGGCAGCAGCAGAAGTTGAACCCCCTGAAGTGGAGGACACTCGGCACATTTGCTCTGCTTCCCCATGGCTCCCACCACTGTGTGTGGGGGGAGATGTAATAAGTTGCAAGCAGAGACTGCAGTAGGAGTCAGCCAGGAAAGTGGACGGTGAGAGCTGCCAGACACCAGGGTACTGAGAGGACCCTGAAAGAAGCTGTAAGTGGTTCCTGGGAGAAGGCTAAAGGCAGGAGAGCAGGAAGTAGGGTTCGCTTACAGACTTCCCCAAGCCAGAGAGCCAGATCCAGAAGACTGGAGGGAATGAAAGTCACAGCTCCTGAGTGAGGTGCCTGCTGATGTCTAAGCTGAAGCCGAGGGCCAGAAAGTGCTGAAGGCAGGGGAGCAGCCAAGGCTCTTATTTACTAGCATCTCCATCCTGGAGAGCTGGAGCTGGGGGAACAGAGAGCCAGGGGGAGAAGAGGGAAAGGGATTCTTCCCTGGAGAGAATGATCGCCCATCAGAAAGTCTGTGGGGTTTGCTCTGGGAAGAGGGGGGTTGCATTCCAGTTGGAAGGACAGGGTGGCTGTCCTGACAAAGGGACAAAAAAGGGCTGATGGATTCCGGGGGTGGCAGAAGACACCGGCATGTGCTATTTACTAGCTCAGTGGATGAGATGTATTGGGATTTGACACACCACTGGCACTGCGGTGCTACATGGGTTGTGTTTTGGGACTTACATTTTGGACTCTACACAATCAATGTTTTGTTATAAACTCAGCCCAAGGAGGGGCATTCTTGAGGCAGAAGAGCCTGGTAGGGAGTTACTGGGGTCTTTGAAGAAGGGAAAGGAAGGTGGTCTGCGACAGGAGCATGCTGTAGGCTGGGGTTGCCCTCTAACAAACAGGTTTGAGGGGGCATGGAGCAGAAGGCATCAAGCTACAGCAAGTAGGCAGAAGAATCTGCGCTCACAAGAGCACACTCCCTTCGAGACCCTGGAATGGAACCCAGAATCCCTGAGCCTCACCATTCCTCGTCTGTCAGCAAGTATCTATGCAACCCATTGGCAGTGTGTGTCCAATGCCCTCTAGTGCTGTTCCATACAGAGGATGATAACTCATTATTGCTATCCATAACTCCATTAGTGGAAGAGACCTGTGTGTTGAATCGAAAGCAGTGTTTCTCAAAGTGGTCCACAAACCTATTCTGAGAATGCTGCCTCCGGGCCACTCTGGTTTCTTTACTTTCCAGCTCCACTGCTAGGGAGTCTCACAGCTTCCCTTGGCTGCAGTTTACAGCCTAGGGGAGCCGTGGGAAGCAGCAGCCCAGGTCATGCTGCTTCCCGCAGCTCCCCTTGGCTGCAAATGGCAAACGGTGGCTGCAGAGCTGGTAAGTAAACACACTGGAGCAGCCCGGTAGCAGCTTTCTCAGAGTAGATCCACAGGCCACTTTGAGAGACACTGATCTAAAGGGTTCAACCCTGCTGCTGACATGTGTCAATATAATGCCAATTAGTGGGATTACTTCTTTTAATTTGCTTTTTTCCAGACATATGAAATAATACACAAGCAGTCACGTTAAAAGAACATGAAGGATGCAATTTCAAGCACTCAGAAGTTAGCGATCCTGTGGAAGAAGTAGTAGGTGATCACATAATTAAAAGCTATATCAAATGCAGATAATTCTAATTTTGGCATTTCCAAATTCTCGAGTGCTTGACTTTGCAATCTGAATAATGCTGTTCTTCAAGTGCTTGCTAATGTCAGTTCCCAACAAATACGTGTGTGCTGCATGCCACAACAGCTGGAAGATTTGTCCCCTAGCAGTCTCTCTTGGCAGTGAATATAGGTCGCTGTCAACCCACCACCCCCTCGGTTCCTTTTTACCGCCTGTGACAGCTAGTTGGAACTCTTGTGCTTACTGCTTTGCAAGCACAACTTCCCTAGTTCTTGATATTTTGTCTACATAGATTTAGGCAGTTTCATTATTAGTTTAATTAGTTTTAGGTTTCCATTGGGCGTGCACCATTAGCCCCCTGCCCTTTTCCTCAGTACTGGTGTATGCCTCTGTCACTAGGGTTTGAACCCTGTAGAAGCTGTTGGAATCTCATGCAAACGACTGACCCGCACACTTCTTGCTTGAAGTGTCTGGGGGAAGGCCACCTCAAACAGCACTGCAAAATCAGCCAAGAATCCAAAAGGAGAGGGATCGGCGCCTCAAGTTGTTACTAATGGAGGCAGCGTTGCTCCCACATTCGGACCCAGCACAGCAGAGCTGGCACCAAGCACATGAGGTGCAAGGCAATGGTCAGCACCCCGATCACACTCCCCAGACACCCTTGCAAGAAGACAAGGGCCAAGCAGGGGGGCTGTGCCACGCCTAGATCAGTGCCTAAAGATCCTGCCACCATGAGATCCGCTTCAGGCCTTGGGAGTTCAGCCTGGACTACAATAAGGTTCTTGTCCACTCCTGCCCCTTCTAGGGACCAGCTGAGTCCAGATGCTCAGCTCTTCCAGGTCTGGAAGAGCTGGGACGTAGAGATGCCATCTACACCAGAGGTGTTTGAGGTTTCTAAAGACTTAATTGCCATTATGGCACTGCCTTCTTCCTCAAAACCGGACAGGTGCCTGCATCCGTCTCAGCAGCAGCTACAAGACCTGCAGTGCCTTCCGGGGCAAGTGGGTGATGATGTCATGCCAGTCACCTTCACCTGAGCGCCGGTCTTCAAAGTCTTTGCCAACACTGTGGTCAGTCATTTCCTGAAAGGCCTCAACAGGCTATACGTGCATGGCTGACAGCTGATCCTGGCATGGGACCTCATCCTGGTTCTTCCAGACTAATGGGGCCACCTTTTGAATGGCTGGCAATATGTGCTCTGCTGTACCTCTCATACAAGGTGGGTTTTCAGGTAGCAATCACACCACCAAGAAGAGTGTCAGAGTTAAAGGCCTTGATATCAGATCCTTCTTATGTCATGTTCTTTAAGGACAAGGTTCAGGTAAGGCCACACCCAGCTCCTTTTTCTAAGGTTGTTTCCCATTTTCATGTCAACCAGGACTTTTTTCTTCCAGTTATTTTCTCCAAGCTGTGCTCAGTCAGCAGAAAGCAAAAATTTCACTCGTTGGATGTTCGCCAGACTTTAGCCTTTTACGTTGTGAACCAGACGGTTCTGGAAGTCTGTTCAACTGTTTGTCACTGTAGCAGACAAGATGAAAGGGCTTCCAGTCTCATCACAAAGGATTTTGTCATGGATCACATCCTGGATCACGTTATGACCACAGTACCTGCCCCTCCGGTAACAGTGGATTCCACCAGCAAAAACTTTGGCAGTGGCCTTCCTGGGTCCTGTTCCAACACAGGAAATATGCAGAGTGGTAACATGGTCCTCCATTCATACTTTCACTGCACATTATGCAATTACCCAGCAGGCCAAAAAGAAATGCAGCCTTTGGTAAAGCAGTGCTGCAGTGGGAAATATTTCAGCTCTAACCCTAGTAGTCACCTGCTTGGAATTGACATCAGCAAGCACTCAAAAAGAAAATTCAGTTACTCATCTCATAACTGTTGTTCTTCTTCGAGTGATTGCTCATGTCCATTCTGTGTCAGTGTGCACACACTGCATGAATGCATTGTCGGATGTTTTTTGCCTTAGCAATACCCATTGGGCCAGCAGCCCCCTGGAGTGGCATTGCTATATCAGTGAATATATACCCCTGCTGGCCCTCCACCCCTTCAGTTCCTTCGTACCACTCGTGACGGTCATTGGAACATGCTTTGCTCTTGCTCTGCAAGAGCCTCTTAGCAGTTCTCACCTGTTGTTTCATATTTAGTGCGTTTATAAGTTTATTTGTTCTTATCTCATTCTAAATAGTTATAAATAGTTGTTAAGTGTTAGTACTTAGCTGGTAGTTACTTTGGCGTGGGGCTCGCTTTGAGTCCCCAGTGTGTGCGGCAGGGCAGTGAAGTGCCAGAAGCCTATGCCCTGTGGGGATCCCCACGAAGCCTGCCTCAAGTGCCTAAGAGAAGCTCATCTGTCCCAGGCGTGTAAGATCTGCAGGAGGTTCAAGCCACACACCAAAAGGGAAAGTCTCACCTGAAGATCATCCTGATAGAGGTGGCTCTTCATCTGGCACTAACGTCGGATCCAGCACTGGTGACCCATGGCGCACTGGCTGCGGTGCGTCAGCGCCCAGCCACTCACGTGCCTCTCCAGTGTCCTGTAGGCCTCGGCACCGTCCCAGTCGTTGGTGCCTCAGAAGAGGCAAAGGCATTGCAGGGGCAGGTCTCCACTGAGACATGTACCAACCGTGCACCCCCTGGCGGGACACCTAGCACCAGCGAGCACGGCACCTGGACCATCGCATCTGGTTGGCACCACTCTAGCCCACGTTGGGACTCAAGCCCTGCAGTGTATACCTCCCAGAGCTCTCTACACCGGACACTTTCAAAGCTGTGAGGGACCTCAGGAAACTTACCTTGGCACTGAGCCCAGCAAGGTGCATGACACCAGACGGCACTGTGCCATAGCCGTAGCACCAAGTGCTCCAGTACCAGGCACAAGAGGACATTGTGCAACTGCAGTGCTGACCTCTCCAACGCCAGTACTGGGCCCCACACTGTCTCCAGTAGCGGCACTGACCCCTGCTCCAGGCACCAGAGCCAGCACTGACGCAGGGGCTCCAGGTGGCATCAACCCTGTCACTGAGCCCTCTGGCTGCTGGCACCTCAGTGGTGGGAGGGCTGGCACCAACCCGTTATTCCGCTGCCTCCCCCTCAGCATCACAGTTGGCCAGGACCGTTATCAGCTTACGGCCCTTCCCTTTGGCCTTTTTATGGCCCCTCGACTTTTACAGAATGTACGGCCGTAGTCGCCGCTGCCCTGAGAAAGTGTGGTGTCCGGTGTTTCCTCAGACCAGGTGCTGGCCCGTATTGCCTTGGAGTGGAACCTCTTCCTGGAACTGGGCCTCCTCCTGAAAGTGGCCAAGTCTACCCTGGCCTCCACCCAGGTTATAGAGTTTGTGGGCACCCATCTGGATTCTATGTCAGCCACAGCTTCCTTACCCACATACCATTTTCTGATTATCAGAGAAGCCATCATGGTCAGGCAGGCGTTTCCGAAGACCACAGCCAGCAACTGCAAGCGCCTCCTGGGGTTTATGGCCATCTGTATTTATGTGATTCAGCATGCTAGGCTTTGCATGCGCCCACTGCAGTTGTGGTTGGCATAGGCCTACACCCAGTCCTTCCACTCATGGGATAAGGTGGTGACAGTTCCCCCGTTGTCCTTCTCTCCCTGGACTGGTGGACCCAGGAGGAGGTGGTCTGCGCCAGAGTCCTGTTCACCAGGCCACTTCCAGTCCTTCGGTTGGTGACAGATGTATCCAACAATGGATGCACACAGTGCATGCACACCTACATGGAATGGACACGAGTAGCACATCTCGAAGAACAACAGTAACAAAGGTAAGTAACCATTTTTTCTTTAAAATGGTTTGTGCATATCCAGCCCAATACCCACTCTCCAACCCCTCTGTCAGAGTGTCCAGCAACAAGGACCTGGGGAGAGGATTTTAGACTTGGCCCTTTATTCAGTGTCGTGAAGGCATGCCCCAGCAGTGCCTGAACCAACCCAATGAATACTGCTAGAGGAAAACATTTTTGGCTGCTGTACACCCGATGCAGCACACCTCATTGGAATTAACCTGAGCAACACATCTTGAAGAACAACAGTTGCAAGAAGGAGAGTAATGGTTTTCTTTTAACCTAGTGGTTTTGCATGTAATATCCTACGTATTGGCTACTCACATGTGCCAGCCTAATTTTTAGGTCATATATTTTTCCTGATACATAATTAGCACAGGCTTCTCTTTGTCTAGACCAACATACTGTATTAAACTGAGTCACCCTCTGGAAAAGGTTTAAATTACACTACAAATGTTTTTCTCTCTAAAATTGATTGCAAAAATTTCAATCTCCGTAAGGTTCACCCCACTGATCTCTATTCGTCCCACATACCAGCTAAGAAGGAGGCTGGTATGGCTGCTCTGGACTGGGTCAGGTAGACAAGAGACCATTTTTCTGATGATTTCCCATGATGGGGGCAATGGGCCAAGCTTTTGATAGGTTCTCACACTACAGAGATGGCCACAAAGGCACCTTCACAAAGCCCATAAGGTGGGGGCTTATCTTAACCTTCACTTGGATAGACTCCAAGAGCTCAGCTGAATTGATATATCACTATAAAGCAGGTTTCCCAGTCCCTAATCATTCTCATGGCTCTTCTCTAAACCCTCTCCGGTTTATCAATATCTTTCTTGAATTGTTAGTACCACTATTCCAGCAGCAGCATTTCTTCTTTCTACTTCTGCTTGACTGTCCCCTATTTATGCATCCCAGAATCACATTAGATTTTTTGGCTATAGTGTCACAGTAGGGTATCATGTTCAGTTGATTATCCACTATAACTCCCATGTCATTTTCAGAGTTGCTGCTTCCCAGGATAGAGCAGCAACTCTAAGTATAGGCTACAGTCTTTGTTCCTGGGTGTATACCTTTACAGTGATCCATAATTTTACATCAAATGAATAGATGATGTTGGGACCCTCCTGATCAAGGATACCTAAGATCAGGTTAACTCAAAAGAAGGGAACAAAAAATGTAACTTCAGTTAGAGGCAGTAAGTTTTATTAAGTGTTCCTGGAATAACGGAAAGATTCATGGCTCTAAAGTGACTCTGAAGGGATTAATTTTCACAGGACGGCCTGGGTCCAAAAGATCAAAGGAGCATCAGAGCAGTATATCGAAACCGAGAAGAAGAAACGGGAAAAAGCTTATCAAGGTACAAAATGTGGGTGTTGACCTGAAAGGATGCAGGGCTTGCATGTTCCTAGAGGGATTTCAGGGTGTTCTCTTGAGGAAGCAGCTTCCAAGATGGTTGAGCTAATCTCCCTCTTCTAAATGATTAACATTCCACTGAGAGTGTAGGTGCTATTGCACGGTTGAGTGTGTAACTTGTGTATTAATCAGGGTGTCTACATATTAACTGTTCCAAATGGGGCAAACTAAGGTAATATTGTTGCCAGTTTTATTTGTATCATCTAGTTGTTTGTTAATTCTGATTTTCTTTTCCAGCACGCTCACAGAAGAGCTCAGGAATAGGACGCTTGATGGTACATGTGATTGAAGCCACAGAGCTGAAAGCTTGTAGACCTAATGGTAATAATTTAGGGATGGAAGGCTAGTACATTCAAAGAGGGTTAAGAGTTCACCGAATCAGGAAAAAGTGCAGATTTCAGTGACAGCCTCTGAAGGAATTAACCTGCAGGTGGCCCTCAGGGATGCAGTGAGGTAATGTCTCTCGGCTGTACTAGTGAATAGATGTTGCCTAGCCCAAGTTTTTGGGATGGGAGTCCTGTATGCACCTTCAAACAGCAGTCACAATAGGAGAGAGGTTTTTGTATTGGGCTGTACATTTAGTAAATCCAGCCTCTGAGGAAGACTTACTTTGAAGAATAAGATGAACAAGTGACACCTGAGCAGAGCCTTGGCTGTGGTCTGGCTCTTTTGTGTATTCCTATTAATAAAGACTCTTCAGTGCTAGATCTGCTTAGGGAAAAGCATTTCACCGTTTGTTCTGTGCTTAGGGAAAAGCAATCCGTATTGTGAAATCAGCATGGGGTCACAGAGCTATACAACCAGGACACTGCAGGACACTTTGAACCCGAAGTGGAACTTCAACTGTCAGTTCTTCATTAAGGACCTTTATCAGGATGTGCTGTGTATCACCATGTTTGACCGGGATCAGTTCTCACCTGATGGTAGGTATAAACATTTTTTCCAGACATGGAGAATTTTTTGATCATTTTGATTGTGCTGCATGTTTTCCTCCCAAATTGCCAGAAGGGCTTAAAGTGTGGTTCCACTCTGAGAAAAAGACACAATTTACTCAACAGATATATTAGCCCTGCAGAGCTAACAGTTCTGGGCAATCAAGCTAGATTCTATTCAATCTCCTCCATCAGCAACAGAACTGGTTTTTTTTTTTCCACCTGTCTAACCCCTGCAAGAAAAGGTGTCACTTGAGCACAGAATGTGTTCCATTCATTGCTGGTTGGATGCGTGAGAGAGAATCCAGTTTAAGTCTCAAATCCCAGGTTCCACAGGCAAGGCTGGCAGTGGGTTATATAAGCTGAGCACGTTATGAAAACCATTAACTCACAATAAACGGGGGACCTCCCAATGCCATTTTTAGTTATTTTTTTTTTAGGTAGAACCATACTTTTATACACACTGTACAACTGTGTACTCTGTTGGTAGGCAAAAGATTCCTACATTGAACACTGTATCCTTTTAAACGCTCGAGTAGGACTGTTATTTGGAACTATTATTCCTGCTGGAGAGAATAAAATATATAAATCTAATTAAAAGTGGCTGAGTTCAGACAGTTAAACTCCTTGGTTTTCTTCCTGGCACCTTTCTGTGTGTCTCCATGTATAAGATGAGAATATTTTGTTTTGGAAAGGGATGAGATCAGATATGAAATTAGAGAAATGGTCAGAGGTAAACAGGATGAAGTTTATTAAAGACAAATGTAAAGTGCTCCACTTAGGAAGGAACAATCAATTTCACACTTACAGAATGGGAAGCGACTGTCTAAGAAGGGTTACGGCAGAAAGTGATCTAGGGGTTATAGTGGACCACAAGCTGAATATGAGTCAGCAGTGAGATGCTGGTGCAAAAAAAGTAAACATGATTCTGGGATGTATTAACACGTGTGTTGTGAGCAAGACACAAGAAGTCATTCTTCCGCTCTACTCTGCACTGGTTAGGCCTCAGTTGGAGTACTGTGTCCAGTTCTGGGCACCGCATTTCAAGAAAGATGTGGAGAAATTGGAGAGGGTCCAGAGAAGAGCAACAAGAATGATTAAAGGTCTAGAGAACATGACCTATGAAGGAAGCCTGAAAGAATTGGGTTTGTTTAGTTTAGAAAAGAGAAGACTGAGGGGGGACATGATAGCCATTTTCAGGTATCTAAAAGGGTGTCATAAGGAGGAGGGAGAAAACTTGTTCATCTTGGCCTCTGAGGATAGAACAAGAAGCAATGGGCTTAAACTGCAGCAAGGAAGGTTTAGGTTGGACATTAGGAAAAAGTTCCTAACTGTTAGAGTGGTCAAACACTGGAATAAATTGCCCAGGGAGGTTGTGGAATCCCCATCTCTGGAGATATTTAAGAGTAGGTTACATAAATGTCTATCAGAGATGGTCTAGACTGTATTTGGTCCTGCCATGAGGGCAGGGGACTGGACTCGATGACCTCTCGAGGTCCCTTCCAGTCCTAGTATTCTATGATTCTGTTTGTCGGGGGCAGGTGAGCAAAGCCCACAGGTAAGTGCTGAATGTGCGGGACTGGGAGATGGGTTGGAAATGGGAGGGACTACGGCCTATAATGGCAAGGAGAAAGGAGGGTCAGGGCACAACAGGGAGGCAAGATCAAATCAGTATCTTAGATGCCTATATACAAATGCGAGAAGTATGGGTAATAAGCAGGAAGAACTGGAATTGCTAACCAATAAATACAACTATGATATCATTGGTATTACAGAAACCTGGTGGGATGGGACGCATGATTGGAATGTTGGTATGGAAGGGTACGGCTTGCTCAGGAAGGACAGACAGGGAAAAAAGGGAGGAGGGGTTGCCTTGTATATTAAAAATGTACACACTTGGACTGAAGTGGAGATGAACGTAGGAGATAGCTGTGTAGAGAGTCTCTGGGTTAAGCTAAAAGGGGTAAAAAACGAGGGTGATATCATGCTAGGAGTCTACTACAGGCCACCTAGCCAGGTGGAAGAGATGGATGAGGCCTTTTTTAAACAATTAACAAAACTATCCAAAGCCCAAGATTTGGTGGTGATGGGGGACTTCAACTATCCAGACATATGTTGGGAAACTAACACAGCGAGGCACAGGCTATCCAATAAGTTTCTGGACTGCATTGGAGACAACTTTCTGTTTCAGAAGGTTGAAAAAGCTACCAGAGGAGAAGCTGTTCTGGATTTGGTTTTAACAAATAGGGAGGAACTAGTTGAGAACTTGAAAGTGGAAGACAGTATAGGGGACAGTGATCACGAAATAATAGAGTTCATGATCTTAAGGAAAGGTAGAAGGGAGACCAGCATAATTGAGGTTATGGATTTCAGGAAGGCAGATTTTGATAAGCTCAGAGAACTTGTAGGTAAGGTCCCATGGGAAGCAAGTCTGAAGGGAAAAACAACTGAGGAGAGTTGGAAGTATTTCAAAGGGACGTTGTTAAGGGCCCAAAAGCAAACAATTCCGCTGTGTAGGAAAGATAGAAAATATGGCAAAAGACCAGCTTGGCTTAACAAGGAGATCTTGCATGATCTCAAAATAAAAAAGGAGTCATATAAAAAATGGAAACTAGGACAACTAACAAAGGATGAATATAGGCAAGCAACACGGGAATGCAGGGGCAAGATTAGAAAGGCAAAGGCACAAAATGAGATCAAACTAGCTACAGGCATAAAGGGAAACAAGAAGACCTTTTATAAATACATTAAAAGCAAGAGGAAGACCAAGGACAGGGTAGGCCCACTGCTTAGCGAGGAGGGAGAAGCAGTAACAGGGAACTTGGAAATGGCGGAGATGCTCAATGACTTCTTTGTTTCGGTCTTCACCGAGAAGTCTGGAGGTGTGCCTAACGTAGTGAATACAAGCAGAGAGAGGGTAAGTTTAGAAGATAGGATACACAAAGAACAAGTTAAAAATCACTTAGGAAAGTTAGATGTCAGCAAGTCACCAGGTCCTGATGAAATGCATCCCAGGATACTCAAGGAGCTGATAGAGGAGGTATCTGAGCCTTTAGCTATGATCTTTGAAAAATCATGGCAGACAGGGGAGATTCCAGAAGACTGGAAAAGGGCAAATATTGTGCCCATCTATAAAAAGGGGAATAAGAACAACCCAGGAAATTATAGACCGGTCAGTTTAACGTCTGTCCCAGGGAAAATAATGGAGCAGGTAATTAAGGAAATCGTATGCAAACACTTGGAAAGTAATAAAGTGATAGGGAATAGCCAGCATGGGTTTGTGAAGAACAAGTCATGCCAAACTAATCTGATAGCTTTCTTTGATAAGATAACGAGCCTTGTGGATAAGGGAGAAGCGGTGGATGTCATATACCTAGACTTTAGTAAGGCATTTGATACGGTCTCGCATGATATTCTTATTGATAAACTAGGCAAATATAACTTAGATAGGGCCACGATAAGGTGGGTGCATAATTGGCTGGATAACCGTAGTCAGAGAGTTGTTGTTAACGGTTCTAAATCCTGCTGGAAAGGGATAACAAGTGGAGTTCCTCAAGGGTCTGTTTTGGGACCCGTACTGTTCAATATCTTCATCAATGATGTAGATATTGGGATAGAGAGTACTCTTATTAAGTTTGCAGATGATACCAAACTGGGTGGGGTTGCGACTTCTTTGGAGGATAGGGACATAATTCAAAATGACCTTAGCAAGTTAGAGAAATGGTCAGAGGTAAACAGGATGAGGTTTAATAAAGAGAAATGCAAAGTGCTCCACTTAGGAAGGAACAATCAGTTCCATACATACAAGATGGGAAGCGACTGTCTAGGAAGGAGCATGGCGGAAAGGGATCTAGGGGTCATAGTGGACCACAAGTTGAATATGAGTCAACAGTGTGATGCTGTTGCAAAAAAAGCAAATATGATTCTAGGTTGTATCAACAGGTGTGTTGTAAGCAAAACTCGTGAAGTCATTCTGCCGCTCTACTCTGCACTAGTTAGGCCTCAGCTGGAGTACTGTGTCCAGTTCTGGGCGCCACATTTCAAGAAAGATGTGGAGAAATTGGAAAGGGTACAGAGAAGAGCGACAAGAATGATTAAAGGTCTAGAGAACATGACCTATGAAGCCAGGCTTCATGAACTGGGCTTGTTTAGTTTGGAAAAAAGAAGATTAAGGGGGGACATGATAGCGGTTTTCAAATATCTAAAAGGGTGTCACAAGGAGGAAGGCGAAAATTTGTTCCTCTTGGTTTCTGAGGACAGGACAAGGAGTAATGGGCTTAAAGTGCAGCAGGGGAGGTTTAGATTGGACATTAGGAAAAAATTCCTAACTGTCAGGGTGGTCAAATATTGGAATAAATTGCCAAGGGAGGTGGTGGAATCTCCCTCTCTGGAGATATTTAAGAACAGGTTAGATAGACATCTGTCAGGGATGGTGTAGACGGAGCTTGATCCTGCCTTGAGGGCGGGGGGCTGGACTCGATGACCTCTCGAGGTCCCTTCCAGTCCTATTATTCTATGATTCTATGATTCTATGAACTGATGTTTGTGAAGCATTTGAGATCCTTGGATCAAAGATATAAGAGCAAAGTATTATTGACATTTTTAATGCTGTACTTTTAGAACTTTATCTATCAACAAGGCCCTTTGGTCTTCTAAGTTGTGCAGGATGAATATAGCCTGCTGACTTGTCCAGGAGGAAGGCCAGGACAGGTCTGAATCAGGGAGTAAAGAAGTAAAGATTGGAGAAGGAGCACTCATGCTTGCTACGGTGTTATTGTTTAGAATGATTCTCTCACTTCTTGTTACTGGAAGTTACTACACCTATACAAATTCCAGATGTACATTACAAACAAATGAACAGCAATGGGAACAACTGAATTGCCTAACATGAGAATGTCTGAATGGCCATACTGGGTCCAGCTAGCCCAATATCCTGTCTCCTACAGTGGTCAGTGCCAGATACATCAAAGGGAATGAACAGAAGGAATGAACAGAACAGGCCAATTATCAAGTGATTCATGCTCTGTTGGCTAGTCCCAACTTCTGGAAGTCACAGGCTTAGGGACTCCCAGAACACAGGGTAATCTAAACTAACCTAGTCTGCTACGGGAAGTAGTCATGGCTAAGGAATTCCAAAGAAAGTCCACTAATACTTTGAGAAACTCTTGCAGATCTTGAACATCAGGTGATGATCCAAAAGATCCTTCTCAGTTCTGACATCTGTGATAGGTGTCCATTTCTCCTCATATTACATAGATCTTTTGAACCATTCTAAATGCTAGTGCTTTGTCTTGTTTGCTCAGGTTTTCTAATCTAAGATGTATAGCTAATGCTGTTCACTTACGTTTGTTCAACAGATTTCTTGGGTCGCACTGAAGTTCCAGTAGCAAAAATCAGAACAGAGCAGGAGAGTAAGGGACCAACAACTAAACGTTTACTGCTGCATGAAGTTCCAACTGGTGAGATTTGGGTCCGCTTTGATCTGCAGCTCTTTGACCAGAAAACACTCCTCTAAGAAAACATTTTTATTTTACAAAGGACAGACAAAGCTGACAGCTTGGCCACCTTCACCAGAGCTGAAAGCATTTTATAGACTACATCGTTCCACACCACTTACTGAGCAAGAATTCTTATTGCATGGTCACTCCTAATTGTACGTTACATATGATTTCTTTGCTGCATCCTAAGTTGCTGGTGATCTATGCAAATGCAAAATTTACTGTATGTAATATACTGTAGTTCAGTGCCTTTTTATTGATTAATATTAAATTGTTGAGTTCAGATGCCAATGTTTCCGTTTTCAGGGCCATTAAAAGTATTATATATTTTGGCATCAAAATGTATGTATGTATAATGTTACCACTTAGTCTAATCTATATATTGAAGAATGGTTTAGTTCAATGCTAAAATCATTCCATATGAAAAGTGATATACACTGGAATAGTCCCTTCTCAGGGTGTTAATTATAGGAAGTAAATGCTGAAGCTTTTGCACTTGAGGAGGCTCTAAAATGCTGTATGTTCCCTTTTTAAAAATATAATCAAGTGTGGTTCTTTACTTGACACAGTTCTGCACTGAATAAGAAATTGCAACTTGATTTTTGTTTCTGGTTTGGTTGTATTAATCATTTCTGGCAGAGACAATGTGGTTAAAAAGAGTATCAAAATGATTTATTTTCAATACTGTGATCTACAATAGCATGGAAGAATATTTTTTAACTTTTAATTTTCCTAAATTATTTGTGTAAAATTACTTGGTTTTGCAGATCTCCGTGGGATGTGCATCTTTATGCTTTGTCATTGCCAACATGTATATACAGAGTGAAAAATATAAGTTTATTAATGTAATTTGTCTACATATATTTAGAGATGCATATTGATTTTTTTAAATATATTTTATTGTACAGGTGAATGGGAAATAATGGGAAGTAACTTACAAGGACTAAATTTAAGGAAAGGCTATTAAAATTTAAATTTTGTGTGATATGGGAACTGCTCATCCAGTGGGGTTTGGTAGAACTGAAATTTGTTGAAAGCAAAATATTCTTCCTCATATGAAAACCAGGAATGGTAAAAGCACGTTTGTCTTTCAGTGTTTGACAAATAGTAAACATGTTATTGCATCCTTAATTTGCCTTGTGGACATTTAAGCATTGCATTCAGTTCCAGACAATGAGTGAATTTGTATCCCACAGGTGCTACAATACCTAATAATGCCTAACAAAGTTTCAAACTGATGACCAGCCTGAATGCCCTTTCTTTAATGGGCTTAACGCAGATCCTCTGTTACTTTTAACAGTTTTCTGTGGTTCAATATTTCTAGTCTGAAATAAAAAAATAATCTTGGCACTTTTGAGAGATTGTCTAACTGCTTGACAAGAATCATATTTGTTCTATACATCTTCGGGGGCAGCATTTTGCTATGAGAAAATAAGGTGTGACTGCTAAAGCTTTGCACTTTGTGTTTAATAGCAGCCTAACACTTGTGAGTCAGAGATAATAGCCAAATATTTTAAAGGTATTGAAACTATTTAATTTGTAGAAATGTGGCAGAAGTTTGAATGGAGAGAATGGTAAGTATTGGTCTTCCAGGAATGTGGCCCTGCCTTCTGTTTCCATTCCAAGTGGGGGTAACTCAGTCTTTCTATGACCATTTGTTGCTAAACAGCATCTCTGTTTGTGCACCTTGTAAGTCTCCAGCAAGCTTTCAACTATGTCATGATATTACTGAGCAAACTTTATTTTATACTAACAGAGGCCTGTACCTTTATTTTAATTTACAAAGTTTTAACAGTGAAGTAAATACCAGCTCCAACTGTTGTTTGAGAACGCTGTTGAATTACTACAGAAGCAACACTTACCTATCCCTCACCAAACTGGCCAGAGCAAATTATTCAGATATTGACGATTTGTTTTTGAGATTCTCAATGTGCATCATTCTACTAAAAAACAAAATCCAGAACTAGTAAGTGAATGTTGGTCTCCTTCAGGCTTATGAAAAGGACATCCCAGGGGGCTGCTTTCCCTAATACCTTGTCACTGCATTTTTTGATATGAGGTAAATCAGACCAGGAGTCATGACAGAGCACCATATGTAGTAATGTACTGATTCTAGACATGTCCTTTCCTGTCTTGCTTGTTTGTCTAGTTAGGCAGTCTCTGGGATTGTTAAAAAGACTGTATTATGGCAGGGAAGATGTTGGTGTTTTATTTCTGTTTTCAGTTACAAGCAGTTCACAGCATTGCAATAAACTTCAGTGTTTAGTATTAGCATCTATTTCTGTGCAGAGACCATTTAAAATGAAGCCCCTACTATTTTGCCTTTCTCAGCTTTTTAGTCTGTATGGGTACTGGCACTGAAAATCCATATACAGCAAAATAGTTTACATTTCTTTGGGTTTTGTACTGTTATGCAATAGGGACTTCAGAAAGGAATGGTTAGCAAGACAGTTTTATTGCACTTTGTCAAGATGACTGGCAAGTGATCAGTTGCTTTGGCAGAAGGTCCTGGGCACACATCCCAAATCTAATTTTCTAGTAGATGTACATCTCCTCTTTCCACGGGGTGGGAGGACACATGCTGTTAGCCCAGGCCTTGAAGTCCAGGGTGCCAGTATTGTGGTTTCTGTTCACTCTTTGCCTTTAACAGAAATCAGATTGGTAACAGCCATTAACATTTTGCCACAGATGAATGATTGCTCCAAGTCAAAAATACTTCTGCTCTAGCTATTTACTGCACTAAGTCATTCTGGTAAATGTTCTCTTAACAGGAAAATGGATACCGTGAGTGGAACCTGCCACTAGCTACAAATTCTCTCTGAACAGGATGCTGGAATAAAACTTAGGTACAGAAACAGCCCCTAGGACTGACAATGTGAATTGATGGGAGAAATGTTGCCCAGTAACAGTCCCTATGGCCAGAGGCAGGTGACACTGTCCCTAGAGCCAAGGGAGTGGGGACACAGCAATCAGGAAGGTGGCAGAGAATTGGAGACAAGTGAGAAGGTTTTCTAAGAGCCTTTAGGCACATGCAGGTGAAATCCTCATCTGACTCTGCATCCTTTAGCAAGAGGCTAAATCATTGGGTTGGCCTCTAGGCCTGGTCCAGAGCAATGCAGGAAATGACTCAGCACAGCCCATCTCTAGTTCAAAGCTCCCCTGCTCTTGAGACACTAGAATAGGAATTCCAGGTGGGGCTATGAGGAGAGCCAAACAGATCTCATCCCACACTTATGTACACTGACACACCCCTTTCTTCTCCAGGAGACAATCCAGCCCCTTTCACCAACACTAAATTCACTAAATGTATAGAAATAAACAGACTTCACCAGTAAAACCACCTGAATTTGCTCCTCCAAGCACTTAGATTTATGACCGGGCAGGACTGAGGGTCTCTCCTTTTGGAGGTCTATTGCCACTCAGCAGATTTGTTAGACTTTACCTCTTCCTCTGGCGAATCTCACTTTCTATGTATCCTAGGGGTATTTTCAGCCACTCAGCCGCATCCATATTTTGCCGGCCCAAAGGAAGCAATGGCAACTTTGCCTTACATAGCTCGTTCATTTCTTTGGCAGAGTATATTCTTCCTGTGGGGAGTTGAACAGTAACTAATGTGAACAGCAGTAGGCTGGCTAGCCAGAATGGCTCTCACTGGGATGTGAAACACTTCAGCTATTATTAAATACCTGTCTCACATTGCTGGATAATCCCGCCCTCCAGAAACTTTCCTTGTATCTCTTTTAACAGTGGATCATGTAAAGGTGGAGTTGAAACCTATAACAAATGCAGTATATCATAAGCTTGTGCCAAGAAATGCACTGTCGTGTGTGGGGTTCAGAATGGCACACACGAAAGTTACATCTCAAAACACCCTGTGTCATTAGCTCTTCTTTATGGATGCAAAACTAAGGCACAAACCAGTTAATAATCTGCTTTTCATAGGGATTAAGCAGCCCCCTAATGCTGTGGCAAATTGAGAATACAGCCCAAGTCCCAGTTCCCTGTGCTAAGCACCCTCTCGTTGTGTCTCCCATGTTCCAGGATCTGTACAACTATGACAGTGTTTACAGGTTGCCAAAGCATTAGAAATGGGGATGTAACAGTGCTCCAGATGTTGTTGATGATAGCCCACAGCTGGATTGTCAAGCTCTTTGTAGGAAACTAAATTCCCATAAATAATAAGCTCCATGAAAAGTAAGATTATTCATCTAGCAAGTCAGGCAAGCAAGCATGATTCAGTATTATATAGAAAACATGGCCAATCTACTGAGACACAAGCCACGGTCAAAGGATTTCCGCCTAGGTGATCCTGTAAATTGGAGTATTGTAAAACAGAAACACTTCTGAAATATTTAAACTCACCCAGCTGACTGACATCAGCTGTCAAATTCTCCTTGACTTCAATGGCAGCAGAATTGGGACCCAGTTTTGTAAATGCAAATAGAAAAGCCCAGAGCCAAACTGAACAACCATCGTGAGTACTGCCAACCATAAGCAACAACTTAAACAACAAAGTTCTGCAACACCTTAGAGACTAACAAAAATGTAGATGGTATCATGAGCTTTTGTAGGCATAACTTATTTTTCAAGAACAGGCAGTGGTTTCCACATTAGCCATTCAACTTACCCCTGATCAGAGAATACATCTCAAATCCAAACTGTACCTTCAGATAGGTGGCATGTGTATTCAGGAAGAGAGGGTCATACTCCGCAGGATCGTAATCATCTAAGACCACCTTGCCCTGTGTGGGAAGCAAGCATTAGGTCAGGTCACGGATGATGTCGCAGTGATGGCAGCATAGCAGTGTGGAGTCCCAGCTAGCACAGATAACATGTACATTTACAGAGCATGGTGGAGATGGAGGAGTCTGGTATTTATGCAGCTCCAACTTCCTGTCCTCAATTGCATGCACTATTTAATGCCATCTTTTGCTTGTATTTTTTTATTACTATTTATAGCACAGTGACGCACGGAGGCCTCATCTCAACATGTGCTAGGTGCTGTACAAACACATACCCAGTTACCTCCCTGCCCTGGAGAGCTTACAGGCTTTCCTGGCTGATCCTACATAGAAGTGTGGATGGATGCACAAGCATAAGTATGGCATCTATGCTACTCTCTAAAGCATTGGTGCACACTCCCCTCCCTGTCCTGGCTAGTGCTTGCCAAACTGTTGTGAAGTGCAGTGGAGCTCCCTTCCTCCCCAGGCCATAGCTCAGCAGTTCAGCGGGAGATGGAGGTGACATCGACTGCTGCTGGAAGAGCGGAGAGGTTTGAAAAGATAGGCCCTGATACCAGCCTGGTGCAGGTGAGCAGACCCTTCTCTTCTGCCAACTGGCCTGAGGGAAGCAGAGCCGCTTCTATCTTCAGGCCATGAGTGGCCATGTCACCATTCATCTGCTGCCCATGGGCTTGGCTGTGGAACTGGCGGGGAGGGGAGAGGTGAGCGAGTGGGAAGAATGGAAGTCAAGGAAAGGCTGTCTGGAAGACGGGATGGGGGGAAGGAGAGGAGGAGCTTGGAAGGCCAATGGAGGAACAAGGAGAGGAGAGAGGGAGGAGCAAAGCTGTGGGGACAGAACTGGAAGAGACCTGAGGAGAGTGAAAGACTGAGTTGGTGGCACTTGGGAAGCCAGGGAGGGAAGAGACCGGAGGATAAGAGAGGGAGGCTGGAGGAAAGGGGGGAAGGGAGGGAGCGACTGAAAGAAGTGAGGGAGAACAGAGGGATGAAATAGGTAAGAGCAGGGAACAGGTGGTGGGGGTGAGGAGGAGACTGACAGAAGAGTAAAAGGGAAGGGAGGAAGCATGAGGGAAGTGGAAGAGGATGGGGGAATCTGGAGAAAGAAGCCGGAGGATGGAGGGTGAAGGAAGGCACTAGAGAGGGGCATTGGATTGATGAGCGAGTGACAAGGAGATGGGGATGCAGGGGGGGCAGGAGAAGGAGAAGGCTAATGGCAGGGAGAGGAAGGCAGGAAGAAGGAAACAGACAAAAAGGGAGAAAACATCAGAACAACAAAGCCTTAAGGTGAGCCAGCGTCAGGGATTTTATCTACACCACAGAAATGTCTCAGTCCCTCAAAAAGATTCACAAATGGACACAATGAATGCAAATATATGCAAATTAACACCCCACTGCTATAAAGGGCCATGCACTCAGGTAACCAAGAATAGGGGATTTTAGAGGGTTCCCAGCCACAAGTTGTAGGGTAGCACCGAAGCCCCCAAATTCATGGTACAAGAGGTGACCTGGGCTATTTATTTACATCATCTTAACCAGAGCCATGTCTCAGGGGCCTCAGTTTTTCCATCATGTGTGATATTTTCCTTCCAAGGGTCTCTGTTTTACATTACTCATACCCTGACAAGGTAAAGCAGGTTATATAAGCATCACTCCACCTACCCCTGCCAGGCAGCCACCTCTATGGCACAGTTTATAGACATGGAGGCTGCGTGTAGGCTGGCATGATTTCGCGGAAATACTTTTAACGGAAAAGTTTTTCCGGTAAAAGTATTTCTGCAAAAGCGCGGCTAGATTGGCACGGATGCTTTTGAGCAAAAACATCTGTGGCCAGTCTAGACGCGATTTTGCGCAAGAAAGTCCCGATCGCCATTTTAGCCATCGGGGCTTTTTTGCGCAAAAACAGTTCTTCCCTGTCTACACTGGCCCTCTTGCGCAAGTATTCTTGTGCAAGAGGGCTTTTTCCCGAGTGGGAGCATGAAAGTATTTGCGCAAGAAGCACTGATTTTGTACATTACAGTCAGTGCTCTTTTGCAAATTCAAGCGGCCAGTGTAGACAGCTGGCAAGTTTTTACGCAAAAGCACCTGCTTTTGCACAAAATCTTGCCAGTCTAGACGCACCCGGAGAATACTGTACACAGCTGAAAGTGCAGGGTAGAGACAAAGTCGGCAGGCTGGAATTGCCTCAATTGGGATTGGGTGAGGCACTCTAGTATTTATGAAGAAGGCTCTGGTATCTTTAACAATCACAAGTGACCAGCGCCTCACTCAGCAGCATGGGGCACGGCACCTGGATCATAAAGTCCAGTATCCTGCTGTGCAAGCAACCCAATCAGTTAATGTTCATAAACTTCTCAAACTGTGTCTTAATATCCATTATAGTAGCTATCCCTACTGGGAGGCTGCACCAGAATCTTCCTCCTCTGATGGTTAGAAACCTTCTTTTAATTTCCAGACTAAATTTACTCATGATCAGTTTATAGCCATTTGTTCTTGTGTCAACATTGTCCTATAGCTTAAATAGCTCTTTACCTCTTGGATGTATTGATAAAGAATAATTATATCCCCTCCAATCTATTTTAGCCTCCTCATAAAATATGCTCCTCATTCACCTGACCATCCTAGTACTCCTCTGGACCTATTTAAATTATCTCCCTTGAACATGAGTGAAGAGACCTATTCACATTATTCCAGATGAGCTCTCACCAATGCCTTGTACAATGCCATTAGTACATCTCTACTAGATTGCATTTTCCTTTTTTATGGACACATTACATTGGTGACTCGTAGTCATCCTGTAATTGTCCTTCTCCGCCTCTGTTGCTTCTAACTGATGAGGCCCTGTTTACAGCAGGAATTCTTATTTAGTCCTTAAATGTATTATTTCACACTCTGTACTTTTTAATTTCAACCCAATTCTATTACTCTGGTGATATAGGTCATCCAGTTCTTCCTGTATAATAACTACTTTGTATTGACAATGCCTCCCAACTTTGTGTCATCATCAAATGTTATTAGCATATTCTCATTTCTTGTGCCAAGGTCATTAAAGCAAATATTATATAAAATCAGTCTCAAGGCTCATTGATGCTTGAGGAACTCCACTAGTAACCTCCTTCCAGCCCATAGTTCTCCTTTCAGCACAACCCATTGTCATCTTGTTTTAATCAGTTCCTTATCCATCTTCTCTATTAAAACTAATAATTTCTCATATAGCATGCAGCAAATGCTTTACTGAAGTCCAAACAGATTAGATCTGCTGCAAGTCCTTGCTCTTTCAATGTATCTCACACAAGACAGATATCTGGTTATGTGGCACATCTTACCTTTGGTAAAATTATGTTGAATTTTATTCCATTTTCCCTTTACCTCCATATCTTTATTTACTCTTTCCTTCGCAATTTGTTCTAAAGCCTTACATACATACTGAGGTCAGATTAACTGATCTATAGTTGACAATGTGTCTCGTTTTTCCTTTACTTAAATATAAGTTATGCTATTCTCCAATTATATGATACCACCCAGATTTGATAGATTTATTAAAAATTCTTGCTATCAAACTAGCAATCTCATATGCCAGTTTTGCTTTCATCTCTCATATGGTAATTTCTATTTCTATATACTTCATATTAATGTTCTATATTATCACTTTGTGCCATATGTATATTATCCTTAATCTTCACACTAGCTTCACTGCACAGATGCCCAATTTCTTCCTTTCTTGTTTTCTTTTCATTTATGTGGCAGAAAAATCTTTCAATGTTTTTATTAATTCATTTTGCAAAATCTAACTCAGCTTAGTTTTTGGCTATCCTCATTTTCTCCCTCTACTTTTTGACCACTAAGACATAAGTTTCTTTTTTGATCAATCATTATTTTTAGGGTCTTTGCTTACTCCTAATAACCTTTTTGAGGTGATTATTCAACCAGTTACGTCTGGAGTGCTGCCCTACAAGTTTTTTCCCCTTGTTTGGGACTCAAATTCTAAATTATTTTTTCACCTTTGACCTTAAGAAAATTCAATCCTACTCCACATTTAAATCCCTGAGCTCTTCAGAGACGTTGATTTCACTAATTATATTTCTTAAAGTTTCTTGAGAAACCTTAGTTACTGAATTCTGACCTGTTTTTGACAATCCTTCTTTTTAATTTAAACTGACAATTTGTGATCACTTGATCCAAAGTTATTTTCTACAACCAACTCTATGATGTCTTCAAATCAAGTCTAAAATAGCATTATTTCTTGTTGGATCAGTGGATATTTTGTGAAGATATCTGTCATTTATTACATCCAGTTCATGAACCAGAGAATGAAGTAAGCTATTCTCTATTGAGAGATACTCAAGTGTTAACTCCAGCAGCAGCTGCCATGTGTGTTCAAAGCACCCACTAGCACAAAAGATTTACAGTTTCTACCCTGTGCATAATTGGTTTTGAACATTAAACCATTAGAAACAATGCACCAAGTCACTGAGGGTTTTTTCACCCTTGTGCAACATAAAGTAATTGGTATGACACTACTTTGAAAATTCAGTTACAATACTACATTGCGGCCACCTCTGCCTATCATCCTACTGTTTCACAGGACAGGCGAAGCACAGCAAGTGAGTGCTTCCCCATACTGCTCTGTCAAATGTGCTGCAAAACCCATCCTAGAAGAACTCTTCAGGGTGAGAGAATAGTTCAGTCTCTGTTGACCCATTCAGTCCTTGGCCTCTTCTGGGGAGGACTGTTTAGCACATGGTTTTCATGTTAACTTTTCACAGACCACTAAGTAAAAACTATCATTTTCTCACTACAGCAAATCCAGTTTGGAACCATTTCTTATGTACTTGATACATTGGAGAACCCAACCGTTCAGATATATTTGGTAACACCGTAACAATATAGCAGTCACTTTTAACCATAATTATGTTGATATCACAAAAAAGATTAATTACAAACAGGACGAATGCAAATCCCCCAAGTGTGCCACAGTGCATCACACCTTTTGGTCATCAATGTGTAGTTTTACCAGCAACCCTCAATGTGCAAGCCTTCCAACGATAAAATCATAACTGATACCTTCTTATTACGGTAGTAGTTTAAATATAGAGTGAGCTGCTTTCGTTTCCTTTCCTCTATATCTTCGCTTGACTGGCTGTCAACTTTGTCCTCAATTTTCTGCAGCAGTGGCTGTGAAACATGTTCAAACCATTTCTTGTACTGAATTTCCTTCCTTCTCAGCTCTAAGAAATCTCTATGTCTCAAATACTTGTCCACCTCCTACATGACAGAGAGACAGAGAATATTAATACATTTAGGTAACTTATTAGGAATTAATCTTTCAGAGATATCAGAAGTCTACCCAGAAAACAGAGTCCACAGGAACAAACCACCAGCAACAAAATGCAGATGCAGTGGGGAGAACTGAAGGGCAGGTGGAAATGGGCAGTTAAGTGACCAAACAGAAAGATTCAATATAAAATGTTGATCTTATAAGGCAGGGACTGGTTACAAGCCGATATTTAGGGTCCCATCTTCAGTGTATACTTCTTTCAGAGGCATTTGTGGTGACCTAGCAGAAGGGGGAAAGGGCACCAGTAATTTACCATACAGTGATTTATCATTTAAACGAACTTCTGTATCTAATGACTGTAAGATAGCCAATGTGATGCCAATATTTAAAAAGGGCTCTAGAGGTGTTCTTGGCAATTACAGACTAGTAAATCTATTGTCAGTACCCAGAAAATTAGTTGAAACTATAGTAAAGAATAAAACTGTCAGACGTATAGATGAACATAATTTGTTGGGGAAAAGTCAACATGGAGGAAACGTCAACACGGTTTCTGCAAAGGGAAATCATGCCTTACTGATCTACTGAAGTTCTTTGAGGGGGTCAACAAGCATGTGGACAAGGGGGATCTAGTGGGTATAGTGTACTTAGATTTCCAAAAAGCCTTTGATACAGTCTCTCGCCAAAGGCTCTTAAGTAAAGTAAGTTGTCGTGGGATGAAAGGGAAGGTCCTCTCATGGATTAATAACTGGTTAAACGATAGGAATCAAAGGGTAGGAATAAATGGTCAGTTTTCAGAATGGAGAGAGGTAACTAGTGGGGTCCCCCAAGGGTCAGTACTGGGACCAGTCCTATTCATTCTATTTATAAATGATCTGGAGAAAGGGATAAACAGTGAGGTGACAAAATCTGGAGATGATACCAAACTGCTCAAGATAGTTAAGACCAAAGCAGACTGTGAAGAGCTTCAAAAAGATCTCCCAAACTAAGTGATTGGGCAACAAAATGGCAAATAAAATTTAATATTGATCAATGTAAAGTGATGCACATTAGAAAAAATAATCCCAACTAAATGTACAATATGATAGGGTATGTCTACACTACAGCGCTAATTCGAACTAACTTAGTTCGAATTAGTTAATTCGAACTAAGCTAATTCGAACTAACGCATCCAGACTAAAAAACTAGTTCGAATTAGCGTTTTGCTAATTCGAACTAGCATGTCCACATTAAGTGGACCCTGAACCGGGCTTAAGGATGGCCGGAAGCAGTGCCGGCAGGGCATCAGATGAGGACTTAGAGCATGGAGCTGCTGCCTCAGGCTAGCCGAGGGCTGTGCTTAAAGGGACCCGACCCCCACCCCAGACAGACAGTTCTCAGGAGTACCCCGCTTGCAAAGCAGTCCTGTTTTGGAGTGCACTGAGTGCCCACACAGGGCACATCACAGCACTCGGCCATCAGACCAGCTGCATTTACCGCAGGCTGCCATCTGGGGAGAGGGGGCAATTGGGGGGCTGCAGGAGAGCTTCCACCCCCAGAAGCCCGCAGAGCCAGCCCAGTCCTCCCCATCGGGGGCTCATACCCCATTCCTCCCTCACCTCCTTCCACTTACCCTTCCCTAGCCCCCCTTCCTGATGTACAAAATAAAGAAAACGTGTAGTCAAAAACAGAATCTCTCTTTATTGAACAAAATTTGGGGAGACTGGGAAAAGGAGGTGGGAGAGGGGAAGAGAGAGGGTGGGAGAGGGGAGGGCAACTACAATGATGAGAGGTTTGGAACAGGTCCCATATGAAAAGAAGCTAAAGAGACTGGGACTTTTCAGCTTAGAAAAGAGGAGATGGAGGGGGGATATGATAGAGGTCTATAAAAGCACGAGTGGGGTGGAGAGGGTGCATACAGAAAAGTTCTTCATTGGTTCCCATAATAGAAGGACTAGAGGACACCAAAGGAAAGGAATGGGTAGCAGGCTTCAAACTAGTAACAGAAAGTTCTTCTTCACAAAGCAAAGAGTCAGCCTGTGGAACTCCTTGCTGCAGGAGGCTGTGAAGGCTAGAACTAGAACAGAGTTTAAAGGGAAGTGAGATCAAGTCATGGAGGTTGGGTCCATGGAGTGGTATTAGCCAGGGGGTAGGAGTGGTGTCCCTGCCTGAAGTTTGTGGAAGGCTGGAGAGGGATGGCACGAGACAAGTGGCTTGGTCACTGTCTTCGGTCCATCCCCTCCAGGGTCCCTAGGGTTGGCCGCTGTTGGCAGACAGGCTACTGGGCTAGATGGACCTTTGGTCTGACCCAGGACGGCCATTGTAAGCTCAGGGCTCAGGGTTGGGGGTCTCAGTGGACCACCTTGATTTTCATGCACACCTGTTCCTGGGTGGCCAGGCTGGCAGCTCTCCTGCCCTAGACGGCCACTTTCCTGTGCCTAGTGTGGAGGTCGTGGACGAGGTCCACGATGTCTGCACTAGACCAGGCGGGTGCCCACCTCTTGCAGTCCCGGGCAAGCTCCCGGGAGCCGCCAGCCTAGTCCCGGGAAGAGGAGGAGGGCTGGGGGGCATCGGGTGGCTGGCTCGAGCTGTGCCATGTGCAGGGTCTGCTGGCTGGGTGCTGGCAGGCTTGCACCTGGCACGGGCACCGTAGCCAGTCCGTGCCCCTTTAAGGGGCTCGGGGCCGGGACAGGGGCATACGAGTTTCCCTGGTGTTGGCCAGAGTGGCCACCAGGGAAAGCTGGGGAGGGCTAGCCTCCCACTAGTTCGAATTAAGGGGCTACACACCCCTTAATTCGAACTAGTAAATTCGAACTAGGCTTAGTCCTCGTAGAATAAGGTTTACCTAGTTCGCACTAAGCGCTCCGCTAGTTCGAATTAAGTTCGAACTAGCAGAGCGCTAGTGTAGCACCTATCAAAGTTAATTCGAACTAACATCCGTTAGTTCGAATTAACTTTGTAGTGTAGACATACTCATAGAGACTAATGTAATTACTACTCAAGAGAGAGATCTTGGAGTCATTGTGGATAGTTCTCTGAAAACATCCACTCAATGTGCAGTGGCAGTCAAAAACGGGAATAGAATGTTGGGAATCATTAAATAAGGAATAGAAAATAAGACAGATAATATCTTATTGCCTCTATATAAAACCACGGTACACCCACATCTTGAATACTGCATACAGATGTGGCAGCCTCATCTCAAAAAAGATATATTGGCTTTGGAAAAAGTTCAGAAAAGGGCAACAAATATTATTAGGGCTTGGAACTGGTCTCATATGAATGAGTGTATGCCAGCAGGGCTGGGCCAGGTAGAGGAGCAGCAGCACGCAAGCGGGGGCAGGACCTCAATCCCACGGCTCTGTGTGGGATCTCTGTGCTACCTGATGGAAGCGGGCAGGACTCCCCCACCTCATTGTTTCTTTCTCCCACAAGCCCCTCGCATTCTGTCGAGGCCGGGGTGGGTGGAGCAGCAGCAGTGCATGTGTTGGGGGCAGAGTGGCTTGTTCCCACTCTCTCCCCGCCTGCACGTCCCCACATACAGGCATTGACTGGACAGGTGGGAGCAGCATCGACATGCACTCGGGGTGGGGCCTCAATACCACATGGTTGTATGTGTGTCCCGGCTCTGCTCGAGATCCCTGTGCCACTTGGTGAAGACAGGTGGGGAGCAGGGGCAGACATGAGTGGGGAGAGTAA